>NC_052619.1:24387428-24752584 GCF_016545825.1 Eucalyptus grandis | reverse complement strand
AAAATAACATGTGTCCATGGTGATATAGACCGAGTTCATCTCCACCATTATGTATGTGAAAAATAACCTGATGATATTTGTCATGAAGCAAGTACAACAAATCACTTACTAGAAAGAAACAACGGAAGCTCCACTAATCTCGTAACATGGATTGATTACATTGCTCGAAATATGCCATATATAACATCTACATTGGAAAGACCCTTGCATGCCTCTTTATTCTAGAAAACAGAAAAGAAGATTGAGAGACGGCAATCTCCTCAAACCTCATCTTATTTCACATTATAAGGCATATACTCTATTCATTCTGAATTATTCACGCGGGCTAATTGGCCAGAACTCCGCAGCTGTACTTAATGAGGCTCTCGGCCTTGATGCGGTTGTCGCTAGAGTCTCAGTAGCTAAGGAGATCGATGTGATTGAAGGACTTGTATTGCTGAGGGTGTGCTTCATCGATGAACTCCTTGGGTGTCTCGATCATCCCTGTGACGTACGAGAATGTCCCAAGAGAATATCTCACTTGACTCTCTTCTTTAACCGCTACGCGGTGGTCACAAGCCTTAATCCTTCCATTGCTCCATGCCTGATCAGCAACGAACCACATCAAACTAGAAATGACTTCAATGAACTAGCACAAGCAAATAAGTGACTCACCACACATGCTTCACCGGCCATGACCATGAAATTCGAAGCCGAGGGGTTGAAAGTGAACCACTCCCCATCTTTGGTCCTCACTTCCAAGCCCCTAATGTTGTTCTGGTGCAAGTAGGACAAGAAGCTTTTGTCCGTGTGCTCAATTGAGTTCACACTACCCTCGACGCCTTCCGGTTTCTTGCACTTCAAGAATCGAAGGAGGTATGTGCTCGAGTCAATGTAAGGATCATAGTATTTCTCAACACCATAGCTCTCGCAAACCATCCTGAACACTACTTTCTCCATCTCAGCAATGAACTTGCCATAGTCATGAACAGCTTTGCTTTAGCTGTTAAAGCTCATAAAACAACAATTCAAATAGAAAACATATCTGTTGTTTGAGGGAGAGAAAGGATAAAAAAAAAAAAAAAAAAAGAGCATAGCACTTCATACGTCTTGTGCGAAGGAAAAACTGTCGAGTACCACAACTAAATACAAAGCAGAAACTTCACATACGTGCAACACATAACTGCACACAGACATGCTATTAACTTCCTAGAAAATAGCATAAACACTAACCGCATAACTAAATGAACTTGACTGTTTTTTTTTTAAAAAAAATAGAGGAAAACAGAGGAAACACGACCGAAAACAACAGCACTGAGACAATTCCGACAAACTCCTCCTTGGATCGAGTTGCCGCTGCAGATTCCTATTTTCTCTCTTAATAGCTAAAATCTTCCAGCCTGAAGTGGTTTTGTGAACATATCTGCAAGCTGATCTTCAAATCTGCAATGGACCAACTTAATTTCGCCACTTTGTTGCACCTTATGCAGAAATAAAAATTTGACTTTAAAATGTTTGGTTTTGCCATAGAAAACTAGATTCTGTGATATTACTAGAGTAGCCTGATTGTCAACATTAACTTCAATGCAATCACTAGAATTCAACCACAAATCATTCATTATCTTCTTCAGCCACAAAGCTTGATTTGCAGCTGCAGTAGCTACTATAAACTCAGCCTCTGTTGTGGATTGAGCTACAATCTCTTGCTTTTTAGAACACTAGGAGAAACAAGTAGAACCAAGACTGAAACAATACCCATATGTACTTTTCATGTCATTCACTGAACCAGCCTAGTCACTATCAGAAAATCCTTGCAAATTAAACTTATAACATTTCTTAAACTTCACACCAAAGAACAATGTTTCTTTGAGATATTTTTTGCTGCAACCAAATGTAACTGACTAGAACTACTCATAAACTTGGATAAAACACTCACACCAAATAGAATATCTGGTTTGGTTGCTGTAAGATACATGAGACACCCAATCAAATTTCTATACATAGAAGCATCTTCTGCATCTGTTCCATCATTCTCGTGGAGCTTCTCTTTAGCAACCATAGGAGTGCTTACACTTCGACAATCTTCCATCTGAAACTTCTTTAGAATTTCCTTCATGTATTTTTTCTGACAGATGAAGATCTCATATGAACCTTGTTTGACTTCCGGACCCAAAAAAAAAGTCATCTTTCCCAAGTCGACATCTCAAAAACTGCAAATAGATCTTGCTTCACCTTCTCTATCAATTCCATATCATTCCTCGTCACTAATAGATCATCTACATAAAGTGACAAATTACAACACCGTGATTCACCTTCTTGACATAAAGAGTGAACTCACTTAAAAACTTTTTACAAAGCCAAAATCCTGCAAATATTGATCTATCTTCCCATACCAAGCTCTTGGAGCCTCCCAGCCATATAGAGCTTTCCTCAACCTATATACACTCTCTTCTTGCCCTTTGATATTGAAGCCTTCAGGTTGTTCAACAAAAATCTCCTTCTCAAGCTCTCCATTCAGGAATGCAGACCTGACATCTAACTGAAATATATGCCACCCATTCTTTGCTGCAATAGTTAACAGTAGCCTTATTGTATCAAGTCATGCAACATGAGCAAATGTTTCAGAATAGTCTACTCCCCATATTTGTGCATAGCCTTTCACCACCAGTCTAGCTTTGTGTTTATTGATAGAACCATCAGGATTAAGTTTTGTTCTAAATACCCACTTAACCCCAATCACATTCTTATCAGATGGTCTGTCAACAACTCCCATGTGTGGTTTTTCTGGATCATTGCAATCTTCTCTTGCATTGCTGCAATTCACCTTTGATCCTCCTTAGCTTCCACAAAGTTAGATGGTTCTAGCATTGCCACATTGCTTCTTTCATAGATTTCAGCAAGTGACCTTGTGCCTCTCACTGGTAAATCATCTATACTTCTCTTCTAATCCATCTATAATTTCATCAACCTCTACATCTGTTGCAGGTTGTTTTCCGAACTGTTGTTGTTCTGCACTCTTTCCTTCCATCCAATTCCACTCATCTTCCTCTAGAAAAATAACATCTCTGCTCATAGTCACATTCCTTGTCATGGGATGGAAAATCCTGTAAGCCTTTGATTGAAGACTATACCCAATAAATATTCCAAGCTTTGTTTTCTTATCTAGTTTGTCCCTCTTGACCTCAGGAACATGAGTGTAACATAAACACCCAAAAACCTTCAAATTCTTCATAGAAGGTCTAACACCATGCTAGACTTCAAAATGTGTTGACTTCTCTAAGGCCTTTGTGGGCAATCTATTCAATAGAAACACTACAATATTAGCTGCCTCAGCCCAAAACTTCGTAAGTAACTTCTTCTCCTGCATCATACATCTAGCCATAATGCTTCTGTTTTTCTTCTCATTGACCCCATTCTGTTGAGGTGAATAGGGAGCAGTGAACTGTTGCACAATTTTTGCTTGCTCACAATTCAACTTAAACTTGTGAGCGTATACTCAAAACCATTATCGACCCGAGCATTTTAATTTTCTTCCAACTATGATTCTCAATTAAGGCTTTAAACTTCACAAACACATTAGCAACCTCAAACTTGGCTTGCAGAAAATAAATCTAACTCATCCTAGTCATATCATCAGTGAAAGTAATAAAATACCTACTACCATTGAGAGAAAACTCAGACATAGGTCCATATAAATTTGTGTGGATTAATTGCAGCTTCACATGCTCTCCATCCTCCTCCTTTGAAAGGAAATCTAGCTTGCTTGCCAAGAAGACAAGTTCTGCATTGTGGAAATTCCTTCTCCAAACTTGGTAAGTCATTTGCCAAGTTATTTCTCTGCATAAACGACATACTCTTCCTGTGAACATGCCAAAGTCTTTTATGCCATAACTTTGCATTTTCTTCTTTGCACTTTAAAGCCATTTGTTACATCTCTTGTGGCTTGGACATGAAACTATTGTCCTTCATTGGGATTCTTAGCACTTGTTTGCTATCTGCATTATTAATAAGACATTCATTCCCTTCAAACTTCACTTTATAGCCCTTCTTAACTAATTGACCAACACTTAAATGATTCTGGTCAATATTTGGCACAAAAAGAACATCACTGATCAGTTTCATCTCTTGATTTCCTTCAATAACAACTATACCCTTCTCTTGCATTTCGATATATTGTCCATTGCCAATTTTGACTACAGACTTGACTAACTTGTTTAGACTTCTAAACAGCTTCAAATTGCCAGTCATATGATTGGTACAGCCACTATCCACCAGCCATGCATCATTCTTGACAAAAGATCTAGGAACTGAAGCTATAAACAAGTGCTCTTCCTCAGTTTCATTCACTGCTACCTGTGCTTCTCCGACTTGTTGGTAATTTTTCTCTTTGTAGATTACTTCCATGTGACCCAACTTGTGACATCTTCTGCATCTAGCATAAGGCTTTCTCCAACATCTAAAAAACTGATGATTAGTCCCACCACAATATTGACAAGGCTTTTTGTTCTTCTTCTATTTGCTAGACCCACCAGAATTTCCTTCTTTTGCTACAAACTTGGAGTCACCAGCATTTTCTCTGGATTGAATCCATTTCTTCCCTTTGCCTCCATCATTTAACTTCACTCTAGCTTGCAACGCACCCTCTACAAACTCTTATCTTCTCATCAGTCTTCTGTGCTCCTATGCCTGCAGAGCATTTAACAATTCTGTAAGCTTTATATCAGCTAAGTCTCTTGTATTTTCCAGAGAAGTTATGGTGACTTTGAACTTCTCTGGAAGAGACACCAGGATCTTCTAAACAAGCATTTCATCCTTCAAGTCAGTCCCTAAAACTCTGATTTTTTTAGCTATCCCAACCAGCCTATCGGAGTACTCCTTCACTCGACTCAATCCTTCATCTCGCTGTCTCTCAAACTCCCTCAAGAGATTCAGCACCTTCATGCTCCTTATCTTCTCATCTCCCTTGTATTCATCCTTCAAGAAATCCCATATTGCCTTTCCAGAATCACATCTCATGATCCTTGTGAAAATAGGGGGTGAGACAGCAGTATACAGGCAAGACTTTGCCTTGGCCTTCCTCGTGATTCTCTCCTTATGGTACTTTATCTAATTCAAGGTCGGATTATTTGGAAGTGGAGCAACCTCATAATCATTCTCCACAGCCTCCCATAGATCATGACCCTCCAAGAATGCTGTCATCTTGACAGCCCAAGCTTGATAATTTTCCCCAGTAAAGACTGGAGCAACCATTGCAAAGAGTCCACTCGATCTTGCCTCCATCGGCTTTTTCTTTGCAGATTGGAAGCAAACTTCACTCACTTACCCTCACTTTACAGTCCCTTAACATCCCGCAAATGCTCTGATACCAATGTTAAAGCTCATAAAACAACAATCAAAACAGAAAATATATTTGTTGTTTGAGGGAGAGAAAGGATAAAAAAAAAAAAAACAGAGCATAGCACTTCATACATCTTGTGCAAAGGAAAAACTGTCGAGTACCAAACTAAATACAAAGCAGAAACTGCTCACATACGTGCACCACATAACTACACACAAACATGCTATTAACTTTCTAGAAAATAGCAAAAACACTAACTGCATAACTAAATGAACTTGACTGTTTTTTTTAAAGAATAAACAGAGGAAACATGACCGAAAACAGCAGCACTGAGACAATTCCAACATTAGCCATAGAAACAGAGAAATTAAATTAGAGAAGTCGACTTTAATTTTGTCTATATTATCAAGCTAAGACTATGTTTATTGAACCACTATAATTTCTCTATGGAGACAAAACGAAGGTGGTCTGCTTACCAAAACATTAAATCCAAAAGAAAAAAGATTAATACTAAGCATTCTTATTCAGGCTTACAAGATGTTAATTTAGAGTGATATTGCAGATGGCAAATAAGCATTCGAAACCTCTATTGGCTAGAGTCTGCCAACGTCAATATTGTAAACAATGTTAGCATAGATGGATAGTATTATACAAAACAGGGAAAAAGACTAGTCCCAGAAGTGGCCATTCCCAGACGGCCACATGAGAAAGGTGTATTTTTCGCACTCTTGAAGCTTCTCGATGCCATCGATGAGAGGAGAACCGGGGGCAGTGTCGACCGAGCCAAGGGGAGGCTTGAAGTTGGTGTTCTTGATCTTGGTCTCCGGGGGGAGGTCGAAGAGATTCTCGGTGACGCTCAAGACAGAGTCATGAAGGCCAAGGGGGACGCCGGGGTGATCGACGATGAAGCACCCATGATCCTCAAGAGCCTGCGCCATCACTTTGCAAGCTTCTGCCCACGAACTCGTCCCTGGTTTCGTACATTCCTCGGAGAACACTATCACCGGGACCTTCGACGCCATTTTTGTGCCTGCCATCTCTCTCAGCTTTCTATCGCTCAGAGCACACACCAGGAGCAAGGCTGTTTTAAGCTGGTCTCTTGATCGGAAGCTCTTGGCGGGATGAGTTGCGAGAGGTTTTTTGACCTTTTTATAGGCAACCGAGGGAGAAATTCGTCACGTTTTCTTCATCCACGCTGACGGTGAGAAAAAAGACGAATTATATGTGACAGCTGTCTCGAGTGCAGAAATTGTTTTGGTGAACCCATCCACCCGCTAAGCTTGGGTAGTGATAGAATCCACGTGAAAGACACACGCGACCAACTATATGGGTGCGTCTGGAAACTGCTTTGGAAGGGGCTTTGGGGGCTAAAGGCCTTTGGGCCAAAATGGAGGTGTTTGGGAATTACTTTGCAATGGGCTTTGGGGGGATGCTGGCATTTGCAAGGCTGAAAGCCCAAGGTAGGTCCTAGGCTGCCTTGGGCTTTCAGTATTCTCGAAATGCCTCATCACTGTTCACATGTGTATTGTTCATCTTCTTCTCCAGCGGCGCTGACGAGCTCAAGAGGCTGGCGATGGACTTGGCTGAGGTTGGCAAGGTGGCGGCGACTTTATCACCGGCCAATCGCGCGACTCGCCGGTCGCGGCGACCGCTATGAGTCCTGGTGACCGCCCGCGAGTCGCATCGCCGCGACCCAACTCTAGGTTGTGCAACCTAGATCCGGGTTGCCGAAGGTCGCGTGACCTCAAGCGCGATGCAAAGGTCACGTGACCTCAGGCGCGACCCATTTGAGTCGCCGGAGGTCGCGGACCTCGCGGCGACCGATGCAACCTGGATCTGGTTGTCGCAAGGTCGCACGACCTCCGACGACTAGATCTGGTCACAGCCGAGGTCGCACGACCTCAGGTGCGAGCCAGATCTAGTTGCCGCAAGGTTGCGTGACCTCCGGCGACCAGATTTGGGTTGCGTCGATCGTCGTGAGGTCACGCAACCTTCGGCAAAGGGTCGCCGAGGGTCATTCGACCCTAGGCGACCCTCACCAGAGGTCGCCTGACCCTAGGCGGCCCTCGCCGGTCATCTTCGGGTCTCGCCGGCGACTGCTTGCCTCTCGCTAGCGGCCTCCTGCCCCTTGCCGACGAACTCTTTTATTTTATTTTTGATAGCTTTTTATTTTTTTTTATTAATCATCAAGTCCTTTGTAAATGTAGTCTTTCCAAACACTATTTTTCCCAAAGCTACTTTAAAATGGACTTTCAAAGTACAATTTACCAAATACCATTTGCATTTTGGAAAATTTCTTTAACTCAAAGGTGTTTGCATTTTCTCAAAGGTTTTTTTCCAAAGGCCTTCCCAAACGCACCCTATATCCAGGTTGGTACACATATTACCATTATGTAATAATCTTGGAAACGTTCTTGTAAAGTAAATACACCTACAAATGGCTTTTTAAATTAACGTAATGTCCTTTCATCTAATAATTTAATGATCGACGCTTACATGCATTTCCTCGATATTGCTTTAATATAGCTTTGCCAAAAGAATTGGGAGATCATGAGGTGGAATCTGCTTCGGAAAGCGAGATTGTATTTAGCATCGGGATAAGTTAATTGCTCGCCAAAGACGTTGAAGGTTTATTGGAGATATGCATTGGATTTTGTTAATTAGAAACATCTAACAACTCAAATTTAAGTAATCTTGCCATTCGTCACTAGAGCTTGCTGAAAAACTGAGAGAAAAAGGAGACTTGATCATGGTTACGTAAATATATTTTCCATATAGAAAGAACTGATTGGCCCCTCAAGAAAGTCTCACCCAATTAGGAACCGCTTAAACCAAATTATGTCTATATATTAATCCTAATAATCCATTAGGTGATCCAAAATCTAAATGATGTCCCCGGATCTGTTTGACAGCACTACATTATCTTGTGCCAATATTTTATCTCGTTGAGGCTCCAATAATGGATTAATGTAACTCAAACTATTACTTTCACTCACGCAAATATTTTTGCTAAAAGGCCATTGCACTTTATGGTCACATCAAAGAAATTTTCACAACTATTTTCAAAAATTACAGAACTAGGTCTATGTTCACCCCAACTCAATTTCGATGATTGTAATGGTCTCTCAATATTATTCGTATTGAGGCTAACAATAACAACATAGAAGGGAGTGAACAGGTTGCATATAAAATATTTTAAAATTTTCATAGAATACTTAAATATAGAAGTTAACAATTGATGAGGACCAGTGCCTCTATCCAATAGATAAATAAGAGAGTAAGATTCATAAGACTTTGAAAGCAAATATATGGTGGTTTGACTTTTGGCCAAGTTTACATTTACTCTCCTAGATTAAAAGCCACTAAATTTTTTGTAACATGGTAGAACTGCTACGGTTTTCTCCAATCCACTTTCTCCAAGTTCTAGAGTTTGTAACTAGCCGTTAGATACCAAAATGATTTCGAATCCAATTCGAAGAAGATTTGGGTCTTCTCAACCAGGAAGTAGAAGCACGTGACATGTCTTCCAATGAATCTAATAGCAGGAGTTGCTTCTGCTCACTGTCCCTCCCGTCTATTCACTTTTGATACTAAAACTGACTATGCAACTTCTACTCCCCAGTCCTTCCAAGCATATTAAAGTCGTCGGTTCCACATAGTTGGTCACCTTTTACTTAGGTCCATCAAACTTCTCGAATTCCTTGTTCTCCTTCTACAAGTTCATCCTGCTTGAGATACCTTCCATGTCCATTACATTGGTCACCCTTGGCAGAGGCAAAACGCTCACCAACCTTTATACATTGCACTTCTCATCCAATAATGGATTATTGTATATCACTTTCCACTCACGTAAATATTTTCGCTAAAAATCTGATACACATTATGTTTACTTTCGAGAAATTAGGGTCTATGTAGACCCTAATTTAATTTTGATTATTATAACACTCACTCAAATATGTTATTCATGTTGAAGATAACAATAATAATATAGTGGAGGGTGAATAGTTTGTTAAAAAATTAAAATTTTCGTGGAACATTTACATATAGCCTTTGATAAATGCAAACTAAGATTGATAAGGGTCAATGCTTCAATCAAATAGATAAATCAGAGAGTTAAAGAGATTTAGAAGATTTCGCAAGCAAATTAATAGTGGTTTAGTTTTTAACTAAGCCTACATTTACTCTTCCAAACGGACAACCACTAATTGAGTTGGAATCCACTAATAATCTAAAAAGGGGGAAAACTGTTCAAAATGTCTCAAATTTATTGTATGACAACCAACTCATTTGTAAACTTTTCAATTTGGTTAATTTAATCCTCAATCTTTTGATGATTTTCTAATGTAGTTCTTTCGGTCAATTTTTGCTGGAAATTACCAACGTGGCAGTCTAGTTAGTGCCAGCCTTTATGGACCTAGGCCTAACTACCGAGGATTTGGATTGGTTTTATAAAATTGATATAATAAAACTATTTGAAACAAGATTAATGCTGACCAAGAGCAGATTGGTTGACAAAATTGATATACTAAGACGGGGGAATTTGTTTTGGCTGAATAACACCTTGAGGGGTGGAATTTGTCTGCTTGTTTTTATGCTCGAGTTAGCCTGGAAAGTTTATCATGAATACGCTGGAAATTAGAAAATCATTTTTCTCGTTGCACCGATTTTCTTTTTTCGTCAGACAAGTTATATTTATTTCTCAGATCGGGCCTTTGCATTCCAATCAACTTTACTACGATGGGCTGAGTTTTGATCTGAGAATTTGAGTAGCAGATCATGGGGCCTCGGACATAAGCGTGCGCTTTTCCTACAGGAACCTGATCTGCAGACTTCAAAGACTTCATCAAACTCAGAACAGTCAGACTCAAGTTGAATGCTCTCTTGTCTTCTAGAAAAGAGAAGGTGTACGCCATGACTATGGTTTCGGCTTGATATGAAGAGGACATGTCAGTTCATTTCGCGAACTTCTCGATGAGAGTCCTAGAGGAGTTTACGACATACAGCAGGCTATGGCTCCTTGGGTTGGTCCAGGTACGTGAGGTCCGTCTATATCAACCTTCGGAGCACCTTGTTTTGGAGGAATCCATTCTATATGTACTTATGGAATAAAAGATACATCTTTTCCTACTTCTATTCTTCTTTTCTTCTTCTTTTTCTAGATATATTTTTTAATGGGAAAGTCCTCCTCGAAGCCTATTATTACTTAGGTCCAAGTCCAAGACTACCCTATTATTCCTTACGTCCAGGTCCAATACTATATTAACATGGGAAAAAGTTATAGAAAAGTCATAAACGTATTGTATTAATACCAATTTAGTCTTAAACTTTTTAAGGGTACCAATTTAGTCATAAATATTTTAATTTGGTGTCAATTCCGTCGTTTCGACTAATTTTGATCATATTTTGCTGACGTGGACACCAACCACTTATATGGCACTGCTGGCACTATTGTGGACAATTTTTAATAATACTTTAATAATTCTTCATTTTTTATTTTTTAAAAACTTTTTTCTGACTGTTTCTTTATTTTTTTTTTCTCTTTTTCCTTTCTTCTTCCTCTAGGCAGTGGCCGGCCGATAGGTGATGCTAGGCCCTCGCCTAGGCTAGGGCGGCTTCGCCGAGTGTTGCCTTCGCCTAGGCAGTGCTTGGTGAGGCCACCCTGGCTTGGGCGAGGGTTGGCCTCGTCGGATTTGGGGAGGGGAGCCCTTACCCAGGCTAGATCGGGTGAGGCCGACCTTCACTGAGGCTTGGCCTTGCCCTAACTAGGAGAGGCTAGCTTGTCAGTCGGCTACTGCCTAGAGGAAGAAGAAGGGAAGGAGAGAGAAAAAAAAGAAGAAAAAAAAATCAAAAAATCAAAAAAATTATCGAAATATTATTAAAATTTGTTCACGTCAGCGCCGATGGTGCCATATAAGTTGGCTGGTGTTCACATCAACAAAATTTTGTCAAAATTAGCTGGAATGACTGAATTGACACAAAATCAAAATGTTTATGACTAAATTGACATCAGTTCAAAATGTCTAAAACTAAATTAGTACCATTAAAATGTTTAGGATTGAATTGACATCAAGTTAAAAAGTTTAGGACTGAATTTGTACAAATGCAATATATTTAGGACTTTTCTAACACTTTTGCATTATTGATCACCTTAACTGGGGAACTCACTGGACAAGGGAATGTTGTGGCGTTTTGGCTTTGGACGAGATAATAATAAGAGTTACGTAACATGATACGGAAATCTACAAATGGATCATGATGAAGTATGCAACGAGTCTTAATTTCTGAAACATGGGTCAGTTGGACCATAAGAAAATCGGTATTATCTTCCAACAAGCATGCCTTAAATAACCTCTGAAACAAATCTCCCGTAGCCCTGGATACCTCCATATTTATAAAACAGAAAGCAGGAAAAAAAATATTGCGAGATGATGTAATCTCATCAAATCTCATCTTATTTCAGGTAAAACGATCTCATTCTTTCTATTCTTTTATGATGAATCAATCACGAGGATCTCATTGGCCTCAATTGACAGTGGCGCTTGATGAGGCTCGCGGCCTCAATGAGATTGAAAACTTTCTTCAAATCCGACGGCTTGGATCTGTGAAGGTAATCGATTTTTTTGTCAATCGGTATCATCCAATGGTCGAGAGTTGGTGGTGTACAGTATAATACTGAACTGTAGAAGTGTTTCATGAGACCATCACCAGAGTCATTAGAAGCAAAGGAAATCAATGCGATTAAAGGGCTTGAATGGTCGCTGGTTTGTTTGCAGGCACTTTTGCTATCAGAAAGATTCGAAGTAATCTTTGCTTTTGCTCTATATGATTTTTTTTTTTTCTAGGGGTGCTACATATTATGGGAGTAAGAAAGAAATTATCATGCCAAGTTCCAACATACGGGCGCACCATCACATGATGAATTGCTCTAGAACTTCATCACATTAGATATCCACCAGTGTCTCGATCTCTCTCGCTCATTGAAAATACCATAGCATCCGAGGTTCTTCCAAATTGGTGGACTCAGTTTATTAGAACTGGCTTGGCCTGAGTAAGAGTGAATAAGCCAAGGCCAGATGAAGATCTCTTACTGATCCCCAAAAAGAAATTCCATGGTCTATAAATTACACAGACCAAATCCACATACGTAGTTGATCACGAACATGCCCGTGAAAAATAAGCCGATGATATTTGTCATCAAGCAAGGAAGACAAATCACTTATTGGAAAGAAACAACGGAAGCTCCACTAATTCATAACATGGTTAGATTATATTGTACACAGTACACCTTAAACAAGCTCCACATCAATCCCCTTTGACCCTTGCATGCCTCTTTATTTTATAAAACACAGCAAGGAAGATTGAGAGATAGCAATCTCCTCAAATCTCGTCTTATTTCACACTAAGAGGCACATGGCCTATTCAATCTGAATTAACCACAAGGGAAAATTGGCCAGAACTCCGCAGTAGGACTTGATGAGGCTCTCGGGCTTGGTGCGGTTGTTGATAGCGTCATGGTAGCCAGGGAAATCGATGTGATTGAAGGGCTTGAATTGGCAAGGGTGTGCTTCATCGATGAACTCCTCGGGTGTCTCGATCATCCCAGTGACGTGCGAGAATGTCCCCAGAGAGTATCTCACTTGACTCTCTTCTGTAATCACTACTCGGTGGTCACAAGCCTTGATCCTTCCGTTACTCCATACGTGATAAAAAATGAGCCACACACAATCAGAAAAGATTTCAATGCACTAGCCCGAACCAGTGCTTAGAAGAATTTTCGCGAGCAAATAAGTTACTCACCACACATGCATCACCAGCCATGACCATGAAAGTAGAAATGAAAGATTGCTCTCCATTAGAAGCTCTCTTGTTCCATCCATTGAAATCAACACAAAGAACTTTAAAATTTATGTCTCAAGTTTGAGCCATCTATGTGACCCGACCCTCCTTGCTTTGTAGTGACGCCATTGAACATTGCCCCTTTTTTTTTTAAAGAATTTTCCTTATTTTGTAGGGAACCTGCTTAATTTGTAAACAATTATCCTTATTTGTAGGGACCTTATTTATTTTTGGTCATTCAATAATCCTCCATCCGCCCTAATAAAAGGTGAGAGCACTGGTTGATTCAGAACAACCGATCACCCCAAATTCAATTGTTCACCCCAAATTCAAGTGGAAAAGCAGCTATGCAATACATACCTCTAAACACGTACACCTTAACCAGCGTCATTTTTTATGCATCAGAAATGAAAAAAAAAAAAGCCAAGAAAAATTACTTAATTTCGGATGACATCATCCACCTTTTCCATTCATTTTTTTTAAAGCCAAGCAAGTTAATTTCAGATACAAAGTCCATCACACATATTATTTCTTGTCATTCTTAATGATATATATTTAGAAAATAAATTCAAATCAAAAGGGAGAAAAATAAGGCATATAATATATATTTTATTTTTCAATTTCTTGTATGTGATTATGAATTACATGGAAACATTGCAATGATAAACAAGATATATATATATATATATATATATATATATATATATATTTATTTATTTATTTAAATTTTGGCAGAAATAGGTGTGTTAAGTGGAGTGGTAATAAATTATAAACCTAACGTGAATCCTCAACGTATTCTTGCTCCTCGGGTTGTCAATGGCACGGAAAACCTTCAATTGAATTGGCTGCCGCTACGCGATTGTGTTGTCGAGGCTAATTCAGTCATAAGTTTGTCCCACCATCAATAACCGTAGAAGCAATAACACATTAAGGATTGCGCATTAGGATCTTTAGCTCCTTACCACTTCACTCATCACTCCTATATTGCCAAATTTTCCAGGAAAAAAATCTTGTTTATCACTACAATATTCCAACGTAATCGTAATACAAAATAAAAATAATATCATGTGCCCTATTTTTCTCCCTTTTGATTTGAATTTATTTTCCTTATATATAATTATAAAATAAGAATAATTAAAAATGATATCTGCGATGTACTTTATGTTTGAAATTGACTTGCTTGGCTTAAAAAAAAAGAAAAAAAAAAAAGAAAAAAAGAATGATGTTATTCGAAATTAAAAAAAATTGAATGATGTATTCGAAATTAAGTAACTTTTTTGGTTTTTTTTTTTTTTTTCATTTCCTATGCATTGAAAAAATGAGTTTGGCGATATGGAGAGAGGATTTCCTATGACCGAGCAAAGTGGAGGTCATGGAGCCCAAGGCACCGCAGATCAAGGCATACTTGTTTAGAGGCATGTTTTGCATCAATACTTTTCTACCTAAGGGTCCGTTCATTTCACGGAAAATATCATGTTTCCGGAAAACATTTTTCTATAAGTTATTTTCTAGAAAATGATTCTATTTTTCTGTTCGTAGAAACACAATTTTGAGTGGAAAATATTTTCCACCGTTCGTTAGCTAATTTAATTGTTTGGGAAAAATAATCAAAAATTGAATTTTAATATTTTTAATTGACCAAAAAATTAGTTTTATTTTATATTTTTTTAAAATGAATTTTTAATTATTTATATTTAAAAAAATCAAAATTTTTATTATTTATTATTTATTATTTTTCTTTTTTTCTTTTTCTTTTCCTTCCTCCTTCCTCCGCCGCCGCCTCCTTCCTTCTCCTTCTTCCTCCTCCTTCCGCCATCGCCGCCTCCTTCTTGCTTGACGATGGCCTACCGCTCCGTGGTCGAGCTCGCCGAGCCCGGCAAACCTCTCGCGAGCTCGGGTGAGACCCGAGTGCCGCCAAACTCACTTTGGATTTGGCGAGTCGCGAGCCGCCTCCCGGTCGGCGAGAGCTCGCCTCGCCGTCTGGTGAGGCCCAATCTCGACTTCGCCGGATAGGGCTAGGCGGAGCCTCACCGGCCCTAGGGCGAGGCTCGAGCCGGCTTGTGGCCGATCGCCGACCATGGCTGGTCGCCGGACACCGATGGGCTGGTCGCCGCAAAGAAGAAGATGAAAAGGAAAGAAAGAAAAAAAAATTAAAAAATCGATTTAAAAAAAAAAGAAAAATAAAGTATAAAAATAAAACGAATATGTATTGATAAAAAAAAAGCAAGATGGAAGAAGTTATGGAAAAATTTTCCACTTCTCGGGAAGTGGAAAATTTTTCTCACTTCAAATGTAGTTTTTTTCCAATGATGGAAAACATTTTCCTTGACTAGTTCATTTTCTGTGAAACGAACGCCGAAAAGTCCGGAAAATGTTTTTTCGGAAGTCATTTTTCACGAAACGAATGGATCCTAAATGTGGGGTGATTGGTTGTTTACATTAATCGGTGCTCTCACCCCTTTGTAAGGACAGATGGAAGATTGCTGAAAAGAGGGTCATCGTTCAATGTCTTTTTATTTATTTTTCTCTTGTGTCTGAACATACAGTTTCCATTTTCATTATATTATTTTATTATTATTATTCATACTGTATTGTTATTTACTATTTTTTTTTTTTTATTAAAGATGCGCTCGGTCCGCATATGAATTGCATTGGGACTTCGCGAATCTAGCCGTGGATATAAATGGGCTAATTATATCCAGCCCTTTTCAATCTTAACCTCACCAACCTCAATCCCAAATATAACCATACTAAGCCCTTCTTTTATTATAGTCGCACCAAGCCTATTTTCCACCATAATCACCCTAAGCGCACACTAAGTCCATTTTCAACTATATATTATATTATATTATATTATATTTCTTTTTCTCCTCAAACTTTCTTGGAAATAAATGCAAGCAAGATCAATGTTCAAGCCTTTAGGCAGAAGCATCCGTGCGTTGTCATCTACTACCTTTGGCCGTCGCCGGAGTGCCTCCGTCGGCCACCGTCTCGACTACCACTGATTCAGAACTCACACGCACGGCCGCAGCATAACCCAAACAAACAAAATAAAAAAGGAACGCGATGAACAAACCGGCGCCAATGAGTTTAGAAGATTAACACGGAGGCCGTCATTTTCCGGTTACTTCCTCATCGGCGACCACCAACGAACGCAGTGGTCAGATTCAATCTCGGCAACGACTGTATCCGACTGAAATCGTGCTCATCTCGAAGTAGAATATATCTCAAGTCGAGACTATTCCAAGGAATTGCTAACGTCACTGAAATTAGTAAATGATATGTAACAAAACATGCCGTGCAGAATATGACACTTATGAATGAGATCACGATCCGATTGACAAAAAGATATGGAAAAACAAACCCACTTGCGATGAATGTTGTGTGCAAAGTCACCCTCTATCGATTTGCATATATCTGAATCTCACATGAGAGATTGAACTGAATGCCATCCGTTACTTCAACAAGGACACAGATATCTTAGGATATCAGGAAACATGTGCCACCCCAAATTTGTTTTGCTGGCTTAATGATTAATTCCTTAAGGTCTGCAAGCCACCCCATAATGCACTCGCCTCTTCCCATTTAATCTGTTTCACTCTCACTAGCTTCCTGTTTCTCTCTGTGTGTATGTGCGAATCTGCGTACAAATTCTTCTCCGATTTCTTCTGGATATCCATCACAATCCTCATAAAGTATAGCTGGATCCACTAATTGATTGTTTTCAAGCATCACCTTTAAATCATCTTCTAGTTGTGTGCATCTTAGCACATATCCCAACCTTTTTACAATTCCACCCGATACACTAAGTTTAATGCTAAATTGTAAATATCTCTCATTAAATTGCCCAAAATCAACTCCTCCCTCCAACACTCCCCACAACACATTTGGTTCGAGATACTGAATCCACACATGATCCAAATCAAATGAACCGAGAGTACCTGATAGCACATTCCGCCTTTGCCCGTGAACTTGTGGCACGATGTCAAAAGATATTTTCTTTTCTCCACCTTCTACACCGATAACAACACAGAAAGCCAATCCTCGAAACTTGTCAAAGAATTCCCGTGAAGCCATGAAAGATATGGTACTATCTTTAGCAAAGACAAACTCCTTTGGCATCTCTCCTCCAGGGCAAACAATTCGAAGATCAGGAGAAATTAAGGAATAACGCCACTTCTGTTAAATGATCAAACTGTTAGAAACACCCAAGTTGTGATAGTTGAAGTAAAAGAGTTTGATTTGAGTATATTGCTTTTAATACACGGGATAGCAAATCATTCCCTTGCAAGTGTTTTAGCCACCCCTATTACATATACATGCATCACTCTAAATTAGATTTGTTTGTTTGTCTAGAATTTTCAGCTTTTGCATTATACCAACACAGTCCAACACAGTGCGCCCAACTTTTAGTATCACCATGCGCGCGCAAAGAGAAAGAGATTGGGAGAGGTCAACCATGTTCATTCCTTATGTGGAGTAATTTGTTGAATTATCTTCTCGTGTGGTCATTTTACTATTTGAGAGAGAGAGAGAGAGAGAGAGAGAGAGAGAGAGAGAGAGAGAGAGAGAGAGAGACCTCAACTGTGAATTCGTCCATCCATTCTTGGGATGGTTTGATTTCCAGGAATGATCTGCTTGTTAGATAATCTTCATTTTGAATCTCATAAAGTATAGCTGGATCCATCAATTGATCATCTTTCAAATCGTTCTCTAGTGGCTTGCATATTAGGCGGAATCCACACTCTTTCACAACTGTACTATCCGAGTCTGCTCTAATCATAAGATGGAATTGACTCCTGCCAAAGACATCTTCTAGTATTTCCCATAGCCACGACATTTCGTAAATCTGAAGGCACACATGATCCCATAATGATGAAGTGACAGTGTTCATATAATCCATCCTCCTTTTGCCATTAATGAGTGCATGGAGACACAAATGAAAATTCTCCATTCGCTCATCTTCTTGGAATACAACATAGGCAGCTAACCACATGAACTTCTTAAAAAATTCCTTTGAAACTATGAAAGATATTTCACCCTCTTCATTACCGCGCAACCACTGTGGCATCTCTCCTCCAGGTAGAAGAAATTCGCTGCTACCATTATACTTATAATGCTCTTTGGGATTAAAATGCTGTCATAGATGTAAGCTATTAGATAATTTTTCTAAATTGGCACATAAAAAAGAGGAGTTTCAATGAGTTAAGGGTAGTCCTAGAGTTTAGCTCTAGTTAGCAATAGCATTACAAAGGTGTTTGGTAATTAATTGGTGGAAACGGGATATTTATTGTAGAAGATTTTGTAATTGGATGAACTTGTATTGTTGACATATATTGTTGAAGCTTTTCATTCAGTGATCCTTGTAATTCCATAGCAAACTAGAGTTCTATAGATAGAGAAAATGTCATTCACGTTGCCCTATTGCCACCTCCACTAGATATACATACAGAATCACTTTATATATATTTGCTTTTCTTAATTAGCCGATCAATCCTGGATTTTCATTGTGTGTGTGTGTGTGTTGGGGGGGGAGAGAGAGAGAGTCTAACCTCAGGGTTGAACAAATCAGAGAGTCTAACCTCAGGGAGGTTGAACGAATCGGAGAGTAGTCTAACCTCAGGGTTGAACAAATCAGAGAGTCTAACCTCATGGAGGTTGAACAAATCAGAGAGTCTAACCTCAGGGTTGAACAAATCAGAAAGTCTAACCTCAAGGTTGAACAAATCAGGGAGTCTAACCTCAGGGTAGAGGTTGAACAAATCAGAGAGTCTAACCTCATGGTTGAACAAATTAGAGAGTCTAAACTCAGGGTTGAACAAATCATTCATGGTCAATCCACTACTAACTAGTTCATAACATGAATTTAAGTGGACATGCTGAACATGAGATATGTTGGAGGCAATTTTACTCGGAGATTTGCAACTTTTTGCTGACAATCCAATCAATTGTGGCGAAATATTGTGGATCTCTTTTAGTTTTTGGCAATATGAAACACCCAACGAGTCTAACTTAGGAAAACATGAAGGATTATGTAGGAATTCTACTTCTGATAGATTGCATCCACCAAGTTCTAGGCGCGATAGCTCACTAAATCCCGTCTTCATGTGGGGATCACTCAAATCCTCCTCCATCTTTGGAAACTTGGTTAGTTTTGAGCAGCCACTGAGATTCAAAGTTTGAAGTTTGTTCAACCTGTAAATGCTAGACGGAAGGATTGCCAGTTTCTTGCATTTATCTAAATATGCTTTTTCCAATGAGACAAGATTTTCTATGGATGCAGGAAGTTCCTCAATTGAAGTCCCAACTAAAATAAGTTGACGCAAGCCTTTGATTTTATCTGGAATATCAGGGAATCTTTGCAATTTTGAGCAATAACTGAGATAAAGACATCGAAGATTCTTGGATTGGAGTACATTGGGGAAATGATGAAGTTCAGAGCACCCACTCAAATTCAACAATTGCATATTTTCATGATATCCAGTTGATCCGTGGACACGCTCCAAGTTTTTGCACTCACTAAGATCCAATTCCTCGAGATTTGGAGTACAGCTGATGTTTGGCATACAAACTAGTGACTGGCATTTATGGAAGTTGATGTACTTTAATTTTTTAAATTCCTGCAAGAAATATCCCGCAGAAAAAAAACTGAGTTAAATATTCATTTAAAATATCTAGCTCCGATTTTTCCCACATCATAATTCATAAGCATTATCGCAAAACTTTGATGAGCAAGTAACTACTTCTATTTTATCGCACTATGTATGTATGTATGTATGTATGTATGTATGTATGTATGTATGTATGTATGGACAATTCTGCTGTTCAGTAGGGCAAAAATCAAAACATTGTTCCGTGTTGGGAAAAGGTGAAATAATATGTTTAAAAGAATACGGTAATTGGAGATGTTTTCCTAAGAACAATAACAAACATCATAAGATTCAATATATAGCTATAAGTAATGAAAAAGCACCAAGTAAATACGTACCTTAAATTGTTTGGGCTCTACCTTGATCTTGCTACTCCGCATATCAAGTCCGACTAATTTCTTTGGACCATGGCTAAATTCTAGAGTCGAACAACAATTAGGCCATTCAAACCACCTTAACCCATTAGGGAGATGAATGGGACCTTGAATAGAATTATTTACATTAAACAAGATGAGCAACCGCAAATTTTTCATCTTTGTGAAAGCATCAGGACCAATATACATATCTTCTGGCTTTGGTAGCTGCAAGACTATGGCTTTTATTGCTTTTGTTTCCTGCATAATTTTATTGAACATATTTAGGTTTATTCGTAACTATAGTAAACACAAGTCAAAGATAAGAATTGATTATGAATAAATACACCAACAAGTCTTACCTTATCTTCTGATAGAACATCAAGAACATCATCACGAAGCCATAATCTACTGCGGTTTATGGGATCATCACGATCTTCATCTTTAACAATATCCATACCCATTAATTGTATTAAGTCATGCATTTGTATTTTCTTTGCCTCTTCACTAATCAAGCAGCGCTCAAGGAGAATTTTTATTCCAATGGTCGTGTGAAATTCACAACTATCAAGAACTTTCTTAATGTATTCCTTACTCCTCCCCTTGAAGAAACATGCAATGTGCAAAAAAATCTCCTTTGCATAAGGCTCCAATCCATCATAACTTACCTTTAACACATCGTTGATCTTTTTATTAGGACTTTTGGCAAGTTTTTGTAAGGTACTTTCCCATTCAGGTCCTCTTCTACCACACAAGAAAGCACCCAACACCTCAAGAGCCAAAGGAAGGCCTCTTGCATAACATAATACCTGATTAACAAGATTCTTGCTTATTTCTATTTCTTGATTTCCTCGAAAAGCATGCTTTCTAAAAAGTTCAAGAGCATCACCATCCTCAAGAGCTGTAACTTCATATATATGACCCTGATTTATCCCACAAGAAGTTAATAGATGCTTATTTCTTGTTGTGATAATTATCCTACTTCCTTTACCAAACCACTTACAATCTCCAGCTAAAGCGTTTAACTGGAATGCATCATCAACATCATCGAGAATGATGAGAACTTTCTTATTACAAAGTTTATCTTGAATTGACTGACTTCCTCCACCAACACTATGGACTATTAATTTCTTCCCTGGTAATACCTGCGATAGCAATTTTTCTTGCAAAGGAACCAAATCAATGGAATTTTTGGAATTTTCTCGAATGCGTTCCAAGAAACAAGCACCTTGAAACTCCCTAAAAATAGCATTATAAATGGCTTTGGCAAAGGTTGTCTTCCCCACACCTCCTTGTCCCCATAATCCTACCATAAGAACATCATCCTTGGACTGTAGATTTAAGATTAGTTTAAGCTCTTGTACTCGGGAATCTATCCCCACCGGAAACATGGCTACATTTATTGGCCTTCGATCCAGTTGAGTTGAGATCTCCTGTACGATATGTTGTATAAACCCCGCTTCATTTCTATCAAGGAAAAATTAGTTAAAATTGTTTATAGAGTAATTCAAAGAAATGAATAAGTAATTAAAGAGAATTGTTGAGGAAGAAACCTAGGTAGCACCGACACGCGACACGCGACACGACACGACACGACACGACACGCAACACGCCATTTCTCAAAAAGTAGAGAATTCCGACATGTTCGACACGTTAAATATTAAATAAATATTTTTATATATACATGATTAATTATTATATTTAAATTAATTTATTCAAATTCATAAATAAAAAATAAAATAAAAAAGAGCCTATAATAAATCTATACTAATAACATTAATAAATTTATTCATAAAAATTTGAAAATACATTTTTTTACTTTAACAAAAATTATCGATGAAATAATTAACTAATGAAAGATTAGAGTCAAAATAAATTTATATTTTTCTATGATGATCAAAATTTATCACTATTTAATATCTAGTGTTTTTATTTTTGAAATAACTTTTTAACCTGTCTATTTATTTAGTTTTTAGCCTTATCATGTATTAATGAAGTTATTTAATGTTTCATATTTCTTTTTAGGATTTAAATGGGTCCCACCCATTTATTTCAGCACATGTTTTCTTCCCCCACCCTCACCCACCCCTGCGCCTGTCATTTCTCCTGCACTTGCGCCTGTCGCTTCCCTTGCACGAGGCTTTCTTTCCCCAGAAGCCGTCGACGCCTCGTCTCTCTCCTTTCTATTCTCCCTAAAAACAGCCCAAAGGGCAAAAACCCTAGCAATCACCATATTTTTCCTCTCCTTTGCTCGGTTTGACGTCTTCACCTCTCTCGCCGCTGCCTCGCCTCCGTTCTTCCCTTTGCCGTCGAAGCCTCGTGTCCAGCCCTCCATCGCGGTGTTGCGGTTTTTCATCTCGGCGTTGCAGTTGGTGGTCGCAGCCGACCAAGACGATCAAGAAGGCTTCTCGGCGCAGTCGGCAGTTGCAGCCTTCTCCGGCGTTGCAGTCAGTGGTCGCAGCCCTCCCTCGCGTGAGCGACGGCTCCCTCACCCTTGCCTCCACCCTCCATCACCTTCTTCCTTCGCACTTGCAGATCCGCCATCCGGACACCCTCCGACGTGCGTGTCGAAAAAGTTGATGTCGAAAAAAGTTGACCACGTGTCAGAAACTCCGACACGCGTTGACCGCGTGTCCGAGCGTGTCCGACACGTGTCAGGGTGTCCGACACGACACGGAGGCCTTTTGAACGTGTCCGTGCTACCTAGGAAGAAACTATCCACAATATATCTAGAGATGATTGTCCGAATATGTTCAACTGGTAAGATGCCCATATCTACATTGGTCTATGACTCTATTTTTCATCTTATTCTTCATGTTATGTGTTAATTTACTATTGCATTTATTAAAAATTCAAGTTAATTATTGGATATGCTAAATGCTGATAGGCATTGTCTTGATCTCTTTACAAAGTTCATCAATTTTTTTTTCCTTAGATTTTCCGAATGCCTTCCGTTTTATCTGGTATTTCTCTTAGCAAAGCAGTAGATGTGATGGAAACCAACAACGTGAAGTCCAAGTTAGCATTACCATGGGGTAAATTCTAATAAAAATCAGAGTGTTTTATCCTTTGGGATGACTTGACTCACACTTTTCAAAGTGGACAAACAAAGACACGTACGCCCATCGTTGGGACAAAGAAAACGATCTTTTAATTACCTTCTTGCTCTTTAGAGCTTCAAGTATTTACAATAATGGCATTAGGGGCCGCATTTCCTTTCAAAAACCTAGTTTTTCATTCTTTCTTCTTATAAAAAAATAAAATAAACATTTCTAATAAATAAAAAAGAGGTCCATAGAAGACAAAATTTATCTTCTGCTATGTATGATGGATACGTAATGAGGTCAATACTCTCTTGACACAAAATTTCGCTCGAGAAAATGACCATGTGGAAGGATGGGAGAGATGCTATTGCGAGAGAGGTGCCCATATTGGTCAATGAAAGGCTTAATGTAATTGAAACAGACTAATTTAAAGAAGCCTGAGGGACAAGCTTCGACTCAAATCCTCGAAGTCCAGAAAATGCAGCAAGATAAATTTGTTTCAAGATATTAGTCGAAAATTTGTTTCAGGATATTTCTTATTTTCGTCTTTTAAAAAAAAAATTAGATCAGCCAAAATAAAAGATTCAATTTACCTTGGTAATTTTACTATCATGAGTTTTTTTAAAACAAAAATATTTTTTTTACAAATGTATTTTAAGATATATGACAAATCACTAAACTGATGCTAATTAATCATATATGGGCCATATGACACAATTACGCTATGTGTCTTGCCGTACCGTGTGTTGCCACGTGGCAATGACATAGCAAAGTTCCCTGCCACATGGTGTACAAATGAGTGAAAACTTTCCCAGCTTTAACTATATATAGTAGATAGAAGATGTCAATATAGATTAGTATACGTTAGTTTTTTTATATAGATTAGTATATGTTAGTTTTTTTTATGTATTATGTACTGTCTTTATATCAGAGACACTTGTTATATTGGACAATTGTGCAATTTTCCATTTAAAGGATTATCAATTTGCAAATTCAAAATTTTGGGTTTCGTTAAAAAAAAAAAAAACATTTCATATTTGTCTGGAATTTTAATATTTAAAATCTACTTATAAAGGGAATGGGCGAGCCGTGCCCCGGCCCTCAACAGGGGAAAATCACGTTCCTGGCCTTCGCCCCAGCCCAGCAGCCTCGCAACCGCATGTCCCCGCGATCGTGACATGCCCCTCAACGTCGCCCATCCTCGCCGTTGTCGCCCGTCTTTCTCTGTGACAGAAGAAAGTCTCAGCCGTCGTTGCCGACCTCCGGCGACCATCTCCGAAGGCTACCCACCCCTCGATCTGGGTTCGACACCCCAGATCTGAGGACGCGAGTGGTCGCCTAAGCCCCTTGATACAGAGAGACGGAGGGGTTGAGGTGACGCGGTTGGGGCTGCGTGGGGACGTAGCAATCGGGCGGCGGCGTGGCCATCGGGGGGCTTTGAGGGGACGAACGGGCTGCTCTGTCTCGCTCGCACATTGTGCTTCGTGTGCTAGATAAGGCGTGATCCGTGTTGTGTGAGTGTGTTTTTGCTTGAGAGTGAGGGGTAAAAAAAATTACCCGACTTTATAGGATCCCAAACCTCGGAGAAAATCAAGCATCAAAAGATCTAGACTAATAGAAGTAGTATAGTTGTTCTCACATACCCATCAGTAAAATGCCACCCGGACAAGCAGCCAGCGTCGTAGAGAGCTTTCTTCCATCTCTTTACCTGCTCCGAATTCTTCCCAAACTTGACCTCATGCTCACCCATAGCTTGTCCATAGTTCTGTTTCTGCCCTCTCACTTCTCTTGGTTCTACTTTGTAAAACACAGGATGGACCATGAGGCCTTTCTTCTCCTTGCACTCCATGATTTTCGTTATCTCTTCCAAACACCATGTTGAAGAGGTGTAGTTCTCAGAGAAAACCACGATTGCAATTCGCGATTCCTCAATCGCTTTCGTAAGTGCAGGTGATATTTGTTCTCCCTTCCTCAGCTCTTCATTATCGATGTAAGTGAATATACCTACTCGATCTAGAGCTGCGTAGAGATGACCGAGAAAGTGATTGCGGACATCTGGACCTCTGAAACTCAGGAAGACATCGTAACTCTTTTTGGACTTCTTGGAGGAAGAAGAAGCCATTACATCGTAACTCATTTTGGGCTCGGAGGAGGAAGAAGAAGCCATTACATCGTAACTCCTTTTGCGCTCCTTGGAGGAAAAAGAACCCATCAGAATCAAGGAAGAGAGAAGGTTAACAATGAGCAATGAGTTGCCTAAGATTTGGTCCTTTGTTTGCACCATTTGATCTTCTCCTCATTTTCTTTATGGGGTGACTTTCTTTTTCAAGGGTCAACGAAGAATATTATATTAGAATTTCAGAAAATGAAAGTGCTTAAGGATGAGCCGAATCTTAGCATGGGATTTTACCGTGTGCTTTAGGTACCTATAGTATTAATAGTAAGACTTTTTTTTCATTTAAGATTACATTTGACCGAGATGTCTTATTAGCACAAATTTTTATATAAGTTGAATTTATTATTACTTAGATTGTTAATGAATTTGATTGCTCGATATGAAAAAGAAAATTCTATGAACGTATTTCATGCGCCCGTCGTTGGAGGCCAGTTTTCTGATTATTAATCAAATGCACATGATGATGGACCCATGACTAATGTACTAGCTTCGGGGAAAACGCGTGTGATGATGGACCCGTGACTAATGAGCTGGCTTCGGGGAAAATGGATTTCATATCTTTAGTCCTTTGTTTTCCTTTTTCTTTTGCGGAAAGTACACGATGATGGACCCGTGACGAATGTACTAGCTTCGGGGAAAACGCGTGTGATAATGGACCCGTATCTTTGCTCCTTTGTTTTCCTTTTTCTTTCGTGGAAAGTAGTGTCATCCCATCCCTTCTAAAAAGGTCAGCTACTCCATTGGCTCCCCTAAAAGTTACTTTAGTCCTTTGTCTTTCTTTTTCTTGTATGGAAAGTAGAGCATCTCATCTCTTTTCAAAAAGGTTAGCTACTGCATTGGCTTCCAGGAAATGACATTCGCAACCAATGCATCTTTCTTTTATTTCTCTTCTTTTGCAAATTATAAATAACCAGTCTCCTCGAAAGATATATCATTTTGAGTTTGTTTTTGTTTTTTTTTTTCTTATGTGCAAATAACGGCATACTACCCCTCATGCACGCACTCTTGCTTAAAAGTTGGTTAACCGTACTTTTATTTTTTTAAAGTGACCAAAAATGAAATCCTTTAACGCAGGTTGAAAAATTGAATTTTATGTCACCCAAATCTATGCCTGATTTGGCAAAATGAAATTACAATTTGTCATATCAGCTTTGGGTTCAAACTGTAGCCACTACAGAAAAGGGGATAAAAGGCATCTAAGTAAATTAAATAGGACTAATTATACTACACTTGCATTAGCTCGATCCTTATGATATCTTTTCTTTTTCTTTTTTTCTTTTGGCTTAGTAAAAACCCAAGTGAATATTTGCTTGTCACTTTCAGAAAAATATAATGAAATAAGGCACCCCGCTCTACAAAAATGATCAAACTTTGATAGCCAAGTGACCCCCACCATTTATGTTTCCTACCAGCTACGTTTCTTTTAGAACAGCACACGCTCATCTCTAGAGCGAATCCAAGGCGAGACTCACAATCCATTCCCATCTGTCGTCCATGCTACGATGCTAGGGAGGACTGTAAAGTAAACGAGAAAACTATGCGCATGTGATAGAACTGTGCGTTCAAGCCGCAGAGTAACGCATTCCACTCGGTGCATATGACCAAAGTTAATTCTTATCTCCACAATTCATATTCTCTTCCACAAAGTCGATGAATTTATTAGAGACCTATTGCACTTTAATAATCATAAATATCTACCTTGTTAAATCTACGGAATCAAGAGAAAGCATGGTGGAAACACACTTGGAAATACGATGATTTTGTGCCGGAAGTTGTTCAATTAGATCCATAATGTACGTGTCAAATGGGACAGCATCTTAAAAGGAGTTGTTACAAACTTTTGGGCACGGAAGACCCTATTCTAATAGTTAAAATTAGCATGATTTTTGCTCTGCCTTTTATGCAAAAGGATGGTGCTTCCATTTTTTTTTCTTTATTGTTTGTCAAAATGAGTGTATTATGATGCACATACCAAGGAAAAATTGTCCAAAATAATCTAAACCTATAGTACTTTAGTCAATTCAGTCATAAATCTTTCAATTATATTAATTGAGTTCTAAACATTTTCACGATGACGTGAATTGCCAAGGTTAATATGGCACTTTTTTTTTTTTTTTTTCCAATTTTGGAGCTAGGTGAGGGTCGGCCGCAACCCTTGCCGGCTCTACCTCCAAAAACTAGAAAAAAGGCAAAGAAAAGTTTTTAAAAAGAAAAAAAAATCATAAAAATTCAAATATTATTAAAATATTATTTTTAAAATGCCACGTTAGCTCCAACTATCCATGTCAGTAATTTCCAGCCAAAATTAATCGAATAGACTCAATTGGCAAAATGTGAAAATGTTTATGACTCAATAGGCAAAATTGAAAAGTTTAGGACTAAATTGATAAAAGTATAATAGGTTTAGGATTTTTTTTTTTTTTTTTTTGACAAATTTCCCCATATACCATAGACAAATCAATATATAATAGGAGCGAAGAAATCTAAAATAAAACAGAAGGCCTATTGGATAATTTGAGAGGATAGCTTTGACATGTAAAACAATTCTAATGTCCTACACATGATGTAGTCATGTGAGTATGTAGATACTTGTGCTGATCTAGTGAAAGCGTTTTGATTTGAGCAGATCTTCACCAACAATTGGTATATTTTCATTTGTAGCTTGGCCACGAAAAATTAAATCAAGCTTCTTTTTCTGAGTTGATTACTTCGTACGCCAATGGCTTGCTTCCCATCACTTTGAAGAGAAGGATTTCTCGCTCCAATAGGCCATTTGGCCCTCACTACAGGGCCTTTCCCATTGGATGCTTTTTGTGGAATTCATTTGCTTAGTAATTTCGCTTCCTGTCAAATCAAAGTATAAGTCATTATCAAAATAATAAGATATTTCTAACAAAAATTCATAAGGAAGACTTCGTCTAGGTGTGAACCGAGACATTGTATTCGGATTATGTTGTCCAAAAAGATTTACGCGTTTGGACTTCAAAAAAGAATGGCACTTCAATAGGGTGAAGTGTCAATAGACCAAAAAGAAAGGAGGTAAAAATGTCCACTAAGGTTGGATGTGACAGGCATTGTGTCGAGAATTTAGCTTATTCTACTACGGTCTCCATTGATGTCATAGATGGGGTTAAAAATATCACTAATGGTAATCAAACCTACTAATTACTCCAATCATTATGAATTCCACGTGATTTGATCATAAGTCTCATTGGTAAGGAAAACCGGTAAGTAATTGGATTTAAATCAATCTTACCAAGCCTTGCTCGGCCACATATTGATGACTTCATAAATCTAAAGAATTTCTTAGTTTTTTAGCCTGCCTGGTAGGATTGAAGATTCATTAAAAAAAGAAAAAGAAAAAAGAAAGAAAGTGCATTTGGAGAAAGTTGATGAATTAATGAGTTTCAAGTTTTTCTAGTTGAACTATATTAGAAAGTATATTTAACTTTCCTTGTAAAGTGTAGCCAAAAACGAGAAACTCCAGTACACACTACATTTGCTTAGTAATTTCATTCCTGTCAAATCAAAGTGTAAGTCATCATCAAAATAATCGGATACTTCTAACGAAATTTGGCAAGGAAGACTTCGTTTAAGTGTGAACTGAGATATTGCATTCAGATTATGTTATTGAAAAGGATTTACGTGTTTTGACTTTGATAAAGAATGACACTTCAAATTGGTAAAGCGTCCACAAACCAAAAGAAAGAAGGAGGGGGTGGAGGGAAGGGGAGAGGGAGTGTCCACTAAGGCTTATTCTACTTCTGTCTCCAATGACATCACAAATGAGGTTAAGAATATCACTAATGTTAATCGAGCCTACTAATTACTTCGATTATTATGAATTCCATGTGACTTCATCATAAGTCTTATTGATAGGAAAACCAGTAAGTAATTGAATTTAAATCAATCTTACCAAGCCTTGCTCGGCCATGTATCGACGACTTCATATATCTAAAGAATTTCTTAGTTTTTTAGTCTGCTTGGTAGGATTGAAGATTGATTAAAAAAAAAAAAAGAGTGCATTTGAAGAAATTTGATGAATTAATGAGTTTTGAGTTTTTCTAGTTAAATTATCTTACAAAGTATATTTAAATTTCTTCATAAAGTCTAGTAAAAACGAGTAACTCCTATAAGCACTACATTTGCTTAATAATTTGATTCTCTATCAAATCAAAGCGTAAGTGATTATCTAAATAATTAGATATTTCTAACGAAAATTCGTAAGGAAGACTTCATCTTAGTGTGAACTAAGATATTGCATTCAGATTATGTTGTCCAAAAGGATTTATGCATTTGGACTTCAAAAAGGAATGGCACTTCAATAGGAGTGTCCACAGAGAAAGGGTAAAAAGTGTCCACTGAGGTTGGATCTGAGGTGACCTTTGAGTAATGGTGAAGATATCAACATTAGAGAAGATTGATGGCTCAAGATCAGAGTAATTAAGGTGGTCCGCGAATCTGGCCAGAGAAAGTAGCTGAATTAATCAACAAGAAAGAATCCAGATGGAAGGAAACCGTTGGACAGAATTTGTTTGATGAGCTGATTATTAATGAAAGTTTTAGCAATTCCCTTGCAGATGAAGATGAGAAAGAGAAACTTATTAGTTGGGGACCTATTCTGGGAAGCACTTCCAACCATCTCAGACACAAAAACATTCAGCAGCAAACAGATCAAGCATCATCATCATCATCATACCAGACCCCTAAATCTCTATGGCATTTGATACGGAAGTTGATTACCACTCCAAAAATCAGGTTTTTCATTTAGAGTTTGTGCCAAAAGGCACTTCCCACATAAAAAAAAAGAATTTTGTTCACTAAAAGAAAATTTTACCTGCCATCTTGCCTTCTGTGCCAACAAAGCCTAGAAACAGTTGAAAACCTCTTCCTTCACTGCGGACGGATGAAAGAAGTCTGGTTGAATCCTGCAATAAAGCTGCAGGTCTCGTTCAGGGGTCTCAAAGGAATGGAAGGGTGGTTCTTAAACTACCAAAAGATTTGCAAAAATTATGAGTTTTTTGGGCTGCACAGCGGGGCATCTTAGCATATGCGGAAGCCATGAAACTCTTCAGTTCACGAACTGAAACTAGTTATGGAATTCAATAATTGGGTTTTGAGAAGTGCACTTTCTGATTGCGATGTGCTAGCATGGGACGTGGAACCTTTCAGGCTCTCATCACCGAATGCAAGAGTCTGATGGCCCAATCCTCTTAACTTGTACCCTTCTTTTCAATTTCATCATCCTTTTTCTCTAGCAATTGATTCCGCTAACTAGCTTGATTTCTGAGTTTGCTCCTTTTGTGACCAACCACTACCACTACTTGCTCCTTTAAATGTTGAGTGGCCATGCTAATTGGACTCACTTATTTGATGTGACCAAACCCATATGATAAAGTGAAGTCTATTTTTTCCGCTTTCACATGAGAAGTAGTAATTAAAGATGTAAATCTTATCATTTAAATATACTCAATTGGTAAAATAGAAAACTTAAAACGAGGCGAAAAGAGAAATAAAAATACCAGCAATGGCACACGAATGGTACAGTAGGCAGCCGATACCTGGGTAGAGTGCCCTCTCTTGCTTTTCCAAATCAGCTCTTAACTCTTAATATGGAAGATTGACGTATTGCAATTACATTCGATGAAGCAAGTAACAGTAGGTGACGGAAGGATCGAATTGCACATAAAAAACATCAAGCAAGTTGAGATACTCAATCTAAAGAAAAGTTTGAAAGACAATCAATTGTTCACCCCAAATTCAAGTGGAAAAGCAGCTATGCAATACATACCTCTAAACACGTACACGTTAACCAGCGGCTTCGTGGGCTCCATGACCTCCATTTTGCTTGGTTATAACAAATTATATTGCAAACGTCATTTTTTAATGCATCAGAAATGAAAAAAAAAAAAATCCAAAAAAGTTACTTAATTTCAGATGACATCATTCACTTTTTCCGTTTTTTTTTTTTAAAGCCAATCAAGTTAATTTCAGATAGAAAGTCCATCACACTTTCAATTTCTTGTATGTGATTATGATTTACATGGAAACTTCTTCTTCTTCTTCTTTTTGGGAATTTTGGTAGAAATAGGTGTGTTAAGTGAAGCGGTAATAATCCTGACATGAATCCTCAATGTGTTATCGCTCCTCGGGTTGTCAATGACACGGCAAACCTTTGATTGAATTGGCTGCTGCTAGATGATTGTGTTAGCGAGGCCAATTCAGTCGGAAGTTTGCCCCATCATCAATAACCCTAGAAGCAATAACACGTTAAGGATGATTGTGTTAACGAGGCCAATTCAGTCGGAAGTTTGCCCCACCATCAATAACCCTAGAAGCAATAACACGTTAAGGATGCACGTTAGGATCTTTAGCTCCTTTATGTGTATTACCACTTCACTCATCACTCCTATATCTGCCAAAGTTTCAAAAAAAAAAAAATCTTATCTATCACTACAATATTCCCACGTAATCGTAATAAAAAAAAATAACATTATGTGCCCTATTTTTCTCCGTTTTGATTTGAATTTTTTTTCCTTATATATAATTATTAGATAAGAATAACAAAAAATGATAAGTGTGATGTACTTTATGTCTGAAATTAACTTGCTTGACTTAAAAAAAGAAAAAAAGTGAATGATGTTATTCGAATTGAAGTAACTTTTTTTTTGGCATTTTTTTTTTTGTTAAAGTAAGAATATTTTTCGGCATCTTTTTTTTTTTTTTCAGAGAGAGGATTTACTATGACCGAGGAAAATGGAGATCATGGAGTCCAGGGCGCCCAGGGCGCCGCGGATTAAGGCATACTTTTTTAGAGGGCATGTTTTGCATCAATACTTTTCCACCTAAATTTAGGGTGATTGGTTGTTTTGCATTAATCGGTGCTCTCACGTGGAGGATAGTTGAATTGTCGAAAATAAAGAGGGTCATTGTTCAATGTCTTCTTATTTATTTTTCTTGTGTCTGAACAACCAGTTTTCATTTTCATTATATTATTTTATTATTCTTTATTCTTTATTGTTATTTACTCTTTTTTATTAATTAAAGATGGGCTCGATCCGCATATGGATTGCATTGGGACTTCGCGACTCTAGCAGTGGACATAAATGGGCTAATTATATCCAGCCCCTTTCAATCTTAACATCACCAAGCTCAATCCCAAATATAACCATAAGCGCACACTAAGTCCATTTTCAACTATACATATACACGCACGCATCTATATTGGATCTTTTTCTCCTTTTTTTTTTTTTTTTTGGTAAAGTGATCTTTTTCTCCTTTTGTTACTCACAGAATCGAACAAACTTACTTGTAAATAAATGCAAGCAAGATCAATGTTCAAGCCTTTAGTTAGAAGCATCCGTACGTTGTCATCTACTCCCTTTGGCTGTCGCCGGAGTGCCTCCGTCGACCACGATCTCGACTACCACTGATTCAGAACTCACACGCACGGCCGCAGCATGACCCAAACAAACAAAATAAAAAAGGAACGCGATGAACAAACCGGTGCCGATGAGCTTAGAGATTAACACGGAGGCCGTCGTTTTCCGGTTACTTACTCTTCGGCGACCACCAACGAACGCAGTGGTCAGATTAAATCTCGGCAACAACTGTATCCGGCTGAAATCGTGCTCAGCAATCAATAGGCAGTCAAAATAATCCACACGAATTTAGTTCAAGAATTTCGCCGAACGAATGGTGCGCAGTTGATTGAGGAGCAGATTTTTAACCATTTCAAGTTCAGATTCCACCCTAGGTTCGAGCTTACCAACGCTAGATGCTCGCAATCAGAGAAAAACTCAAATGGATCGCGTCAACGGAGGATTCAATATCTGAGCTGCAGTACGGGTAGAGAATCGGAATCGGAGCCTGCGGAAGAGCTTCACAACTGGAAGGTCTCGGCGCCTCGGGATCCCGGTCGGCTTCGGAACGGGCGGGAGACGGCGGCGCCGGCAAAGACGGCGGAAGGCGTCGGGAGGGCGATGGGGGAAGTCCTCTGGAGTGAAGACACGAGGCGGTGAGGAAAAACGACTCCCAACTCTTTCGGTAACCGCGATTGAGAAGAAAGGCGAAAGAAGCGGCGGCGGCGGCGGCGGCGGTAGAGATGACCTTGCAGCGACGATGGGCCGCGTCGACGGGCGAAAGAGGAAGAAAGAAGGAGGTTTCTCGGATCGCTTGGCTAGAAAAGATATCCGTTTTTCTCTCTCGTTTTCTCAGCTTTGAACGAAGGGAGTCGGTTACAGGAGAGAGAAAGATGAGGAGAGAGAACGATGTCTTGCTCAATTGGGCACATTCTACTCAAATAAAGTTTTCTAATTCAAAGAAATCGCATAATATCGTGATACATTTTAAGCTCCTTCCCTATGTAGATAGCCACGTTAGCAATTATTGACGGCCACTAATCAGAGGATTGCATTAGAATTCTACACAAAATGGCAAAATAAAAAATCACATAATATGTATAAGACTTGATAATTCTCTCCTAATAAATAAAAAAAGATTTGATTTTATATGGTTCACGACTTATCACTTCCATTAACGGAAGACTAGCACTTAGATAGAAACAAGAGAAAAAACGTATGAAAGATCGAAACGATATGATAATAAGTGAAAGGGTGAGATTACGAGTCATGACCTTACAAAACCCAATTTTGTAGAATTTTATGAAATCATTATCAACTATTCTAAAAAAATGAAGTGTTTGATAAAAGTATTCTGGTATTTCAATTATGTAACAAGTTTAGTTTAAAGTTAATTGCGAGAAATTTTTGTTCAAATACCATATGTGCTATAGGTCTTGAGGGCATGCAAGTGATTGGTTTTCTTGTCTTCTTTATGAATTTTGATATGCTTTTGGGTTCTTTTTTAAATAAAAAAATTTGACTTGTTTTATGACCTGGCGTTCACTTATCATATTTTCTTAATTCCTATTAAAAAAATCACGTTAGATTTACAGCATACCACATTAGCAATATTGGTAGATATCTCGTCAAAAGGATTAAATTGCACATTTTTCAAAATATATAGAACCTGCTTGTACTTCTTTCTAATTTTTTAGGAATTGATTGTATTTTGGACCAATCATTATGACTTTTAGTGTAATTTTCCCATTCATATCAATACTACTATATCAATGTTTTCAATGCAATATCGGGCAACCGCGCAAGTCCATATATAAAGGAGAAGAACTTGATTGAAATAATATATATACACACACATAAATAATGTCAACATAATGCACAAGCACATGAATAATGAAGTCCATAAACTTGAAAGGTGGAGCAACACATAAGTCACCGCTGAAGATTGTGGTCCACAGGAACAAAATGTGGGAGAATTGGATTTTATAAGATGTCAGCAATTTCTGGATCGGTTTCCTGTTTTGATCTGTTATTATTTCAAAATTTAATCATCAAAAGAAAGAAAATTACTTTTCAAAAGCATTGAGAAATTATCCAAATTAGAATCCATGATCCCAACGTGTCTATAAAAAAGCTCCATATGATAGCGATTCATTGATTATGCTCAGTACTCTAGTATATTTCCCGTTAGCATATATGAACATGAAAAGTTGTGTGCGCTAAACCTTTTGGTAGGCTTACATATGGCCGAATATACGTAATCATCATCGTTGAAAAGCACCATGTAGATGACTAATGTGAAACCTGTAAGATTAAACAAAATAATTTTTTTTTTAAATGACAAGGAGATATATATATGTAAAAATGGTTGAGAAGCTTTGCCATTAGCTGTGCTTGCCAAGTACGTAAAAAAAAAGGCAGCAAATCTGGAAAATAGTTCCCGGGTGACTGAGGTCTCAATGGACATAAAATTGGAAAATCTGAAATTAATTACATGCAACCCAAATTAAAATTCCAAGACATCAGATACAATTGTAGCCAAGCACAACTGTCACTGTTCGAAATATTCTTTAACTTAGATCAGAACATTGAAACATTCCCAAAGATGGCATATCAAAGTAGAATATATCTCATGTCGAGACTATTCCAAGGAAGTGCTAATGCCGCTGAAATTAGTAAATGATATGTAACAAAACATGCTGTGCAGAATGTGACACTTGTGAATGAGATCACTATCCGATTGACAAGAAAATATGGAAAAACAAACCCACTTGCGATGAATGTTGTGTGCAAAGTCACCCTCTATCGATTTGCATATATTTGAATCTCACACGAGATATTGAACTGAATGCCATCCGTTACTTCAACAAGGACACAGATATCCTAGGGTATCAGGAAACATGTGCCACCCCGAATTTGTTTTGCTGGCTTAACGATTGCTTCCTTAACATCTGCAAGCCAACTCATATTGCACTCGCCTCTTCCCATTTACTCTGTTTCACTCTTACTGGCTCGCTGTTTCTCTCTATGAATCTGCATATGAACTCTGCTACGGTTTCACATGGATATATATTGCCATCCTCGTAAAGTACAAGTGGATCCACTAATTGATTGTCTTCAAGCATTACCTTTAAATCATCCTCTAGTCGTGTGCAATGGAGCACATATCCCAACCTTTTCACTGTTCCACCCGATAGACTAAGTTTAACGCTAAATCGTAAATATCTCTCGTTAAATTGCCCAAAATCAACTTCTCCCTCCACCACTCCCCACAGTACATCTGGTATGAGATACTGAATCCACACTTGATCCGAATCAAATGAACCAAGAGTACCCGATAGCCCATTCCGCCTTTGACCGTGAATATGCGGCACGATGTCAAAAGATATTTCATTTTCTCCACCTTCTACACCGACAACAACACAGAGAGCCAATCCTAGGAACTTGTAATACAAGTCCTGTGAAGCCATGAAAGATATGGTACCATCTTCAACAAGGATAAACTCCTCCGGTATCTCTCCTCCAGGGATAACACGTCGGAATTCAAGAGGAACTAAGGAATACCTACACCTCTGTTAAACGAGTAAATTGTTAGAAATACGCAAGTTTTGATAGTTAAAGTAAAAGAGTTTGATTTGAGTATATTCTTTTTAATTCAACCAAAGTTGTTCTACAGTAACTAGACATTGATCCTTGCTTACATTATAAAAATTACTCATGGGTTATCAAATCATTCCCTTGCACGTGTTGTAGCCACCCCTATTACATATACACGCAGAATCACTCTCAATTAGACTTGTTTATCTGTCTAGAATTTTCAGCTTTTTATATTATACCCACAAAGTGTGCCCACCTTTCAGTATCAACATGCGCGCACAAAGAGAGAGAGATAGAGAGAGGTCAACCATGTTCATTCCTTATGTGGAGTAATTTGTTGAACTATCTTCCCGTGTGGTCATTTTACTATTTTGCAAATCTTTTGCTTCATTTGAACTGTCTTCCTCTTTGCCTATTTGATCATGTTCATGCGTGCAAAATCACCCTATATTAATTGTTCATCTAGCATTTTCAGCGTTTGCAATATACACACAAACACCCAACATAGACTCTGTATCAATCACGCAGAGAGAGAGAGAGAGAGACCTCAACTGTGGATGTGTCCTGCGTAGCTATAAGTGGGTATGGTTCGGCAAAATCAGCTTCCTTTAAACTTGTTTGACAATCTTCATTCCAAATCTCGTAAACTAAAGCTGGATCTAGCAATTGATCATCTTTAAGCAAAATCTCCAAATCCTCCTCTAGTGGCTTGCATATTAGGCGGAATCCACACTTTGTCACAATTGCACCGGTCCCTTCTGATATAATCATAACTTGGAATTGGCTCCTGTCATTTGCGCCAAAAGCATCTTCTAGTCCTCCCCACAGCTCGCACGATTCCCAACGGTCAACCCACACATGGTCCAAACATGACACTAGATTGTAATAATTACCATGATCAGAAGACATCATGCGTTTGCCATTAACGAATGATTCAAGACAAAATTCATAATGGCCCATGCGTTCGTTGCGGAATACAACACTAACAACTAATGCCACAATCTTCTTATACAAGTCCTTTGAAGCCGTGAAAGATAAATAACCCTCTTTATTAGGGAGCAACCACCATGGCATCTCTCTTCCAGATAGAAGAAAATGGCCTCCGGGATAAAAATGCTGTCATACATGTAAGCCGTCAGATAGTTTTTCCAAATTGGCACATAAAAAGAGAAGTTTCAATCAGTTAAGTTGGTAGTACTAAAAAAAAATTGGTAGTCCTAGAGTTAAGCTATAGTTAGCAATAGCATTACAAAGATGTTTTGTAATTAATTGGTGAAAATAGTTAATTTATCGTTGAAGATTTTGTAATTGGATGAACATGTATTATTGAAGTTTTCCATTGGATGATCCTTATCATTCCATAGCAACTAGAGTTCCATAAATAGAGAGAATATCATTTATGCACAAATCACTTTCCATATATTTGCTTTTCTTAATTAACCGGCCGATTCTAGATTTTCAGCCTTTAGAGAGAGAGAGAGAGAGTCTTACCTCAAGGTTGACCAAATCATTCACGGCCGATCCATTGTTGACCAGTTTAGGACATAAAGGTAAGTAAGCATCCTGGACATGATGTATGTCGGAGGGAATTTTACTCAGAGATTTGCAATCTTTTGCTATCAGAGAGTGCAATTTCCTTGGAATCTTGAGAATCTCTTTTAGTTGGTGACAACCCGAAACATCCAACTTATTTAAGCGAGGAAAACATGAAGGATTCTCTAGAAACTCTACTTCTGATAGATTGCATTCATTAAGGGTTAAATAAAGTAACTGAGGAAATCCCGTCTTCGCATGGGGATCACTTGAATCCTCCTCCTTCTTTGGAAACTTCATTAGTTTTGAGCAATTTGAAAGGTTAAGATTCTTCAGATTTTCTAATTTATAAATGCTAGGTGGAAGGATTGCCAGTTTCTTACAATGGGATAAATCTATATTTTCCAAAGAGACAAGATTTTCTATGGATGCAGGAAGTTCCTCAATTGAAGTTTCGGTTAAAGAAAGTCTATGCAAGCCTTTGATTTTATCTGGAATATCAGGGAATCTTTGCAATTTTGAGCAACAATCAAGACCGAGAAATAAAAGATTCTTGGTTCGGAGTACATCGGGGAAATGATGAAGTTTGGAGCAAGAATACAAATTCAAAACTTGTAAATTGCCATGATATGCAACTGATTCGTGGACACGCTCCAAGTTTTTGCACCAATTGAGATGCAATTCCTTGAGATTTGGAGTACCATCGAGGTTCGGCGTACAAACCAGTGATTGGCATGAACTAAAATTAATGAACTTCAAATTTTGAAGGTCCTGCAAGAAATATTCAGCAAAAAAGAAAAGAAAAAAGAGATATATATTCAATTAGAAGATCTGACTTTGATTTTTCACACATCATAAATCATAAGCATGATCACAAAACTTTGATGAACAAGTGTTGGTTGTTTATTTGTAAAACAACAAAGATGCTTTTTCTTGTCCCACATAGGAATGGAGGAGATGAGCCAATTTATAAGTATGACCCTTTTATAGTGCGTTCAAAGAAAAGGTTCGGATGTGAGCTAGACTTTACAATACCCGTGTGCGGGTGTACAATTATTAGGTGCACTTAGCACTTAGCACGTTTGTGCGCCCGCGATTTAATTAACACTAACCCATTTATTTTTATTTTCTGTTGTACAGTTATCTTATTAACATTTATTAGTTGAAAGTTTTTTTTTTAATTAAGTAATTTAGGAAATTATGAAGTCCCATTGTATTTTTAATGTTGTACAGTTATCTTATTAACATTGATTAGTATAAAGGGTTTTTTTTTTTGTTTATTAAGGAATTTAGGAAATTCTGAATTTTATTTTTTTTAAAATTACTATTTTTTTTTATTATTATTCTGAATTTTACGTGTCTCTTCAGGACAACCTTTGAGGTTATACTTGTTCAATTCACAATCTTTCACGAAAGGTTGCATTTATTCATTTTGCAATCTTTCCTGAATGGTTGCGTTTGTTTACTTGCAACCTTTCGTGAAGAGTCGCTTATATACGTTAAGACCTATTTTTATGTATATGTTAGTTTTTGGCATGAATGAGAATTGAGTCATTTTCAAGTTTTTTTTTTTTTTTTTTTTCAAAACTACAGTCATCTTTTCAATTGTTTTCTAGAGAGATCATGGAGAAATATTAGAATTGTTATTGCATATTTTCATTTGAGACTTTGTTATATCTTGAGGATATTTGTCGGTGACCATTAGCAATTTTGTAGCGTAAATAAATCCTTAAAAAAAAGTAATATCACGCCTCAAAGTCCGACTTGATTACTCTATCCGATTTGAAGCCGTATTTTCCAACAACAAGTACCTTCTTCTATTTTTTTGTGGTCAATGTGTATGTACATATGCATATATGTATGTACGTACGTACGTACGCATGCATGTATATTTGAATATGTATACTCTTTTCCTAAATAAATTACTTATGAACAATTTTGCTGTCCAGTAGGACACAAATCAAAATATTGTCCCGTGCTAGTAAAAGGTGAAATAATATGTATAAAAAAAATATAGTAATTGGAGACGTTTTCCTAAGAACAATAACAAACATCATCAGATTTAATATAAGTAATGAAAAAGCACCGAGTAAATACGTACCTTAAAGTGTCTGGGCGCTCCCTTGATCTTGCTATTCCGCATATCAAGTCCGACTAATTTCTTTGGACCATGGCAAAATTCTAGAGTCGAACCACAATTAGGCCATTCAAACCACCTTAACCCATTAGGGAGATGAATGGGACCTTGAATAGAATTATCTACATTAAGCAAGATGAGCAACTTCAAGTTTTTCATCTTTGTGAAAGCATCAGGACCAATATGCATATCTTCTGGCTCTGGTAGCTGCAAGACTATGGCTTTTACTGTTTTTGTTTCCTGTATATTTTTTCAAACATATTCAGGTTTATTTGTAACTATAGTAAAAAAAGTTAAAGATAAGAATTGATTATGAATAAATACACAAAGAAGTCTTACCTTATCTTCTGATAGAACATCAAGAACATCATCACGAAGCCATAATCTACTGCGGTTTATGGGATCATCACGATCTTCATCTTTAACAATATTCATACCCATTAATTGTATTAAGTCATGCATTTGTATTGTCCATACCCCTTCAGTAATCAAGCAGCGCTCGATGAGAATTTTTATTCCAATAGTCGTGTGAAAATCACAACTATCAAGAACTTTCTTAATGTATTCCGTACTCCTCCCCTTGAAGAAACAGGCAATGTGCAAAAAAATCTCCTTTGCATAAGGCTCCAATCCATCATAACTTACTTTTAACACATCATTGATCTCCTCATCAGGAGTTTCGGCAAGTTTTTGCAAGGTACTTTCCCATTCATCTTCTCCTCTACCACATAAGAAAGCACCCAACACCTGAAGAGCCAAAGGAAGGCCTCTTGCATAATGCAAAACTTGATGAACAAGATTGCTGCTTATTTCTATCTCTTGATTTCCTCGAAAAGCATGCTTTCTTAAAAGTTCAAGAGCTTCACCCTCCTTAAGAGCTTTAACTTCATATATATGATCTGGATTTATCCCATGAGAAGTTAGCAGATGCTTATTTCTTGTTGTGATAATTATCCTACTTCCTTCACCGAACCACTCTTGCTCTTTGGCTAAAGCATTTAACTGGTGTGCATTATCAACATCATCAAGAATAATGAGAACTTTCTTACTACAAAGTCTTTGTTTAATTAACTGCCTTCCTCCACCGACATTGTAGATTGGTAATTCCTTCCCTGGTAATAATTGTGAAAGCAATTTTTTTTGCAAAAGAACCAAATCATTGGAATTTTCTCGAACGTGTTCCAAGAAACTAGCACCTTGAAAGTCTCTAAAGATAGCATTATGAATGGCTTTAGCAAGGGTCGTCTTCCCTACACCTCCCTGTCCCCATAATCCCACCATAAGAACATCATCCTCGGACTGTAGATTTAAGATTGTTTTAAGCTTTTGTACTCGGAAATCTATTCCCACCAGATCCTTGTCTACATATAATGGTGTTCGACTTAGTTGAGTTGAGATCTCCTGTATGATATGTTGGATAAGCCCCGCTTCATATCTGACAAGGAAAAGATAGTTGAAATTGCTTATAGAGTAATCCAAAGAAATGAATAAGTAATTATAGAGAATTGTTGAGTAAGAAACTAGTCCGCAATGTATTTGGAGATGATTGTCCGAATATGTTCAACTAGCAAGATGCCTGTGTCTCCATAGGTCTATGACTATATTTTTCATCTTATTCTTCATGTTATGTGTTTTTATTATTGCATTTATTAAAAATTCAAGTTAATTATTGGATATGCAAAATGCCGATAGGCATTGTCTTGATCTCTTTACAAAGTTCATCGAATTATCTTGTTTTTCCTTAGATTTTCCGAATGCCTAACTTTTTATCTGGTATTTCTCTTAGCAAAGTAGTAGCTGTGATGGAAACCAACAACGTGAAGTCTGAGTTAGCATTACCATGGGGTAAATCCTAATAAAAATCAAAGTATTTTATCCTTTGGGATGGCTTGAGTCCCACTTTTCAAAGTGGACAAACAAAGACACGGACGCCCGCCGTTGGGAAAAAGAAAACTATCTTTTAATTACCTTTTGCTCTTTAAAGCTTCAAGTACTTACAAGAATGTCATTAAGGGCTGCATTTCCTTTCAAAAACCTAGTTTTTTTATTCTTTATTCTTATAAAAAAATAAAATAAACATTTCTAATAAATAAGAAAAAGGTTGACAGAACACAAAATTGATCTTGTCCTATGTATGATGGGACACGTAATGAGGTAATTACTCTCTTGACACAATATTTCGCTCGAGAAAATGACTATGGATACAAAGGATGGGAGAGATGCTCTTGCGAGAGAGGTGCCCATATTGATCAATGAAAGGCTTGATGTAATTGAAACAGAGACTAATTTAAAGAAGCCTGAGGGACAAGCGAGATACTTGTTATTTTTGTCTTAAAAAAAAAAAAATCAGATCAGCTGAAATAAAAGATTCAATTTAAGTTGATAATTTTACTATCATGAGTTTTTTTAAAACAAAAAATATTTTTTACGCATGTATTTTAAGATATATGACAAATCACTTAACTAATGATAATTAATCATATATGAGCCATATGACACAATTATGCTATATGTCTTGCCCCACCATGTGCTGCCACGTGGCAATGACATAGCAAAGTTCCCTGCCACATGGTGTACAAATGAGTGAAAACTCTCCCAGCTTCAACTATATATAGTAGATATAAGATGTCAATATGTATAGATTAGTTTTTTTTTTATGTATTATGCACTATTTTTTATATCAGAGAAACTTGTTATATTGGACAATTGTGAAATTTTCCTTTTTAAAGGATATATCGATTTGCAAATTCAAAATTTTGGGTTTCGTGAAAAAAAGTTCATATTTGTCTGGCATTTTAATATTTATAATCTACTTAAAAGAACGAAAAAGGGAATGGGCAAGCCGTGCCCGGGCCCTCAACAGGGGAAAATCCTGTGCCTGGCCTTCGCCCCTGCCTAGCAGCCGCATGTCCCGGCGATCGTGACATGCCCCTCAACGTCGCCCGTCCTCTCCGTTTCCCTGCTGTCTTTCTCTGTGACAGGAGAAAGTCTTAGCCGTTGTAGCCAGCCTCCGGCGACCATCGTCGAAGGCTACCCAACCCCCGATCTGGGTTCGATGCCCCAGATCTGGGGTCGCGAGTCGTCGCCTAAGCCCCTTGATACAGAGAGATGGAGAGGGGCTGACGTGATGCGGTTGGGGCTGCGTGGGGACGTAGCAATCGGGCGGCGGCGTGGCCACCGGGGGGGCTTTCAGAGGACGAACGGGGTGCTCTGTTTCGCTCGCACATGGTGCTCTGTTTCGTGTGCTGGCTAGGCGTGATCTGTGTTGTGAGTGTGTGTTTGCTTGAGAGTGAGGGGTAAAATTACCCGACTTTATAGGATCCCAAACGAAAATCAAGCATCAAAAGATCCAGACTAATTGAAGTAGTAGAGTAGTTCGCACATACCCATCAGTAAAGTGCTCCCCGGACAAGTTGCCAGCATCACAAAGAGCTTTCTTCCATCTATTTACTTTCTCCGAATCCTTCCCGAACTTGACCTCATGCTTAGCCATAGCTTCTCCATAGCTCTGTCTCTGCCATCTCACCTCTCTTGGTTCTACTTTGTAAAACACTGGAAAGACCTTGAGGCCTTTTTGCTCCCTGCACTCCATGATTTTCGTTAACTCTTCCAAACACCATGACGAAGAGGCGTAGTCCACAGAGAAAACCACGATCGCGATTTGCGATTCCTTGATCGCTTTCATAAGTGCAGGTGATATTTGTTCTCCCTTCCTCAGCTCTTCACTGTCGATGTAAGTGAATATCCCTGCTTGATCTAGAGCTACGTAGAGATGATCGAGAAAGTTTTTGCGGACATCTGGACCTCTGAAACTCAGGAAGACATCGTAACTCCTTTTGGACTTCTTGGAGGAAGAAGAAGCCATTACATCGTAACTCCTTTTGCGCTCCTTGGAGGAAGAAGAAGCCATTACTTCGTAACTCCTTTGGGGTTCCTCTCAAGGAAGAGAGAAGGTTAACAATGAACAATGAGTTGCCTAAGATTTGGTCCTTTGTTTGCACCATTTGATCTTTTCCTCATTTTCTTTATATATCTGGAAGAGAGGGGGGGGGCGGGGGATGGGGGAGGAGGGGGGCGACTTTCTTTTTCAAAGGTCAACAAAGAATATTATTAGGCCTTTCAATTATATTAGAATTTCAGAAAAATGAAGGTGCTTAAGGATGAGCCGAATCTTAGCGTAGGATTTTATCGTGTGCTTTAGGCACCTATAGTATTAATAGTAAGACTTTTTTTCAATTGAAGATTACATTTGACTGAGATGTCTTATAAACACAAATCTTTATGTAAGTTGAATTTATTATTACTTAGACTGTTAATGAATTTGATCGGTCGATATGAAAAAGAAAAATTCTATGAACGTATTTCATGCGCCCCTTGTTCAAGGCCAATTTTCTGATTATTAATCACATGCACATGATGATGAACCCATGACTAATGTACTAGCTTCGGGGAAAACGCGTGTGATGATGGACCCATGACAAATGTGCACATGATGATGGACCCGTGACTAATGAGCGGGTTTCGGGGAAAATGGATTCCATAACTTTAGTCCTTTGTTTTCCTTTTTCTTTTTGCGGAAAGTACACGATGATGAGAAAATATTCAGTGGTTTGTGCGCACCAGGTCATCCACTGACCTGGTGCGCACGAACCAATGAAATACCGGCACGTGTCCCCGAGCGGGACCCGCTAGAAAAGGAAGGCGCTGATTTTTGGTCGGCTCGGCTCGACTCCACCGCGAAGAAAGGACGGTCATCGTATTCCTCCCGCTCAAAATTTTTTCTCTCTTCACTCGAATTTGCTGGGTTTTTCTCTCTCTCCTCTCTCGCCTCTCTCACTCTTCCCTCCCTCTCTCTTTTCTCTCTCCGACGAACAGACGCGACCTCCCGCCTCTCTGTGCCCTCCCTCTTTGCGACCGGCGAACCACCGCCAAAGAACCGACGAACTACCGCACTGCACGGCGAGAGGACCGCGACCTCCTCTCTCTCTCTCTACCCTCCCTCTTTCCGACCGGCGAACCACCGCACGAGACCGGCGAGAGGACCGCGAGCAATCGACGAACCACCGCACGGACTCGGCGAGAGGACCGCGACCTCCCTCTCTCTCTACCATCCCTCTTTCCTACCGGTGAACCACCGCGAGCAAATCGACTGGGTATTTTTTTGTTTGGGGGGGATTTTTTTTTTTTTTTAAAGGGCCGAGGGGGGCTTCTTTGTTTGTGCTGGCCGACGACGGAGAAGGCAATCATCGAAAGGAGAAGCACTGGAAGAGGAGACTCGATGAGGACGAGGAAGTCATCTACAAAATCGAAGTTCCGGCAAAAGTGACTGCGGTTGATTTGGCATTCGCCAGATGTTGTGTGTTTCGGATGGGTTTGGAGCTGTTTCGCGAGTCGTGGGTAAATTTTGGTTCGAGGGTTTAAGATGCTAGTGTCCGACTTCGGATGGGTTAAAGTCTTTCGCGGACCATGTTGCTCATAATGGCTATCGAGATGCTGTGTGGTTCAATCTTTTCTTTGATGTTATGATGTTTCCGAAGGTTTTTTTTTGTTATCTTTTCGGTCGATCAATGTGAAGGACTAATTGCATGTAATTAGAGACTTCATAAACACATTACCACCTGAAAAAGGCTCAGCTTTTGAGTAGTCCATGTGATGTAGCATTTATAGTGTGCATCGAGGCTTTTCTTACTTATGTGTTAATAGTTTCTTTTAATAGTCTCGAAAGATTGGTACAAGTTAGGACATCTTTTCACCACTTTGTGAAGAATTCTAGTTGTATGGGGAAGCGGGTTGATATTCTGACCCTTGGGATTCCCGGTTCATGATAATGGTCCTAAAAGGGGTTGATCTTGAATTTAGTTTATGTTCAACATTTTGTCATGCTAGATGGGTCGGTCAATCCCCAAATTTTATAGGTACTATCGTCGGCAAAACGTAACAAGCCTTTTTAGATTTGGTCAACAGGTTGCGATATTGACTCCTTAATGCTGTTGGCTTTATTTTGAATCATGTCATCTAGAAACTTCATTATTTAGTTATAAGTCAAGTTTTTCAAAGAGATGACGGGTTTATCATCATTTTAGTATGTATTGGTAATTAATGATTATTCTTCTTGATAAATTCCTGCATGTAGTGTAGAAATGACTATACTATTATCATAATAAGGTATCCTCTAGGAAATGCACAGATACGACTTGCTTTGCCTCGAAGGGTTGCTCAGGCCCTACGTGTATTCAATAAGCAGGAGGAGACACCTCAATACAGCTTCGTAACATCAGCGGGGGATCAATGCTTAAGATGCATGTAAAACCAGAGGGTACCGATATGTGAGGATTGATCTGTCTAGATTGATCTATGCTGGAATCATTTATTACTTGAGTGACCATTTATGTGTTGCAGACCTCACAAATCCGTCCATACGTTGTTTCTGCTGTCTTAAGAGGGATAACATTTGATGAAGCCAGTTATAACAGCTTCATTGATCTTCAAGACAATCTCCATCAGAACATTTGCCGGTATTAATTTTTGGATCTTTAACATGCAGCATAATACCTGTTTTCCTTCTCTATTTCAAGATTTCAGGTTTGAGAGGGAGTGGCGGGGGACAACACATTTTTGGGAAGCTTTTACTGTGTTCATTTGAACCTTAAATGTAAAGAAGAGCGACCGTGATCTTACATTGAGATGCAACGTCCTATATGGCTTGTCCAGAGCAATGGTTTTAAAAAATTTCCAGCATGCAGCCAATTGTCTTTGCAAGCGTGCATTTTAGTGTGATACAATAATGTTACTTTATAAATTAAAGATGTGAGGGAAGCATTATTTATTTTTATTTTTTTTAAAATAAGTCATGGCTTCACTGTTGCTTATGCTCTATGTGCTCAGTAGGGGCCATATATATTATTACCCCTTAGGAGGGCTTTAAATTGTGAGAAATGCCTGGATGTGAAGAGAGGACTCTGCTAAGTTGTTTTGAATAATTTGGTGAAGTGGTGATGATAGATATGTTGCTTGAACTAGTTTTCATTCTCGAGATCTATATTCAATTTGATATTTTATTTGCATGTAATAGATGCCCAGCCCCTCAATCCCTCCACTTAGTACAAAGAGATGCTTGTGCTTATGCTAGATCCTCAAAATGTTCTGCTTGGATTGACATGCTCGGATTCTCTCGATATTTTAGGCGAAGAACACTGGTTGCAATTGGGACTCATGACTTGGATAAGCTAGAAGGCCCCTTCAGCTATGAGGTGTGTGTTTGAACTAATCGCCTAAACTAGAATCTAAAATGAAGAATTATGCACATGTCCTACTATCCTCGCTTGAAGCTAAGGCCCAGCTAGAACTTAAATTGAAGATTTTCAGATTGCTGGCATAATGGATCTTGTCATGATAGAGTGTTATCCGGGCTGGAAGCTTGTGCTCACCTATTCTTTCCTTTTTTTCTCTCTATATATTTAAATGCCTGAAGGATTCCCTCTTGAAGCTTCTTTCTACCCCAAACTTTGCCTCAAAGCATCTATTACATGTTTTCGAGGAGTTGCAGCTAGCTAGACAAGCTTTGACCAGTTCAAGTTTTGTCATCCTCTCGAGCTTGTCCCAGAGGATGGTATTACTATATATATCCGAGATACTCTATTTTGATCCCAAAAATTCATAGTATTATGTTTCCCTATCAGAGTGCTCATCTACTAGATAAAGCATAGACGTAAAATGACATGACAAGGAATTGCACATTTGGCTTAGCTTAATATGTATGAGTCATATATTTGCTACAGCTAAATGTTTCTTCTTAATATGTCAAGTTATATATCTGCTACGGCTAAATGTTTCTTAGAGCAAAGTATGATAAAATGTTACGAAAAGTGCAGCGTATCACCGACTCATGTTCCTTTTCCTTTGGTCTCAGCTTTGCCGCCTTCCAAAGATAAGTTTCGTCCCTTGAAGCGGTAGTTTCATGATAAAGATTGTATTTTTCTATTCATGCATGTGCCATGAGTCTGATCTCGTAGTGAAGATCTATGTATTTGTAAGGATTTTGTTAATCTGTTCTCTAGGGGCAATTCTTAAGTAGTTGATTAAGAAATTTTTATGGTTTTCAATTGGATGCACAGATTGTTCTTGTGGTGTTTGTAATTTTTCTTTGGAAAGTGAATCATATTAAATAAGTATGCTTAACAAGTGCCCTTTTGTTAACAAAGTGCTCTAAGGAGACTTACTAAGTAACTAAAAAGGAAATTTTGTAGTTTCCAATGCATTAGCGTGTTATTTCTAATTACTATTTTGCAAAGTGAATTATTCCAAATTAAGTATGCTTAACATGTCAATGCCACTTTTGAGTTCATGAGATTGCTTTCATTTATATATTTGTTTTGTTTTCTCTACCAACTGTGATTGATGTGTTGGCCGATCACGCCTTAGTTTCTTTCCGATATTAGGTGAAGAACTTCAGAGCTGATGAACTAATGGAATTTTAGAAGGTGGGTCCTCAATAGCTGCTCCTTTTAATGGTCTTTTTATAACTGTCATATTTGTTTTGTTACGTATATCTTATGCTTGGAACTTGCTTATTCAAAGTGTGCTAGTTGATATCTTCCTGTAAATGAAGAATTATGTAATAGTTCCTCATTTTTGCCATGTTGTTTTACCTGTTTTCGCTACTTTGTTGCAGTCAGATTTGAAATTGAAGAAGTTCTTGCACATAATAGAGAACTCGCCCGTGTTCCCTGTTATCTATGATTCAAAGAGGTATCTTGGTTTCTTCATACACTCTTCTTTGTAATGTGAGTTCCATGTATAAATATGAAGTGTGTATATTGATGTTAAGGGAAAATAATAAATAACCACTTAAATGTAATGACATGTTGACTTAGTTTTGATTCAACCATTGCCACTTAAGTCATTAATATTGCAACCTTGAGTTATTTGGGGTTGATCGATGCATTAGCTTCAATTTGCAAAGAGAAAATAATCTAGGCCTTCAAGCATCTTCTGCCACATTAAGCCACTAAGTGCTAGGTCTCGTTTATGAGTTGAAGTGAGATCGATTGTTCTGTTTAGGTGTCACTAGTGTTCTCAAAAGTACTAGAGTTGCCTGGGCAGGCACCCAATGTGGCGACTTCAAAAGCACCTCAAGTGGATATTTGTGAGTACAGCGGATCCCATGAAAGAACGTCCTCTTATAACTGCAAACACTGTTCTGTCCATACTTGCTGTAGATTACCCAGTCGACAAAGTAGCATGCTATGTCTCAGATGACGGGGCAGCGATGCTCACCTTTGAAGCCCTTTCCGAGACATCAGAGTTTGCAATGAAGTGGGTCCCATTCTGTAAGAGATTCAATATTGAGCCTAGGGCCCCAGAATGGTATTTTTCTCAGAAGGTTGACTATTTCAAGGACAAAGTGAATCCTGAATTTGTGAGAGAACGCCGCGCCATGAAGGTCTTCAACTTTTAACCTTTTCAAGTTTGTTGTGTGACTTTTATCTACTCTTGTGTGTGAAAGCCAATGTGGCGTCTTTGCCTTTTACATAATCAAGGAGACTGCTTGTTTCTAGATGTCTTATATTGGCTCTCTCACCTTTATTGTTGCAGAGAGAATATGAAGAGTTCAAAGTTCGGATAAATGGGTTGGTGGCAATGGCACAGAAAGTTCCTGAAGAGGGTTGGACAATGCAGGCTGGCACTCCGTGGCCTGGGAACAATGTCAGAGATCATCCTGGAATGATCCAGGTGGATGCTGCTTTCGGGAATTTTTCTATTATTTGTGGCATAAGATTTATGAAGTTGGCTTACATTCAGAGAATTTAAAGTCGTCTTTCATTTAATCATCTCTATGCAGGTTTTCCTTGGCCAAAATGGTGACCGTGATGTTGAAGGAAATGAATTACCTCGGCTAGTTTATGTCTCTCGCGAGAAGAGACCTGGTTTTGATCATCACAAGAAAGCTGGTGCCATGAATGCTCTGGTATGAATCCCTGTCTACCCGAAGTACCTTTCAAAGTCTGGACTTACTTCTCAGCTGTTTATGTCATCTCTCTCAAGTTGCTGAATTACCTGCTATTTTGTGAGTCGTTAATCAAGGTGCGGGTCTCAGCAGTCATCACAAATGCCCCTTATTTGCTGAACGTGGATTGTGATCATTATATAAACAACAGCAAGGCTCTTCGAGAAGCCATGTGCTTCATGATGGATACAATTTCGGGCAAGAAGATATGTTATGTGCAATTTCCATAGAGATTTGACGGGATAGATCGTCATGATAGATACTCAAATCGTAATTTAGTATTTTTTTGATGTAAGTAAACATATATATAGGCCTCATTAATATTGTAATGTTCTTCCTTTCCTTTTTTCAGAAAAAAGCAAAGTATTCATATATACTTATGTCTATACTTGTTGAATCTAGATAAATATGAAGGGTTTGGATGGTAAACAAGGACCAATTTATGTCGGAACTGGTTGTGTCTTTCGGAGGCAGGCCTTGTATGGATATTGTTGACACCTATTTTAAAATTTAATTTATCTTTTAGAAAATAATAATAAAGCATTTGGTTGTGGAGGGAAATTTAAAAATAAAAATAAATTGAACCAAATTTCAAAATTTAAAAGTTCGACAATAATGTGATTTCGGAGTCGCTAATTTGTTGAGCGGTTGAGTGAATATCTCACCTGCAAAAACGAATTGGAGTTTTCTCTATAAATAGAGAGAAGGGAACTTCGGTATGGTTGAAATATCTATTAATATTTCTAGAAAGAGTATTTTATTGAAGGATTAAGTTATTACTCAACAAAGAAAAATTCAAATTATTAAAGGATGAGATCAATTCAGAAGTGCTTTTTTAGTTATTATAGCAGACAGAATTCCATTGGTCTAATTCAGGACCTTCCGATAGGTTTTGACTCTATCTATATAGAATAGATATTTAATTTCCAATCGATATTATAGTATTATACTACAAACATATCAATATAAATAATATCAATTCGGTCCTTAGATTTATTGATGGCCCTCGAGGAGCCGTATGAGGTGAAAATCTCACGTACGGTTCAAAAATTTAAAAAAGTGACAAGAGAGAAAACAGAGGAGAGGGTCCGTCGGATTTCGAGGAAAATATAAGAAAAAGCCTGCAGAAAAGTCAAGAAGCAGGGAGAGTGACGTGAGAGAGGGGGAGAGAAAAAAGAAAAGTCAAAAAGGTGAAAAGTGAAAAAAAAAAAAGAAGAACAGGAGATGACGTGAGAAAACAGGAAGAATAGGAAAAAGAACACTATTCTTCTTCTCCGGAGGTTTGCTTCCGTCTACCCGCGCCCCGTCCGCTTACTGCTGGCTCCGCACCGCTGCCGCCGCTTGGAGCCACCGCCGCGCCGCCTCTGGTCCGACGCCTAGCGGTCCCTTCCATCCGGAGCTAGTCTCGAACAGATCTGTAACCGCACAGACCCGCGACCAAGCTCGAGCTGATTGCCTCACCACCGCGAGCCCAACGCCCGAGCTCCGCTCCTGCAGCTAGATCTGACCACTGCAACCTCCGACCGGTGACCTGACGCTGCAAACCAAATTGATTCGCCCTGTCCGTTGCCGATCGGCCCTCTGTCCGTCCGGCGAAGCTACTGCGCGCCCGACGCCCGCAGCGCACCTCACCGCTCCACTCGCCGTCCACCGACGCTCGCCTCGCCTCCGCCCGGTGCCCGACGCCGACCTGAAACCCCACCGGACGCCGAGCGACGCACGCCACAGCAACCGCCTGTCCGCTTTGCTCCGCCTCTTCCCGACGCCGAGCCGCAACCCGCTCCACTTGCGCCCGAGCCCGAGCACCTTTGCTGCTGTCCTCGCTGCACCTCCATTCTGCCCAAGGTCCTCCCCTGTTTTGTTGCAGGTCTACCTCGCTGAACCTCCAACGAACAGCTCGACCCCTTGGTGAACCACCATTGCAGGCTACCACTTGTGCCGGCGCCACCCGAGAAAGCCGTATCAGAATAGGTAAAATTCTTGGTTTAAATTTAGTTCGAATATTCGAACTATGATTTGTTTTGATTTATTTTTATCATTAGGAAATCTATCATATTAAGTTATGATAATAAAAAATATTGAGCCACGAGACGTCGGTTTAGATTTTTGATTATTTAGACTTTTCATGGAAAATTCTTGAATTACTTTGCATTATTGATGCCCATTAAAATAATATGTCGTCGATTTACATTGATGGGTTTTTCAATAGGACACATATTTTGGGGCATTATCATTAGTTGCTCGCTACATATCATGCATCAAATGTCATATCTAGAATTTAGTCGCATTTTAGTTTTTTCTAAGATTCATGTAGAATTAGGATGATTTTCCTTTAATAAAACCAAAAAAAAAAAAAATGTTATTTTGGTTATATGGGGTGCGAATGGTAACGTTTCTATTCTTTTTTATTTCGTGAACGTAAAAAAAAAAATGTTTCATTCGGGAACAATTTTTGAACAAAAGAACGCGTTTAGTAACGTTTGTTTCTAATAAAAAATGAATAAAACACGTTTAGTAAATTTTATTCTTTTTTGTTTCTTTTAATTTTTTAAACATTTTTATTTTATTTTTCATTTTTCCTTTCTTTTTATTTTTTTTTTTAGGCCGGCCACCGCCTCCCATGATCGGCCGACGGGCCTAATTCTCGCCCAGCCATGGCGAGGCTCGCCGCCCCGGGCGAGGCTCGCCTCGCCCGGATCTGGGCGAGCCCGAGCTCGCCCGCCAAGGCGAGGCGAGGCGTCGCGGCGCGGGCGAGCTCGGCCTCGCCGACCATGGCCGAGGCCGGCAACCGGCGAAAGAAAAAAAGAAGAAAAAAAGAAGAAGAAAAGAGAAGAGAGAGAAGAAGCGTTTCTTCAAAATTGTTTTTCGAACAAGAAATAACTTTTTTTTTTTTTTTTTTTTTAGCTCCAATTTTGTTCCGGAATAAAAAACGCAACCGAATGCGTTTCTGTTCCTTTTGTTCCCTGAACAAAAAGTACAAAAGTGTTCCATAAACACTTTTTGGAGCGTTTCCATGCAGGCCATAGATTTCATAATGTGCACGTTACATGTTGCGTTTTAATTAGTGGGTTATAGGTTAATGTTTTAACATTCTCATTATGTAGTATTTTCTTTTAAAAATATATATATAAAAATGCCAAAAAAATTAGCATTGCATCATTACGTTACTTTCTTTTAATAAAAATTACTAGGTCATTTCAAATAAATAAAAAACACAAAATTCTTTTACTTGGTTAATTAATAGGTTAGTTCATAATTAATTCCATTTCATATCATCATTGTTTAATATAGGTTGCATATGTGTAATAAAAAAATCATTAAAAAAATCACAAAAAGAACATGCATATAGAATTATTATGTCATTCATCCCATGTCATGAAACACATGCATGTTTAGGATTATATAAAATAAATTGCATACATATAGTGATAGTTTAAGTTATGCCATATGATTGCATCTCACATATCATTAAAGTAAAATTCATGCATATCAAATTTAAATTAAGATTACATTTAATTAGGTGTCATGTCATTTAGAAATCATGTTTAGGGCATGCATTTTTATTAGCATTTTTATTGAATGTAATTTTATTGATTGTGCACCCGCATGACCACCATTTGCATGTTAGTAGCTTAAGTTTAAATTAATCAACATTGCCTGGAAAATATTTTTAAAAAATTAAAATAAAAGGTACGAAAAGGGCGTTAGACTAATCTAGCGTAACCATGTCCCCGGACCTATTGAATCTCTGGTTCGCAATAGTAAAGTATTCTTCCATACTTTACTTGGGTTTCTAACCAGCCCTAATTGGTGAGTGGCGGCTCCAAATTGAATATAATTGCATGTCTAAATGAGTTAATTTCTATCAAGTCGCGATTGGTAGGACTTTGGAGGGTCCGTGCCAAGTCTTCAGACTTAGTAATCCATTAGCCCTTTCGAATAATTCACCCTTCAAAAAAAATTCGGGAAGGTCGCGACAAATATGATGCCCCGATAAAAAAGAAACCTCCTGGGAAAACATGTAACTGTTGGCCAAAATGGTGCTGATTGTGTTGTGGATCTAGAAAAAGAGGTAGGGAAATGAAGTCCGATGAGCAAAAGAAGACAGGGAGGAACAGGGAGGCTTCAAAGCAGATTCATGCACTGGAAAATATTGAAGAGGGAATTGAAGGTGCCCATTTTCTATCTAAATTAATCTTTGGACTTGCATGTTGTTCCACTTGTATCAAGTCGTTGATTTTCCAAATATATGCTTTATCTGAAATCTTCATTTTTTACGCTGCATTCATTTCTACGATTGTGATTTCACATAGTAGTCTTATGGCGCTTGCTTGTTATTTCTTATAATAGAAATGGATAGATGCAAAATGATACGTACTTTTTGGAACTATGTTTCAGGTATAGACAATGAAAAATCATCACTAATGTCCCGAGTAAAGTTCGAGAAGAAATTCGGTCAATCCCCAGTTTTTATAGCTACAACCCTGATGGAAGAAGGTGGTGCCCCAAAGGAGCCACTACTGCATCACTTTTGAAAGAAGCCATTCATGTCATTAGCTGTGGTTACGAGGACAAAACGGAATGGGGAAAAGAGGTAAAGATCTTACAATTTCAGCAGAAGTCACTGCTTTTGATACTGTATCGAGATTGTCTACTTTGCATTGCGCTTATTGTCTACTTGTAACTATCCCTTAGGTGGGCTGGATATATGGCTCCGTTACAGAGGATATTCTAACGGGCTTCAAGATGCATTGTCATGGCTGGCGATCTGTATACTGCGTGCCTAAACGGCCCGCTTTCAAGGGTTCAGCTCCAATAAACCTATCAGATCGCCTGCATCAGGTTCTCCATTGGGCTCTTGGAAAGGTTGAGATCCTTTTGAGCAGGCATTGTCCGATATGGTATGGGTATGGCTGTGGCTTAAAATGGTTAGAGCGGTTTTCTTACATCAACTCGGTCGTCTATCCTTTGACTTCCATTCCCTTGATCGCATATTGTACTCTTCCAGCCGTTTGTCTTCTAACAGGAAAGTTTATTGTCCCTGAGGTAAGTTCCACCACACTTCCAGGAGTTCTGTGCTTGCTCGAGCAATTGATTTTGCTTGATTGCAACAAGACCATTGCTGACTTTACCTTTTCAACATTGTTGCAGATGAGCAACTATGCTAGTCTCATTTTCATGGCACTCTTTATATCTATTGCGGCTACAGGCATCCTTGAGATGCGGTGGGGTGGTGTCGACATCCACGACTGGTGGAGAAATGAGCAGTTCTGGGTAATTGGTGGGGTCTCCTATCACCTGTTTGCTCTCTTCCAGGGTCTACTAAAAGTTTTGGCTGGAGTCAGCACAAATTTCACGGTCACATCCAAAGCCGGAGATGATGGAGAATTCTGTGAGCTATACCCCTTTAAGTGGACATCACTGTTAATCCCTCCCTTGACTCTGCTCATCCTAAACATAATTGGAGTCATTGTCAGCGTTTCAGATGCCATCACTAATGGCTACGAATCTTGGGGTCCACTGTTTGGTAAACTTTTTCTTTGCTTTGTGGGTCATTGTTCATCTGTATCCCTTCCTCAAGGGATTCATGGGAAAACAAGATCGGTTACCTACAATCATAATTGTTTGGGCAATTCTTCTTGCCTCGATTTTAACTCTTTTATGGGTCCGAATAAACCCTTTCATTTCCAAGGACGGCATTGTACTAGAGGTGTGTGGATTGGATTGCAACTAGTATTAGGTGAGCTGGAATGTTGTAGTCACTAAAAAATTTACCTGTAGAAATTTTGTTGCTGTATTTTGCACTTGATTTTGTTTTTTGGTTGAAGACTCGAAGAGGAGGGCACCCTTTTGCAATTGGAGGTGGGATTCATCAATGAGAAGGCTCCTTGAAGGGTATATGTACAAAAAAAGGAAAATTGAAAAGAAGAAAGGAAAAGTATGATTTTTGGCAGATGTGGACCTTGAGTTGTGCAAAATCCTCTCGATTGTTTCCGCGTGTTTAGTGTTGCAATGAGGTGGATGAAACAAGATAGTTTTTAACTCCGGAAAAGTAAATCTCATAATGCTACTCAAGAAATGTAGCACTTTTTTCAAGTGATGATCTATCTTTTTATCAATACTAGCAGGGGCTGCTGAATCATACCGTTTCCGCATTTTCCGTTGTTTTCATACTCCAATGGGACAAGCGGGATGTTTCTGGAAATATTCTCGCTGCATATGCGAGCTTCTGCATTTGTTTTATATCAGTACTTAAAACTTGTTAGGCACCCCGTTCATGTGAACATGGTACACTTGCTGGGTGGATGGACTTGGACGTGGAGACGGAAGCGATTATTGCACTGGTCATTAAAATTTGCATGCGGATGTCAAATCTATTTTCAGAAAGCCGCATGCACTGTGCAGCGTGATCAGGGGATTAACTTTGTTAGTTAAGCTATGATGACTTTTCCCCATTTTAATAATTTAGATTGAGAATTAGGATTCTGTATTCTGTGTTCTTGCATTAGTATCTTCACGCAAAAACAAAGATGACAACAATTGAAGCTCGTGGTGTTTTACTTTAGTGAAGGGTGTCGTGCCAAGAATCCAACACAAGCGCACTTTTAGGACGTTCAGCCTGACTCAGAATTTTCGTAGTTCACACAATTGGCTGTTTTCCCGATAAGCTTGTCTTACAGGAGAAGATCGACTCGATAAAATGGAAATACACAATTCGCTGTGGTCTTGTAACACGTCTCTTTCTTCATGTCAATTCCTAATTCAATATTTTCATTGCCATCACCTTGATAACTCGGATGACATTGAAATACATCTGAAGGAACACTATCACTTGCATAAACTTTAGCACGTTCGTTCTCACTTGCATAAGGCACTAACATTTCCTCGGGCACTCCCATCTTCCAACTTCTCAAGATCGATATACTCTGCAATCATGGCAGAGACTTCCCGCTCCATTGACTCTTTCTTGTTCTTGATTGTAAGCTCATTTACAGTTTTGGCAGTCAATGCCATGGTCGTCTGGTGTGTCTGTCCCTTCATGTTCCATAGCATGGGAGTATTCTGACATAGCCATGTCCTCAGGATGCTCATCGTCGGTGACTCTGAGGACAGCTCCCCCGTCTTCTTTGGTTTTCAACGGAGACTTGTTTAAAAATTAATTTGTGCTTTCTTGAATTCCGCAGTTTGCTCTGCAGGATGATCCTCGTGATCTTTCAAACCTTCTACAGCAACTACTGGAGCATTTTCTCCCAACTTTGTGCTCCTTACCTTTACAGTATCGGCAATGTTTACATTTCAATTACTAAGTCTCGCTTCCTCGGTGTCTGCATCCACTTCACTTTCTGAGTTGTCAGCAAAGACAGGGCTCATTGTTAGTATGTCTGCTACTCCACTTGACTCTCCAAAGACTTGTTTTCTGCAGTGGCAAACAAAACACTAATCCAATATAATCAACAAAGCGAATGTAGGAATTAAGGGTTTACATTATGAAATGAAGATGGGAATAAGTACTTACTGTGAATCAACGTATCTATGATTGATGAAACCGAAGAGATTTTAGGATATTTGCTCCTGTCTTGTTTCTAGATTTAATCTTTTCTAACTTCAAGAGGATTGTAAGTAGCTTTACTTCGTTTCACTCTCAGTATGACAATGGCCATTAAAACGGTTAATATCATAGGATACTATCACATTAAAACGGTTAATATCATAGGATACTATCCATGTTTTTTTGCATAGCAATGTATACATACCCCAAAAATCAGTCCAGAGGACAACTCCACAGTTTAAAAGGAAAAATAGCTATATAGATGAGTACCTTTACTGCAGCTGTACGTATAACAAGCAGCACAGCCACCATCCCCCACTCGTACATCAGCTTCAGCGGCCCTTCCAATGGCACAAACTACTGCACTCAAACCAGCCCCAACTGAAAAATGAGCAGTACCATCAAATGTCTTCACACCCTCAGTTGATCTCAACACTATAACGAAGTCTGTCAATTCTCCTCCAGCCTGCAATCACCCTTGACTGGTTACTATTGACTGGAATAAGGATATCTCTACATAAAAATATAACACAAAATCAAACATTTCTTGCAGGGATAATCTTTTCATTTATGTATTTGATTTTTACTATTATTGTTGTTATCATTTCGGGAGGAAGGGGAATCGACTAAAGATTTCTTTAGTCGATTTTTATGTTTTATGCAAGACTTCTTTGCTCGAGCTTAAGCCACACAAGCAGAAGCTATTAATGCGATAGACATGTTAACAGAAAGGGAACGATTATAAGTAACACAAGGGCAATCTCTGGCTCAGGGACTTCTCCCACTTCCACAAAAAAGCAAAACACAAATTCAGAGAAAGGGAACAGAGATGCGGAAAGGAACTTGAAAACTCAATGGCAACATGGTAATCAAACAAAAAGTCCAAATCTCATCCTGAGAAATACTGTTCTTAGATAGAGTTCCAGAAAGGAGAAACAAATGGCACATTCCATGAAATAGAAGGATGACAGACCAGACATTTACAAAGGAAAATTCTCACAGAGAGGTCAAGCATTCCGGATGGAGTAAAAAATCAAATTGGTGTTTATTATCTAAACAATCATTTTGAGCACGTTGATTCACGTGGTTAATCTGCAGACTGCATGAAAGCCAAAAACACTTGTTGGTTCCGACGCTTGGCCCTTAAGGTTGATGAAATCAAAATCCAGGTATACGATAAAACAAGCCTACCTGTGCTCCCCACCCTATTCCACATGAAGAAATTGCAGAAGGTGGAGACCATGAGCTGTCTTCCGTACGAGAAACCACAAGGCCTGTTCCAATACTGTAGGTTACCATCATACCAACTTTCACAACAGTAATTATCGAATACATGACTGTCTCGACCTGCTGATTTACACCACCAGATGAACACAAAATACACAAAGTAGTTTATGTAAATTCTCAACTTCCCTGGTCAGCGATGCTCCTAAATCAATTGCTTTTCAAGAGCTCTTTCAAGCTGCTAGATGCCCACTGTTTTCTGTCACTTCCATACTGTGGAATATTTTCGTGATACAAAACAAGCTTTGGAGAGTAAGTTCAGCAACCATGGTCGCAGTAGATGCATATTTGGATGAGTGTGGCACTAATGATGATGCCTCAGCTGTGCATACACCTGCCATATATCAATGACTAGTTTCTTAAGAACTTGAAGCATTTCTGAGGAGAAGTCTAAAACAGGACAAACCAAGCAATCAGAACGGTTTGTAAGGAAATAATGAGAGCAGTACACAAGGGACACATATGACATACTGTCAAGCAAGAGATGACCCCTCTTGCATCTAGCCTGCACTCCGCTTGGATTTGTGCTTCGATTTCTTGTCTCGTTTCTTACTACTGCAAAGCATCAATCTCATAGGTTTCACATGCCAATTGTTATCAAGAATAAAAGAAATCAGAGGACAGGGGTTTGAAGGAATTACTCATCATGTGAACTAAGGCCCCAACAAGACCTCAGCTTCCTGTTGATGTGTTTCATATCTTTCTCAGAAGGGAATTTATATGTCCTAACCTGTATTCAGTCAGCAGCATGAAGAACAAATTAGAAACTTTTTATCAATACCTAGAACTTGGTTCACATGACTTGCATTTTCAAGTAGAATTGAGATCGCAAGACCAGCTATGCTTTTATATTTTGAGATAAATGCGAGAAAACTTGAGGATTTACCGAGGAATCTATCGCATTCAGATGCTGAATGAGCTCTGTGCTGCTGTGAATGGAATTTTGGCGTATGAGCATGTTCTCTAGGTATCTGAAAAGAAGCATAAATTTCAATTGACCCAATCATCATTACAACTAAGGTACCAAGAGAATCAGACCAACTGGCTGCCCCAATGTAGAGATGTCTATGGCAAGTAATTCTTATTGTTGGTTTCATAAAAAAAAAATTGAGTTGCTTTTAACCTTTCATAGTCCAGAACTCTATGCACCTCATTAGCATGACGCAAAGCCGCCAATGCCAGCTGCACCAGAAATCATAAAAAGCCTTTAAGAATATAACATGGGAGTTCAGCTACACCATCAAACTAAGGAGAAATTCTAAAGGTTTTATTCAGTGAGGTAGAGACCAAGATCTTAGAAGCACTCAAGAGTTATAATTTCCAAACACATCCACTATCACCGGTATTGCAGCCAACATTTCTAAAGGTTACAAAATTGCTCCTGCACCATATTTCTCTGTTGCCCAGATACCCATTTAACACGTTGAAGCATCTGACATGAGTTCAACTCCTTTTTATTCGAACAAATCTATACTCCTCATATAGAGTATATAAACCTAATGGGAAATTATCCAAAAATTGAAAGCAAGTTGCCGGGCCTAAAAATTTGCTCATGAACCAAGTAAAAGTAGAACTGTAAGAAAAGGAAAATACAAGAAGTACCTGTCCAGCAGGAAAGAGAAGTGGTGCATCAGTAACCACAATTTTGTCTACCTCCTCCTTTGCAGTTTCCTGGAAATGATCGAGAACCATAATGCAGAAAATTAGTGTGACATAAGGATATGAGCAGTCTATTTCCAAAAGTACACATTTGCAGCAGTAATATAAATAAGAAGAAGAATATAAACAGGAACATATAAAACGAAACAATTGACTTAACATACTGTTGAACGAAGATTCTATAACGCTTGGGTCAGAGGCTCTCACATACATAAGGCAGAAGCCATGTAATAACACTATTTGAAGTTCATCAAAAGCATGCAAATTTCTGAGCACAAACATCCCCAGCAGTATGGCGAAATGCCAGATGTCAGCTCAACCCACCTGCTTATTGTAGCCTTTAAGCTTAATTTCCTTCCAAGGGTCATGCTTCTCTAATGTCAAGCAACTGAGTTGATGCACATGGGTGGTTTTGTGTTTACTTCCCACATGTTATACTTACAACTAAGGTTCTCACTCAGTTAGATCTGTTAAGAAGTGAATAAGTTTATTGAGGTAGATATACAGTTCCATAAAGTGCTAAAGACTGGCCTAGCGCATACACAAATATAACAGGGCAACAATTTGGCATTTCTCAATTGCATGTTCATCTACAAACAGATACGCTCAATTTTAACAACGGTTTAAGGCGATGACCCACTAAGCATATGAGGTGGTTGTTGTCATAAGGAACTGGCATCGAAAGCTTTCTCCCTTGAGTTAAGTTCCTCAATAGGTAAAACTCCGCTACAATTGAGAGGAGATCCTTCATCTCAGCCCCACTAGCTGCGATCAAGACTCTACCATCGGAGTTAATGGTTATTTTTTAATTTCAGACCAAATCTCCCATGAAATCTGAGAGAGTGCTCTGAGTGGAAAATTGAAAGTTAGGGTAGACGAGAGAAGGAATGATGGGCAGGCGATGCATGTCAGTTTCCACTGAGTGAAGACCCGTTAAATCAGATACTAGAGACATATCTAGTCCAGCCTTTTCAGCACAACTCAATCCAGACATGCTAAACTCAAAGACTTCTCTCTGCATGGTGGATTGTTCAGCAATTCCTGCCTAGGGGCCCAGTAATTGAGTTGGACATCTGCAATCATAATAAATAAACCATTACTTGACCATCCCCTCTCACGACAAGTAACCTGTTTAACTGCAAAGAGCACTGCAACACATGCCCTACAAGAGCTATATTGTTTTCTTTAGAAGCAGATCTTGGCTTCAGTGATCTCCTAAACCTATATAGATGGTTCAGCACTTTAGCCAGTTCTACCAACCTCAACAGTAATCCCCATTTGTTGTTGAAATTCAGTTTCCATGAATTTTCTGACCATACAAATGCAAGTGCCATGAATAAATTGCTAGTTTCAGTTTCCATTAAGCGTATGATTCTACAAATTCGTGTGGCCTAATATAATTGCTTATACCATCAAGCACTTGCAAAAGGATACAAATTCATATTCTTAAGTAGTTTTGTGGTAAGATGATTTAAAACTGTAAGGGTGATAAATAATAATGGCCCCAAAAAATTTCATTATCTCTGTGGCATGAAGGGTGAGATTTTCATCAAATGAAATCAATGACTTGAAGCTTGTAATTAACAAATTTACATGAGAAATAAATTATACCCAGAAGGAACGCGAGCACTTTATTTCAAGGTCTCTCCTTTTGGACAAGCTGACATATAACGTGAATTGATTTAAAAAAAATAAAAAATAAAAGAGATAGAGATCTTCAACTGAGTATTACGTGCATACCTTGCAAATCTAGAATCATGGGATCTTTCTCCACAGAATCAATCTGCACACACTGCTTTGCTGCTAACAGTACATATAGGGGGTTCCACTGCCTCCTTGAATTGATTAGGACTGAGGGTCATGGATCCCAATCTTATAATGTCTTGTCTTGTCCTAGCAGCAGGCAAAATTGGCTGAAGATCCTGCACTTTCCATAATTAGATTTCCCAAATGCAGGATGCAAAATAACAAGGAACCGACACATGACCAACATTAGCCATTTCTATAATCTAACATAGAACAAAAGAAAATCCCTAGCAAACATCACTGCACATAGATCTAAACCACCCTAAACAATTGAGGAGGTCAGAATCAACACAGACAAAGCTTCGCAACGTGCAAGCACCAATGAAAAGCAAAATTTAATTGCAACTTCGCAGCACTCTTTAAACCCGAAATCACCAAGCTTGGAGCATCAAGCCACGGAGGTCAAGATGGAGTTGTAAAATTTCAATCTTTTAGACAGAGTGGTGAAAAACAAAAAACTCGTGATCAAGAGATCTTACATAGATGAATCTCCTAGAGAACCAGAGTTTTGCAACACATCAGAGGCCCAGTCAACGACGTGCACAGTGCAGCATCGAAACTCACAAAAGCCGCAGCTAACGACGAGCTCCAGAGCTAAAACACCACACGACCCAATCAAAGACTGAACGCCAAGCAGCAAACACGGAGCTGCCACGACAACAGAACAAAATCGACAACACCGCACAAGAATCAACCGACGGAAGCTATCCAAAGCGCTTCGGCAATCCCTAGCACGAAACCCAGTTCGTTCCGATTCGAATCCGCGACGGACGGAATCGAGAGGAACCGAGAGAAGTCGAGACTCACCCTGACGACTCTGCTCGCGCCCTTGCTCCTGACCAAGAACGAGGCTCGGCGGATAACCATGCGAAGCCATCAAGCAGAGCTCCGCCATCATCGACCAAGAACGAGGCGAGGAGGGAAGCGCTTAGGGTGAGTGAGAGGGCTCGAGACAGAGAGGAGGGGGGCGCTTGGGGTGAGTGAGAGGACTCGGGACAGAGAGGAGAGGAGTGCTTGAGGAAGAGAGAGGCAGAAGCGGGAAGAAATAGCGCGCGCTCCGTTGAAAAGAAGAGAGAGAAAATGCAGCAGGCCTCTCCTTCTTCGCCGCGCCGTCGACCCCGCCAAAGTCCGCCGAGATCTCCATCGCGACCGAGCGGGCTAGCGTCAGGGACAGCGCCCGGTCAGCGGCGGGGAGCCTGGTGCCGCTCGGGAACGAGACCGACATGACCAGCGAGGCTTTTGGGCAGCCGGAGCCGGAGCCGGAGGAGGTGGGATGCGCGGAGAAGGAAACAGAGGAAGGCTCTGAGCGTTCTCGGTTCTTTTATGAGGAGAGAGAGAGAACCGGCCTATTCAAGTGAGGAGAGAGAGAGAAATTTTGAGCGGGAGGAATACGCAATACGCTGACCGTCCTTTCTTTTCTGCAGGTGGAGCCGAGCCGAGCCAGCCGAATACCAGCCCTTTTCTCATTTTTCAGGGGGTCCCGCTCGGGACAGGTGTCGGTACCTGAGTGGTATGTGCGCGCCACGTCAGCGGATGACGTGGCGCGCACGAACCACTGAATATTTTCTCCATGCACGCACTCTTGCTTCAAAAGTTGGTAAACCATACTTTAATTTTTTTTTTTTAAAGTGACCAAAAAAAGAAATCCTTTAACGCAGGTTGAAGAATTGAATTTTTACGTCACCAAATCTATGCCTGATTTAGCAAATGAAATCACAATTTGTCATACCAACTTTGGGTTCAAACTGTAGCCACCACAGAAAAAGGGATAAAAAGCATCTAAGTAAATTAAATAGGACTAATTATACTACAATTGCACTAGCTCGATTCTCATGATATCTTTTTTTCTTCTTTTTTTTGGCTTAGTCAAAAACCAAAGTGAATAGTTGCTCGTCACTTTCAGAAAAATAAAATGAAATAAGGCACCCCGCTCTACAAAAATAATCATTCTTTGATAGGCAAGTGACCCCCACCATTTATGTTTCCCACCAGCTACGTTTCTTTTAGAACAGCACACGCTCATCTCTAGAGCGAATCCAAGGCGAGACTCACAACCCATTCCCATATGTCGTCCATGCTACGACGCTGGGGAGGACCGTAAAGTAAACGAGAAAACTATGCGCATGTGATAGAACTGTGCATTCAAGCCGCATTCCACTCAGTGCATATGACCAAAGTTAATTCTTATCTCCACAATTCATATTCTCTTCCACAAAGTCGATGGATTTATTAGAGACCTATTGCACTTCAATAATCATAAATATCTACCTCGTTAAATCTACAAAATCAAGAGAAAGCATGGTGGAAACACGCTTGGAAATACGATGATTTGGTGCTGAAAGTTATTCAATTAGATTCATAATGTACGTGTCAAATGGGACAGCATATTAAAAGGAGTTGTTACAAACTTTTGGGCACGGAAGACCCTATTCTAATAGTTAAAATTAGCATGATTTTTGCTCTGCCTTTTATGCAAAAGGATGGTGCTTCCATTTTTTTTCTTTATTGTTTGTCAAAATGAGTGTATCATGATGCACATACCAAGGAAAAATTGTCCAAAATAATCTAAACCTATAGCACTTTAGTCAATTCAGTCATAAATCTTTCAATTATATTAATTGAGTTCTAAACATTTTCAAAAATTCATTCACTTTTGCTGACGTGAATTGCCAAGGCTAATATGGCACTTTTTTTTTTCTTTCCAATTTTTGGAGCTAGGTGAGGGTCGGCCGCAACCCTTGCCGGCTCTACCTCCAAAAACTAGAAAAAAGGCAAAGAAAATTTTTTAAAAAAAAAAAGGAAAAAATGCCACGTCAGCTCCAACTGTCCATGTCAGTAATTTCCAGCCAAAATTAGTTGGGCAGACTCAATTGGCAAAATGTGAAAAGGTTTATAACTCAATAGGCAACATTGAAAAATTTATGACTAAATTGATAAAAGTATAAAGGATTATTTTTTTTGACAATTTTCTCCATATACCATAGACAAATCAATATATAATAGGAGCGAAGAAATCTAAAATAAAACAGAAGGCCTATTGGATAATTTGAGAGGATAGCTTTGACATGTAAAACAATTCTATTGTCCTACACAGGATGTAGTCATGCGAGTATGTAGATACTTGTGCTGATCACGTGAAAGCGTTTTGATTTGAGCAGATCTTCACCAACAATTGGTATATTTTCATTTGTAGCTTGGCCACGAAAAATTAGATCAAGCTTCTTTTTCTGAGTTGATTACTTCGTACGCCAATCGCTTGCTTCCCATCACTTTGAAGATAAGGATTTCTCGCTCCAATAGGGCATTTGGCCCTCACTACAGGGCCTTTCCCATTGGATGCTTTTTGTGGAATTCATTTGCTTAGTAATTTCGCTTCTTGTCAAATCAAAGTATAAGTCATTATCAAAATAATAAGATATTTCTAACAAAAATTCATAAGGAAGACTTCGTCTAGGTGTGAACCGAGACATTGTATTCAGATTATGTTGTCCAAAAAGATTTACGCATTTGGACTTCAAAAAAGAATGGCACTTCAATAGGGTAAAGTGTCAATAGACCAAAAAGAAAGGAGGTAAAAATGTCCACTAAGGTTGGATGTGGCAGGCATTGTGTCGAGAATTTAGCTCATTCTACTACAGTCTCCATTGATGTCATAGATGGGGTTAAAAATATCACTAATGGTAATCAAACCTACTAATTACTCCGATCATTATGAATTCCACGTGATTTGATCATAAGTCTCATTGATAAGGAAAACCAGTAAGTAACTAGATTTAAATCAATCTTACCAAGCCTTGCTCAGCCACGTATTGATGACTTCATATATCTAAAGAATTTCTTAGTTTTTTAGCCTGCCCGATAGGATTGAAGATTCATTAAAAAGAGAGAAAAGAAAAAAAAAGAAAGTGCATTTGGAGAAAGTTGATGAATTAATGAGTTTCAAGTTTTTCTAGTTGAACTATATTAGAAAGTATATTTAACTTTCTTTGTAAAGTGTAGCCAAAAACGAGAAACTCCAGTACACACTACATTTGCTTAGTAATTTCATTCCCTGTCAAATCAAAGTGTAAGTCATTATCAAAATAATCGGATACTTCTAATGAAATTTGGCAAGGAAGACTTCGTTTAAGTGTGAACTGAGATATTGCATTCAGATTATGTTGTCGAAAAGGATTTACGCGTTCGGCTTTGATAAAGAATGACACTTCAAATTGGTAAAGCGTCCACAAACCAAAAGAAAAGGGGGGTGGAGGGAAGGGGAGAGGGAGTGTCCACTAAGGCTTATTCTACTTATGTCTCTAGTGACATCACAAATGAGGTTAAGAATATCACTAATGTTAATCGAGCCTACTAATTACTTTGATTATTATGAATTCCATGTGACTTCATCATAAGTCTTATTGATAGGAAAACTAGTAAGTAATTGAATTTAAATCAATCTTACGAAACCTTGCTTGGCCATGTATCGACGACTTCATATATCTAAAGAATTTCTTAGTTTTTTAGCTTGCTTGGTAGGATTGAAGATTGATTAAAAAAAAGAGTGCATTTGGAGAAATTTGATGAATTAATGAGTTTTGAGTTTTCCTAGTTAAATTATCTTACAAAGTATATTTAAATTTCTTCATAAAGTCTAGTAAAAAACGAGTAACTCCTATAAGCACTACATTTGCTTAATAATTTGATTCTCTATCAAATCAAAGCGTAAGTGATTATCTAAATAATTAGATATTTCTAACGAAAATTCGTAAGGAAGACTTCATCTAAGTGTGAACTAAGATATTGCATTCAGATTATGTTGTCCAAAAGGATTTATGCATTTTTGGACTTCAAAAAGGAATGGCACTTCAATAGGAGTGTCCACAGAGAAAGGGGGAAAAGTGTCCCCTAAGGTTGGATGTGAGGTGACCTTTGAGTAATGGTGAATATATCAACATTAGAGAAGATTGATGGCTCAAGATCAGAGTAATTGGGGTGGTCCGCGAATCTGGCCAGAGAAAGTAGCTGAATTAATCGACAAGGAAGAATCCAGATGGAAGGAAACCGTTGTACAGAATTTGTTTGATGAGCTGATTATTAATGAAAGTTTTAGCAATTCCCTTGCAGATGAAGATGAGAAAGAGAAACTTATAAGTCGGGGACCTATTCTGGGAAGCACTTTTAACCATCTCAGAAACATAGACATTCAGCAGCAAACAGATCAAGCATCATCATCATCATACCAGACCCCTAAATCTCTATGGCATTTGATACGGAAGTTGATTACCACTCCAAAAATCAGGTTTTTCATTTAGAGTTTGTGCCAAAAGGCACTTCCCACATAAAAAATTTTGTTCACTAAAAGAAAAATTTACCTGCCATCTTGCCTTCTGTGCCAACAAAGCCTAGAAACAGTTGAAATCCTCTTCCTTCACTGCGGACGGATGAAAGAAGTCTGGTTGAATCCTGCAATAAAGCTGCAGATCTCGTTCAGGGGTCTCAAAGGAATGGAAGGGTGGTTCTTAAACTACCAAAAGATTTGCAAAAATTATGAGTGTCTTTGGCTGCACAGCGGGACATCTTAGCATATGCGGAAGCCATGAAACTCTTCAGTACACGAACTGAAACTAGTTATGGAATTCAATAATTGGGCTTTGAGAAGTGCAATTACTGATTGCGATCTGCTAGCATGGGACGTGGAACCTCTCATCACCGAATGCAAGAGTCTGATGGCCCAATCCTCTAAACTCGTACCCTTCTTTTCAATTTCATCATCCTTTTTCTCTAGCAATTGATTCCACTAAGTAGCTTGATTTCTGAGTTTGCTCCTTTTCTGACCAACCACTACCACTACTTGCTCCTTTAAATGTTGAGTGGCCATGCTAATTGGACTCACTTATTTGATGTGACCAAACACATATGATAAAGTGAAGTCTATTTTTTCCGCTTTCACATAAGAAGTAGTAATTAAACACGTAAATCTTATCAATTAAATATACTCAATTGGTAAAATAGAAAACTTTAAAACGAGGAGAAAAGAGAAATAAAAATACCAGCTATGGCACACGAATAATACAGTAGGCAGCCGATACCTGGGTAGAGGGCCCTCTCTTGCTTTTTCCACATCAGCTCTTAACTCTTAATATGGAAGATTGCCGTATCGCAATTACATTCAACGACGCAAGTAACAGTAGGTGACGGAAGGATCGAGTTGCACATAAAAAAGATCAAGCAAGTTGAGATACTCAATCTAAAGAAAAGTTTGAAAGACAATCAATTGTTCACCCCAAATTCAAGTGGAAAAGCAGCTATGCAATACATACCTCTAAACACGTACATCTTAACCAGCGGCTTTGTGGGCTCCATGACCTCCATTTTGCTTGGTTATAATGAATTATATTGCAAACGTCATTTTTTTTATGCATCATAAATGAAAAAAAAAAGAAGAAGCTAAGAAACATTACTTAATTTCGGATGACATCATCCACTTTTTCCATTTTTTTTTTAAAAGCCAAGCAAGTTAATTTCAGATAGAAAGTCCATCACACTTATTATTTCTTGTCAGTCCATTACACTTATTATTTCTTGTCATTCTTATCTAATAATGATATATATTTAGAGAATAAATTCAAATCAAAAGGGAGAAAAATAAGGCATATAATATATGTATTTTTATATATATATTTTTTTCAATTTCTTGTATGTGATTATGATTTACATGGAAACATTGTAATGATAAACAAGATTTTTTTTTTTTTTTTTTTTTGAAATTTTGGCAAAAATAGGTGTGTTAAGTGAAGTGGTATAATCCTGACATGAATCCTCAACGTGTTATCGCTCCTCTCCTCTGGTTGTCAATGGCACGGCAAACCTTCGATTGAATTGGCTGCCGCTAGACAATTGTGTTAGCGAGGCCAATTCAGTCGGAAGTTTGTCCCACCATCAATAACCCTAGAAGCAATAACACGTTAAGGATGCATGTTAGGATAGTTTAGCTCCTTTATGTGTATAACCACTTCACTCATCACTCCTATATCTGCCAAAGTTTCAAAAAAAAAAATCTTATCTATCACTACAATATTCCCATGTAATCGTAATAAAAAAAAAAATAACATTATGTGCCCTATTTTTCTCCATTTTGATTTGAATTTATTTTCCTTATATATATAACTATAAGATAAGAATAACGAAAAATGATAAGTGTGATGTACTTTATGTCTGAAATTAACTCGCTTGACTTAAAAAAGAAAAAATAAAAAAAGGTGAATGATGTTATTCGAATTAAAGTAACTTTTTTTTGGCATTTTTTTTCATTTCCTATGTATTGAAAAAATTGACGTTTGGCAATATAGAGAGAGGATTTACTATGACTGAGCAAAATGGAGATCATGGAGCCCAGGGCGCCGCGGATTAAGGCATACTTTTTTAGAGGCATGTTTTGCATCAATACTTTTCCACCTAAATTTGGGGTGATTGGTTGTTTTGCATTAATCGGTGCTCTCACCCTTTTATAAGGACAGATGTAAGATTGTTGAATGGTCGAAAATAAAGAGGGTCATTGTTCAATGTCTTTTTATTTATTTTTCTCTTGTGTCTGAACAATCAGTTTCCATTTTCATTATATTATTTTATTATTATTTATTCTCTATTGTTATTTACTATTTTTTTTTTTATTAAAGATGGGCTCGGTCCGCATAGAAATTGCATTGGGACTTCGCGACTCTAGCAGTGGACATAAATGGGCTAATTATATCCAGCCCCTTTCAATCTTAACCTCACCAAGCTCAATCCCAAATATAACCATAAGCGCACACCAAGTCCATTTTCAACTATACATATACACGCACGCATATATATTGGATCTTTTTCTCCTTTTGTTACTCACAGAATCGAACAAACTTACTTGTAAATAAATGCAAGCAAGATCAATGTTCAAGCCTTTAGGCAGAAGCATCCGTACGTTGTCATCTACTACCTTTGGCCGTCGCCGGAGTGCCTCCGTCGGCCACCATCTCGACTACCACTGATTCAGAACTCACACGCACGGCCGCAGCATGACCCAAACAAACAAAATAAAAAAAGGAACAAGATGAACAAACCGGTGCCAATGAGTTTAGAAGATTAACACGGAGGCCGTCGTTTTCCGGTTACTTCCTCATCGGCGACCACCAACGAACGCAGTGGTCAGATTCAATCTCGGCAACGACTGTATCCGACTGAAATCGTGCTCAGCAATCAATACGCGCTCAAAATAATCCACACGAATTTAGTTTAAGAATTTCGCCGAACGCATGGTGCGCAGTTGATTGAGGAGCAGGTCTTTAACCATTTCAAGTTCAGATTCCTACCTAGGTTCGAGCTTACCAACGCTAGATGCTCGCAATCGGAGAAACAAACTCAAATGGATCGCGTCAACAGAGGATTCAATATCTGAGCTGCAGTACGGGTCGAGAATCGGAATCGGAGCCTGCGGAAGAGCTTCACAACTGGAAGGTCTCGGCGCCTCGGGATCCCGGTCGGCTTCGGAACGGGCGGGAGACGGCGGGAGGCGTCGGGAGGGCGATGGGGGAAGTCCTCTGGAGTGAAGACACGAGGCGGTGAGGAAAATCGACTCCCAACTCTTTCGGTAACCGCGATTGGGAAGAGAGGCGAAAGAAACCACGGCGGCGGCGGCGGCTGTAGCTGTAGAGATGACCTTGCAGCGACGATGGGCCGCGTCGACGGGCGAAAGAGGAAGAAAGAAGAAGGTTTTCTCGAATTGCTTTTGCTAGAAAAGTTTCTCGGATCGCTTTTGCTAGAAAAGATCTCCGTTTTTCTCTGTCGTTTTCTCACCTTTGAACGAAGGGAGTCGGTTACAGGAGAGAGAAAGATGAGGAGAGAGAAGGATGATCTTGCTCGGTTGGGCACATTCTACTCAAATAAAGTTTCTAATTCAAAAAATTTGACTTGTTTTATGATCTGGCATTCACTTAACATCATATTTTCTCAATTCCTATTAAAAAAGACCACGTTAGATTTCCAACACACCACATCAACACAATTGGTAGATATCTCATTGAAAGGATTAAATTGCACCTTTTTCAAAATATATAGAACCTGCTTGTATTTTTTTCTAATATTTTAGGAATTGATTGTATTTTGGATCAACTATTATGACTTTTAATGTAATTTTCCCATTCATATCAATATTACAATATCAATGATTTCGATGCAATATTGGGCAACCACACAAGTCCATATATAGAGGAGACGAACTTAATTGAAATTAAAAAAAAAATGTGCGCATAAATAATGTCAACAGAATGCATAAGCACATGAATAATGAGGTGCAAATGGTGCAGCAACACATAAGTCACTGCTGAAGATTGTGGTCCACAGGAACAAAATGCGGGAGAATTGGATTTTATAAGATGTCAACAATTTATGGATCGTTTTTCCGTTGTTGATAAGTAATTATTTCAAAATTTAATCATCAAAAACAAAGAAACTAACTTTTCAAAAGCATCGAGAAATTATCCAAATTAGAAACCATGACCCCAACGTGTCTATAGAAAACCACCATATGATAGTGATTCATTGATTATGCTCAATACTCTAGTATATTTCCCGTTAGCATATGCACACGAAAATTTGTGTGTGCTAAACCTATTGGTAGGCTTATACATGGACAAAAGTACATAATCACCATTGTTGAAAAGCACCATGTAGATGAATAATGTGAAACCCGTAAGATTAAACCAAATAATTTTTTAAAAAAATGATAAGGAGATACATATGTAAAAGTGTTTGCGAAGCTTTGCCATTAGCTCTACTTGCCAAGTGTGTAAAACCAAAAAGGCAGTAAATCTGGAAAACTGATCCCGAATGACTGAGGTCTCGATAGAAATAAAACTGGAAAATCTGAAATTAATTACATGCAACCCAAATTAAAAATCCAAGACATCATATACAATTGTAGCCAAGCACAACTGTCTTTGTTCAAAATATAAAATTAAACTTAGATCAGAACATTAAAACATTCCCAAAGATGGCGTTTCAAGTAGAACATGTCTCAGTCGAGACTATTCCAAGGATGCACTAACATCACTGAATTTAGTAAATGATATGTAAAACTAAACATGTTATGCAGAATATGACACTTATCAATGAGATCACGATCTGACTGACAAGAAAATATGGAAAAATGAACACACTTGCTATGAATGTTGTATCCAAAGTCATCCTCTATCTATTTGCATATATTTGAATCTCACATGAGAGATTGAACTGAATGCCCATCTGGTACTTCAACAAGGACACAGATGTCCCACATATCAGAAAACATGTGCCACCCCTAATTTGTTTTGCTGGCTTAAAGATTGCTTCCTTAAGATCTGCCAGCCAACCCTTACTGCACCCACCTCTTCCCATTTAAATCTGTTTCACTCTCATTGGCTCTCTCTCTCTCTCTCTTCTCTCTCTAGTGCACTCTGCTAGCTTTCACTTAAAATCACTTACGAATTCTTTTTCATTAGCTTTGCAAATATGTTGTATCCTCCCAAAGTGCAGCTGGATCCATTAATTGATTATCTGCAATGATCGCCTTTAAATCATCCTCTAGTTGTGTGCATATGAGCACATATCCCAACCTTTTCACTGTTCCACCCGATAGACTAAGTTTAACGCTAAATCGTAAATATCTCTCGTTAAATTGCCCAAAATCAACTTCTCCCTCCAACACTCCCCACAGCGTATTTGGTACAAGATACTGAATCCACACTTGATCCGAATCAAATGAACCAAGAGTACCTGATAGCCCATTCCGCCTTTGATCGTGAATATGCGGCACGATGTCAAAAGATATTTCCTTTTCTCCACCTTCTACACCAACAACAACACAGAGAGCCAATTCTCGGAACTTGTAATACAAGTCCTGTGAAGCCATGAAAGATATGGTACCATCTTCAACAAGGATAAACTCCTCCGGTATCTCTCCTCTAGGGCTAACATGTTGGTCATCAAGAGGAAGTAAGGAATACCTACACCTCTGTTAAACGAGTAAATTGTTAGAAATACCCAAGTTTTGATAGTTAAAGTAAAAGAGTTTGATTTGAGTATATTCTTTTTAATTCAACCAAAGTTGTTCTACAGTAACTAGACATTGATCCTTGCTTACATTATAAAAATTACTCATGGGATATCAAATCATTCCCTTGCAGGTGTTGTAGCCACCCCTATTACATATACATGCAGAATCACTCTCAATTAGATTTGTTTATCTGTCTAGAATTTTCAGCTTTTATATTATACCCACAAAGTGTGCCCACCTTTCAGTATCAACATGCGTGCACAAAGAGAGAGAGATAGAGAGAGGTCAACCATGTTCATTCCTTATGTGGAGTAATTTGTTGAACTATCTTCCCGTGTGGTCATTTTACTATTTTGCAAATCTTTTGCTTCATTTGAACTGTCTTCCTCTTTGCCTGTTTGATCATGTTCATGCGTGCAGAATCACCTTATATTAATTGTTCATCTAGCATTTTCAGCGTTTGCAATATACACACAAACACCCAACATAGACTCTGTATCAATCACGCAAGAGAGAGAGAGAGAGAGAGAGAGAGAGAGAGAGAGAGAGAGAGAGAGAGAGACCTCAACTTGTTCATCTAGCATTTTCAGCGTTTGCAATATACACACAAACACTCAACATAGATTGTGTATCAATCACGCAGAGAGAGAGAGAGAGAGAGAGAGAGAGAGAGAGAGAGAGAGACCTCAACTGTGGATGTGTCCTGCGTAGCTAGGCCTGGTTTGGCAAAATAAGCTTCCTCTAAACTTGTTTGACAATCTTCATTCCGAATCTCGTAAACTAAAGCTGGATCTAGCAATTGATCATCTTTAAGCAAAATCTCCAAATCCTCCTCTAGTGGCTTGCATATTAGGCGGAATCCACACTTTGTCACAATTGCACCGGTCCCTCTTGCTGTAATCATAACTTGGAATTGGCTCCTGTCATTTGCGCCAAAGGCATCTTCTAGTCCTCCCCACAGCTCGCACGGTTCCCAACGGTCAAGCCACACATGGTCCAAACATGACACTGGATAGTCATACTCACCATGATCGGAATACCTCATCTCTTTGCCATTAACGAATGATTCAAGATAAAATTGATTATAGCCCGTGCGTTCTTTGCGGAATACAACACTAACAACTAATGCCACAATCTTCTTATACAAGTCCTTTGAAGCCGTGAAAGATAAATAACCCTCTTTATTAGGGAGCAACCACCATGGCATCTCTCCTCCAGGTAGAAGAAAATGGCCTCTAGGATAAAAATGCTGTCATACATGTAAGCCGTCAGATAGTTTTTCCAAATTGGCACATAAAAAGAGAAGTTTCAATCAGTTAAGTTGGTAGTACTAAAAAAAAATTGGTAGTCCTAGAGTTAAGCTATAGTTAGCAATAGCATTACAAAGATGTTTTGTAATTAATTGGTGAAAATAGTTAATTTATCGTTGAAGATTTTGTAATTGGATGAACATGTATTATTGAAGTTTTCCATTGGATGATCCTTATAATTCCATAGCAACTAGAGTTCCATAAATAGAGAGAATATCATTTATGCACAAATCACTTTCCATATATTTGCTTTTCTTAATTAGCCGGCCAATTCTAGATTTTCAGCCTTTAGAGAGAGAGAGAGAGAGAGAGTCTAACCTCAAGGTTGACCAAATCATTCATGGTCGATCCATTGTTGACCAATTTAGGACATAAAGGTAAGTAAGCATGCTGGACATGATGTATGTCGGAGGGAATTTTACTCAGAGATTTGCAATCATTTGCTTCCAGAGTGCAATTTCCTTGGAATCTTGAGAATCTCTTTTAGTTGGTGACAACCCGAAACATCCAACCAATTTAAGTGAGGAAAACATGAAGGATTCTCTAGAAACTCTACTTCTGATAGATTGCATCCATTAAAGGTTAAATACTGTAACCGAGGAAATCCCGTCTTTGCATGGGGATCACTTGAATCCTCCTCCTTTTTTGGAAACTTCATTAGTTTTGAGCAATTTGAAAGGTATAGAGTTTTAAGATTTTCCAATTTATAAATGCTAGGTGGAAGGATTGCCAGTTTCTTACAATGGGATAAATCTATAGTTTTCAAAGAGACAAGATTTTCTATGGATGCAGGAAGTTCCTCAATTGAAGTTCCGATTAAACCAATTTTACGCAAGCCTTTGATTTTATCTGGAATATCAGGGAATCTTTGCAATTTTGGGCAATAATTGAGATCAAGAAGTAGAAGATTCTTGGACCGGAGTACATTGGGGAAATGATGAAGTTTGAGCACCCACTCAAACTCAACAATTGCAAATTGTCATGATATGCAATTGATTCGTGGACAAGCTCCAAGCTTTTGCACTCACTAAGATTCAATTCCGTGAGACTTGGAGTACAGCTGATGTCCGGCATACAAACCAGTGACTGGCATGAATGGAAATTAATGAACTTCAAATTTTCGAGGTCCTGCAAGAAATATTCCACAGAAAAAAGAGATAAATATTCAATTAGAAGATCTGACTTTGATTTTTCACACATCATAAGTCATAAGCATGATCACAAAACTTTGATGAACAAGTGTTGGTTATTTATTTGTAAAACAAACAAAAGATGCTTTTTCTTGTCCCACGTAGGAATGGAGGAGATGGGCTAATTTATAAGTATGACCTTTTATAGTGTGTTCAAAGAAAAGGTTGGGATGTGGGCTAGATTTCACAATACCTACATGCGGGTGTACAATAATTAGGCGCACTTAGCACTTGGCACGTTTGCGCGCCCGCAATTTAATTAACACTAACCCATTTACTTTTATTTAATGTTGTACAGTTATCTTATTAACATTGATTAGTATAAAGGTTTTTTTTTTTATTAAGGAATTTAGGAAATTCTGAAATTCTGAATTTTATTTTTTAAAAATTACTATTTTTATTATTATTATTCTGAATTTTACGTGTCTCTTCAAGACAACCTTTGAGGTTATACTTGTTCAATTCACAATCTTTCTCGAAAGGTTGTATTTATTCATTTTGCAATCTTTCCTGAATGGTTGTGTTTGTTTACTTGCAACCTTTCGTGAAGAGTCGCTTATATACGTTAAGACCTATTTTTATGTATATGTTAGTTTTTGGCATGAATGAGAATTGAGTCATTTTCAAGTTTTTTTTTTCATAACTACAGTCATCTTTTCAATTGTTTTCTAGAGAGATCATGGAGAAATATTAGAATTGCTATTGCGTATTTTCATTTGAGACTTTGTTGTATCTTGAGGATATTTGTCGGTGACCATTAGCAATTTTGTAGGGTAAATAAATCCTTAAAAAAAATAATATCACGCCTCAAAGTCCGACTTGATTACTCTATCCGATTTGAAGCCGTATTTTCCAACAACAAGTACCTTCTTCTATTTTTTTGTGGTCAATGTGTATGTACATATGCATTTATGTATGTACGTACGTACATACGTATGCATGCATGTATATTTGAATATGTATACTCTTTTCCTAAATAAATTACTTATGAACAATTCTGCTGTCCAGTAGGGCACAAATCAAAACATTGTCCCGTGTTGGTAAAAGGTGAAATAATATGTATAAAAAATATAGTAATTGGAGACGTTTTCCTAAGAACAATAACAAACACCATCAGATTTAACATATAGCTATAAGTAATGAAAAAGCACCGAGTAAATACGTACCTTAAAGTGTCTGGGCGCTACCTTGATCTTGCTATTCCGCATATCAAGTCCGACTAATTTCTTTGAACCATGGCTAAATTCTAGGGTCGAACCACAATTAGGCCATTCAAACCACCTTAACCCATTAGGGAGATGAATGGGACCTTGAATAGAATTATTTACATTAAACAAGATGAGCAACCTCAAGTTTTTCATCTTTGTGAAAGCATCAGGACCAATATACATATCTTCTGGCTTTGGTAGCTGCAAGACTATGGCTTTTATTGCTTTTGTTTCCTGTATAATTTTTTCAAACATATTTAGGTTTATTTGTAACTATAGTAAAAAAAAGTCAAAGATAAAAATTGATTATGAATAAATACACCAACAAGTCTTACCTTATCTTCTGATAGAACATCAAGAACATCATCACGAAGCCATAATCTACTGCGGTTTATGGGATCATCACGATCTTCATCTTTAACAATATCCATACCCATTAATTGTATTAAGTCATGCATTTGTATTTTCTCTACCTCTTCACTAATCAAGCAGCGCTCAATGAGAATTTTTATTCCAATGGTTGTGTCAAATTCACAACTATCAAGAACTTTCTTAATGTATTCCTTACTCCTCCCCTTGAAGAAACAGGCAATGTGCAGAAAAATCTCCTTTGCATAAGGCTCCAATCCATCATAACTTACCTTTAACACATCGTTGATCTTTTTATCAGGACTTTTGGCAAGTTTTTGTAGGGTACTTTCCCATTCAGGTTCTCTTCTACCACACAAGAAAGCACCCAACACCTCAAGAGGCAAAGGAAGGCCTCTTGCATAACGTAATACCTGATGAACAAGATTCCTACTTATTTCTATTTCTTGATTTCCTCGAAAAGCATGCTTTCTAAAAAGTTCAACAGCGTCACCATCCTCAAGAGCTTTAACTTCATATATATGACCCTGATCTATCCCATGAGAAGTTAGTAGATGCTTATTTCTTGTTGTGATAATTATCCTACTTCCTTTACCGAACCACTCACAACCTCCGGCTAAAGCATTTAACTGGAATGCATCATCAACATCATCGAGAATGATGAGAACTTTCTTATTACAAAGTTTATCTTGAATTAATTGACTTCCTCCACCAACACTGTAGACTGCTAATTTCTTCCCCGGTAATACCTGCAATAACAATTTTTCTTGCAAAGGAACCAAATCAATGGATTTTTTGGAATTTTCTCGAATGCGTTCCAAGAAACTAGCACATTGAAACTCCCTAAAAATAGCGTTATAAATGGCTTTGGCAAGGGTTGTCTTCCCCACACCTCCTTGTCCCCATAATCCTACCATAAGAACATCATCCTTGGACTGTAGATTTAAGATTGTTTTAAGCTCTTGTACTCGGGAATCTATCCCCACCGGAAACATGGCTACATTTAATGGCGTTCGATCCAGTTGAGTTGAGATCTCCTGTACGATATGTTGTATAAACCCCGCTTCATTTCTATCAAGGAAAAATTAGTTGAAATTGCTTATAGAGTAATTCAAAGAAATGAATAAGTAATTAAAGAGAATTGTTGAGGAAGAAACTAGTCCACAATATATCTAGAGATGATTGTCCGAATATGTTCAACTAGTAAGATGCCCATATCTTCATGTTATGTGTTAATTTATTATTGCATTTATTAAAAATTCAAGTCAATTATTGGATATGCTAAATGCTGAGGCATTGTCTTGATCTCTTTACAAAGTTCATCAATTTTGTTTTTCTTTTGTTTTTCCTTAGATTTTCCGAATGCCTTCCGTTTTATCTGGTATTTCTCTTAGCAAAGTAGTAGCTAGGACGGAAACCAACAACGTGAAGTCCAAGTTAGCATTACCATGGGGTAAATCCTAATAAAAATCAAAGTGTTTTATCCTTTGGGATGACTTGAGTCCCACTTTTCAAAGTGGACAAACAAAGACACGTACGCCCATCGTTGGGACAAAGAAAACGATCTTTTTAATTACCTTCTTGCTCTTTAGGGCTTCAAGAATTTACAAGAATGTCATTAGGGGCCGCATTTCCTTTCAAAAACCTAGTTTTTCATTCTTTCTTTTTATTAAAAAAATAAAATAAACATTTCTAATAAATAAAAAAGAGGTTGATAGAAGACAAAATTTATCTTCTGCTATGTGTGATGGGATACATAATGAGGTCAATACTCTCTTGACACAATATTTCACTCGAGAAAATGACTATGTGGATACAAAGGATGGGAGAGATGCTCTTGCGAGAGAGGTGCCCATATTGGTCAATGAAAGGCTTGATGTAATTGAAATAGAGACTAATTTAAAGAAGCCTGAGGGATAAGCTTCGACTCAAGTCCTCAAAGTCCAGAAAATGCAGCAAGATAAATTTGTTTCAAGATATTAGTCAAAATTTTGTTTCAGGATATTTCTTATTTTCGTCTTTTTTTTTTTTTAATTTAGATCAGCCAAAATAAAACATTCAATTTACGTTGGTAATTTTACTATCATGAGTTTTTTTAAAACAAAAATATTTTAAGATATGTGACAAATCACTAAACTGATGCTAATTAATCATATATGGGCCATATGACACAATTACACTATGTGTCTTGCCATACCATGTGTTGCCACGTGGCAATGACATAGCAAAGTTCCCTGCCACATGGGGTACAAATGAGTGAAAACTCTCCCAGCTTTAACTATATATAGTAGATGGAAGATGTCAATATAGATTATTATACGTTAGTTTTTTTTTTTTTTATGTATTATGTACTGTCTTTATATTAGAGACACTTGTTATATTGGACAATTGTGCAATTTTCCTTTTAAAGGATTATCAATTTACAAATTCAAAATTTTGGGTTTCGTTAAAAAAAAAAAACATTTCATATTTTTCTGGAATTTAAATATTTAAAATCTACTTATAAAGGAATGGGCGAGCCGTGCCCCGGCCCTCAACAGGGGAAAATCACGTGCCTGGCCTTCGCCCCAGCCCCTCGCAACCGCATGTCCCCGCGATCGTGACATGCCCCTCAACGTCGCCCATCCTTGCCGTTGTCGCCCCCGTCTTTCTCTGTGACAGAAGAAAGTCTCAGCCGTCGTTGCCGACCTCCGGCGACCATCTCCGAAGGCTACCCACCCCTCGATCTGGGTTCGACACCCCAGATCTGAGGACGCGAGTGGTCGCCTAAGCCCCTTGATACAGAGAGACGGAGGGGTTGAGGTGACGCGGTTGGGTCTGGATGGGGACGTAGCAATCGGGCGGCGGCGTGGCCATCGGGGGGCTTTTAGAGGACGAACAGGCTGCTCTGTCTCGCTCGCACATTGTGCTCTGTTTCGCTCGCACATTGTGCTCTGTTTCGTGTGCTATATAAGGCGTGATCTGTGTTGTGTGAGTGTGTGTTTGCTTGAGAGTGAGGGGTAAAATTACCCGACTTTATAGGATCCCAAACCTCGGAGAAAATCAAGCATCAAAAGATCTAGACTAATTTAAGTAGTAGAGTTGTTCTCACATACCCATCAGTATATGGCCACCCGGACAAGCCGCCAGCATCATAGAGAGCTTTCTTCCATCTCTTTACTTGCTCCGAATTCTTCCCAAACTTGACCTCATGCTCACCCATAGCTTTTCCATAGCTCTGTTTCTGCCCTCTCACTTCTCTTGGTTCTACTTTGTAAAACACCGGAAGGACGTTGAGGCCTTTTTTCTCCTTGCACTCCATGATTTTCGATATCTCTTCCAAACACCATGTTGAAGAGGCGTAGTTCTCAGAGAAAACCACAATTGCAATTTGCGATTCCTCGATCGCTTGCATAAGTGCAGGTGATATTTGTTCTCCCTTCCTCAGCTCTTCATTGTCGATGTAAGTGGATATCCCTACTTGATCTAGAGCTGCGTAGAGATGACTGAGAAAGTGATTGCGGACATCTGGACCTCTGAAACTCAGGAAGACATCGTAACTCCTTCTGGGCTTCTTGGAGGAAGAAGAAGCCATTACATCGTAACTCCTTTTGGGCTCCTCAGGAGGAAGAAGAAGCCATTACATCGTAACTCCTTTTGGCCTCCTTGGAGGAAGAAGAAGCCTTGGAGGAAAAAGAACCCATCAGAATCAAGGAAGAGAGAAGGTTAACAATGAGCAATGAGTTGCCTAAGATTTGGTCCTTTGTTTGCACCATTTGATCTTCTCCTCATTTTCTTTATATATCGGGGGGGCTGCCTTTCTTTTCGAAAGGTCAACAAAGAATATTTTTAGGCCTTTCAATTATATTAGAATTTCAGAAGATGAAGGTACTTAAGGATGAGCCAAATCTTAGTGGGATTTTATCGTGTGCTTTAGGCACCTATAGTATTAATAGTAAGACTTTTTTTCATTTAAGATTACATTTGACCGAGATGTCTTATCACACAAATCTTTATGTAAGTTGAATTTATTATTACTTAGATTGTTAATGAATTTGATTGGTCGATATGAAAAAGAAAAATTCTATAAACGTATTTCATGCGCCCCTCGTTGGAGGCCAATTTTCTGATTATTAATCAGATGCACATGATGATGGACCCATGACTAATGTACTAGCTTCGGGGAAAATGAGATGGACCCGGACTAATGTACTAGAAAAAATTCGCGGGAAAATACGTGATAATGGACCCGTGACAAATGTGCACATGATGATGGACCCGTGACTAATGAGCTGGCTTCGGGGAAAATGGATTCCATATCTTTAGTCCTTTGTTTTCCTTTTTCTTTTGCGGAAAGTAGTATAATGGACCCCTGACAAATGATGATGGACCCGTGACTAATGAGATAGCTTCAGCACAGATTCCATATCTTTAGTCCTTTGTTTTCCTTTTTCTTTTGCGGAAAGTACACGATGATGGACCCGTGACTAATGTACTAGCTTCGGGGAAAACGCGCGTGATAATGGACCCGTATCTTTAGTCCTTTGTTTTCCTTTTTCTTTCGTGGAAAGTAGTGTCATCCCATCTCTTTTAAAAAGGTCAGCTACTCCATTGGCTCCCCTAAAAGTTACTTTAGTCCTTTGTCTTTCTTTTTCTTGTATGGAAAGTAGAGCATCTCATCTCTTTTCAAAAAGGTTAGCTTACTGCATTGGCTTCCAGGAAATGACATTCACAACCAATGCATCTTTCTTTTATTTTTCTTCTTTCGCAAATTATAAATAACCAGTCTCCTCGAAAGATATATCATTTTGAGTTTGTTTTTGTTTTTTTTTCTTATTGCAAATAACGGTATACTACCCCTCATGCACGCACTCTTGCGTCAAAAGTTGGTTAACCATACTTTCATTTTTTTTAAAGTGACCAAAAAATGAAATCCTTTAACGCAGGTTGAAGAATTGAATTTTTATGTCACCCAAATCTATGCCTGATTTAGCAAATGAAATTACAATTTGTCATACCAGCTTTGGGTTCAAACTGTAGCCACTACAGAAAATGGGATAAAAAGCATCTAAGTAAATTAAATAGGACTAATTATACTACAATTGCACTAGCTCGATTCTCATGATATCTTTTTTTTTTTTTTTTGGCTTAGTCAAAAACCCAAGTGAATATTTGCTCGTCACTTTCAGAAAAATAAAATGAAATAAGGCACCCAGCTCTACAAAAATGATCAAACTTTGATAGGCAAGTGACCCCCACCATTTATGTTTCCCACCAGCTACGTTTCTTTTAGAACAGCGCACACTCATCTCGAGAGCGAATCCAAGGCGAGACTCTCGACCCATTCCCATCTGTTGTCCATGCTACGACGCTGGGGAGGACCGTAAAGTAAACGAGAAAACTATGCGGATGTGATAGAACTGTGCGTTCAAGCCGCAGAGTAACGCATTCCACTCAGTGCATATGACCAAAGTTAATTCTTATCTCCACAATTCATATTCTCTTCCACAAAGTCGATGGATTTATTAGAGACCTATTGCACTTTAATAATCATAAATATCTAACTCGTTAAATCTACGGAATCAAGAGAAAGCATGGTGGAAACATGCTTGGAAATACGATGATTTCGTGCTGAAAGTTATTCAATTAGATCCATAATGTACGTGTCAAATGGGACAGCATATTAAAAGGAGTTGTTACAAACTTTTAGGCACGGAAGAACCTATTCTAATAGTTAAAATTAGCATTATTTTTGCTATGCCTTTTATGCAAAAGGATGGTGCTTCCATTTTTTTTTCTTTGTTGTTTGTCAAAATGAGTGTATCATGATGCACATACCAAGGGAAAATTGTCCAAAACATTCTAAACCTATAGCACTTTAGTCAATTCAGTCATAAATCTTTCAATTATACTAATTGAGTTGTAAATATTTTCACATTTTGTCAATTTAGTCTATTCAGTTAGTTTTAGCTAGAAATTACTGACGTGGATGGCCAGCGCTGACGTGACACTTTTTTTTAATGAAATTTTCAATTTTTATGAATATATATTATTATTATATATATTTTACTTTTCTTTGCCCTTTTTTCCCCCAAATTTTGGAGCTATGTGAGGGTCAGCCGGCAACCCTTGCCGGCCCTAGCTCCAAAAACTAAAAAAAAGGCAAAGAAAAGTTAAAAAAAAAAAAAAATCATCAAAATTCAAAATATTATTAAAATATTATTTTAAAAATGCCACGTTAGCTCCGACCGTCCATGTTAGTAACTTTCAGCCAAAATTGGCCGGATGGACTCCATTGAAAAATGTGAAAAGGTTAATGACTCAATAGGCAAAATTGAAAAATTTATGACTAAATTGATAAAAGTGTAATAGGTTTAGGATTTTTTTTTGACAATTTTCCCCACATACCATAGACAAATCGATATATAATGGGAGCAAAGAAATCCAAAATAAGACAGAAGGCCTATTGGATAATTCAAGAGGATAGCTTTGACATGTAAAACAATTCTAATATGGTGAAAGCGTTTTGATTTGAGCAGATCTTCACCAAGAATTGTACATTTTCATTTGTAGCTTGGCCACAAAAAATTAGATCAAGCTTCTTTTTCTGAGTTGATTACTTCGTATGCCAATGGCTTACTTCCCATCACTTTGAAGAGAAGGATTTCTCGCTCCGATAGGGCATTTGGCCCTCACTACAGGGCCTTTCCCATTGGATGTTTTTTTTGGAATTCATTTGCTTAGTAATTTCACTCCCTATCAAATCAAAGTGTAAGTCATTATCAAAATAATCAGATATTTCCAACGAAAATTCGTAAGGAAGACTTCGTCTAGGTGTGAACTGAGACATTGCATTCAGATTATGTTGTCCAAAAGGATTGACGCGTTTGGACTTGGAAAAAGAATGGCACTTCAAGAGGGTAAAGTGTCCATAGACCAAAAAGAAAGGAGGTAAAAATGTCCACTAAGGTTGGATGTGACAGGCATTGTGTCTAGAATTTAGCTTATTCTACTACGGTCTCCATTGATGTCGTAGATGGGGTTAAGAATATCACTAATGCTAATCGAGCCTACTAATTACTCCGATTATTACAAATTCCACGTGATATGATCATAAGTCTTATTGATAGGAAAACCGGTAAGTAACTGGATTTAAATCGATCTTACCAAGCCTTGCTTGTCCATGTATCGACAACTTCATATATCTAAAGAATTTCTTAGTTTTTTAGCCTGCTTGGTAGGATTGAACAAAAAAAAAGTGCATTTGGAGAGAGTTGATGAATTAATGAGTTTTGAGTTTTTCTAGTTGAACTATATTAGAAAGTATATTTAACTTTCTTTGTAAAGTGTAGCCAAAAACAAGAAACTCCAATACACACTACATTTGCTTAGTAATTTCATTCCCTATCAAATCAAAGTGTAAGTCATTATCAAAATAATCGGATACTTCTAACGAAATTTCGCAAGGAAGACTTTGTTTAAGTGTGAACTGAGATATTGCATTCAGATTATGTTGTCCAAAAGGATTTACGCGTTTTGACTTTGATAAAGAATGACACTTCAAATGGGTAAAGCGTCCACAAACCAAAAAGAAAGAGGGGGAAGGAGGGAAGAGGGAGTGTCCACTAAGGTTGGATGTGACAGGCATTGTGTCTAGAATTTAGTTTATTCTACTACTATCTCCAGTGACATCACAAATGAGGTTAAGAATATCACTAATGCTAATCGAGCCTACTAATTACTTAGATTATTATGAATTCCATGTGACTTCATCATAAGTCTTATTGATAGGAAAACCAGGAAGTAATTAAATTTAAATCAATCTTACCAAGCCTTGTTCAGCCATGTATCAATGACTTCATATATTTAAAGAATTTCTTAGTTTTTTAGCTTGCTTTGTAGGATTGAAGATTGATTAAAAAATAGTGCATTTGGAGAAATTTGATGAATTGATGAGTTTTGAGTTTTTCTAGTTAAATTATATTAGAAAGTATATTTAAATTTCTTCATAAAGTCTAGTAAAAAATGAGTAACTCCTATAAGCACTACATTTGCTTAGTAATTTCATTCCCTATCAAATCAAAGCGTAAGTGATTATCAAAATAATTAGATATTTCTAACGAAAATTCGTAAGGAAGACTTCATCTAAGTGTGAACTAAGATATTGCATTCAGATTATGTTGTCCAAAAGGATTTATGCATTTGGACTTCAAAAAGGAATGGCACTTCAATAGGAGGGTCCACAAAGAAAGGGGAAAAGTGTCCACTAAGGTTGGATGTGACAGGCATTGCGTCTAGAATTTAGCTTATTCTACTATTGTCTCCATTGATGTCACAAATGAGGTTAAGAATATCACTAAGGCTAATCGAGCCTACTAATTACTCCGATCATTATGAATTCCATATGATTTCATCATAAGTTTTATTGATAGGAAAATCAGTTAGTAATTGAAGTTAAATCAATCTTACCAAGCCTTGGTCAGCAATGTATCGATGACTTCATATATCTAAAGAATTTCTTAGTTTTTCAGCCTGCTTGGTAGGATCAAAGATTGATTAAAAGAAGTGCATCTGGAGAAATTTGATGAATTAATGAGTTTTGAGTTTTTCTAGTTAAACTACATTAGAAAGTATATTTAAATTTCTTCATAAAGTCCGAAAACAAGAAACTCCTATAAGCACTACATTTACTTTAGTAATTTCATTTCTTATCAAATCAAAGTGTAAGTCATTATCAAAACAATTGATATTTCTAAATGAAAATTTCTAAGGAAGACTTCGTCCAAGTGTGAATTGAGACATTGCATTCAAATTATGTTGTCCAAAGGAATTTACACATTTGGACTTCGATAAAGAATGGCACTTCAAAAGGTAAAATGTCCACAGACCAAAAAGAAAGGGGGGAAGTGTCCACTAAGGTTGGATGTGTTAGGCATTGCATGTAGAATTTAACTTGTTCTACAACTATCTCCATTAATGTCAGAGATGAGGTTAAGAATATCACTAATGCTACTCGAGCCTACTAATTACTCCGATCATCATGAATTCCATGTGATTTCATCATAAGTCTTATTGATAAGAAAATTGGTAAATAACTGGATTTATATCAATCTTACCAAGCCTTGCCTGGCCATGTATCGACGATCATCTAAAGAATTTCTTAGTTTTTTAGCCTACATAGTATGATCGAAGATTGATTGAAAAAAAAAAGAGTGCCGGACATCTGGAGTGCCAAAACTTGACACGGAGGGACATTTAAGTGCTAAAAGTTAGGAAAGTGACACATAAGTACCAAAATCGAAGTAAAATAAATCACTTAAGTGCCAACGACGAGAAAATCCAGTCAAAATGCAGATGTAGCAATTTTCCAGCGAGGTAAGTGCAAAATGACATCGTTTTGCACCCTAACGTGGTTAGACAAATGCAAAAATGACGTTGTTTTGCCTCTGACGTGGTAAATAATTAATATAAAAATTAATTAAATTAAATTTAAAACTAAATTTGTTTAAAAATTTTTAAAAAAATTAAAAAAAGGGAGGGAGGAAGAAGGCAGCTGAGGGTTGAGCCCTCGCTACCACCGCCGCCGCCTCCCTTCCTTTATTTATTTAATTTTTTTATAATTTACTTTAATTAATTTTTATATTAAAATTCAAATATGTGTCAAAACGGCATTGTTTTTGCATTTCTTTACTAAGTCAGCTCTTTGACGAGCTACGTAGGCAAGAAAAATAATAAAAATTATCACGTAAGATTTTTAGCGAGGTTCGTCGGAGGTGGCATTTAAGTGTTCTATTTTTCAAAAAAAGTGGCACTTAAGTGTCCCTTCATGCCAAGTTTTGGCATTTGAAATGTACTTCTTCCGGAAAAAAAAAAAAAATGTGCATTTGGAGAAATTTGATGAATTAACAAGTTTTGAGTTTTTCAAGTTAAATTATACTAGAAAGTATATTTAAATTTCTTCATAAAGTCTAGCCGAAAATGAGAAACTCTTGTAAACACCACATTTGCTTAGTAATTTCACTTCCTATCAAATCAAAGTGTAAGTCATTATCAAAATAATCAGATTTTTCTAACAAAAATTCATAAGGAAGACTTCGTCTAAGTGTGAACTAAAACCTTGCATTCAAATTATGTTGTCCAAAAAGATTTACCCATTTGTACTTCAAAAAAGAATGGCATTTCAATAGGATAAAGTGTCCACAGACCAAAAAGAAAGGGGGGAAAAGTGTCCACTAAGGTTGGATGTGACAGGCATTGCATCTAGAATTTAGCTTAGTCTACTATTGTCTTCATTGATGTCACAGATGAGATTAAGAATATCACTAATGCTAATCGAGCCTACTAATTACTCCAATCATTATGAATTACGTGTGATTTGATCATAAGTCTTATTGATAGGAAAACCGGTAAGTAATTGGATTTAAATCAATCTTACCAAGCCTTGGTGGGCCATGTATCAACAACTTCATATATCTAAAGAATTTCTTTGTTTTTTAGCCTGCTTGGTAGGATCAAAGATTGATTTTTTTTTTTTTTTTAAAGTGCATTTGGAGAAATTTGATGAATTAATGAGTTTTGAGTTTTTCAAGTTACATTATATTGGAAAGAATATTTGAATTTCTTTGTAAAGTCTAGCCAAAAATGAGAAACTTTGGTAAACACTACATTTGCTTAGTAATTTCACTCCCTATCATATCAAAGTGTAAGTCATTATTAAAATAATCATATATTTCTAATGAAAATTCGTAATGAATATTTCGTCTAATTGTGAATTGAAACATTGCAGTCAGATTATGTTGTCCAAAAGGATTTACGCATTTGGACTTCAAAGAAGAATGGCACTTCAAAAGGGTAAAGTGTCCACAGACCAAAAAGAAAGGGGGGGGAGTGTCCACTAAGGTTGGATGTGACAGGGCATTGTGTCTAGAACTTAGCTTATTCTACTGTTGTATCCATTGATGTCATAGATGAGGTTAAGAATATTACTAATGCTAATTGAGCCTACTAATTACTCCGATCATTATGAATTCCATGTGATTTGATTGTAAGTCTTATTGATAGGAAAACCGGTAAGTAACTGGATTTAAATCAATCTAGCCAAGCCTTGGCGGGCCATGTATTGATGACTTCATATATCTAAAGAATTTCTTTGTTTTTTTAGCCTGTTTGGTACAATTGAAGATTGATTAAAAAAAAAGTGCATTTGGAGAAATTTGATGAATTAACGAGTTTTGATTTTTTTCTAGTTAAATTATATTAGAAAATATATTTAAATTTCTTCGTAAAGTCTAGCAGAAAACGAGAATCTCCTGGAAACACTACCCCTGATTCCCTTGGATTCAAGAAGAAAGAACCCAATTACAATGCGCAGTGAGGAGGAAGAGGATGGTTCAGAACCTCTGGCTCATTAGGAAATGCATGGAAAAGAGTTTACGCAGGTATGTTCAAGGTCTGGCAGTGACATTGGCCAGCTAAAACTCAAAGCAACAACTCAGATTAGTGTAGAACATGGCATGTTGTCAAAGAAATGCAGCAAGGGAAAAAAAAGTATCCAGTAAATGAGAAGTCAAGAAGATACAACCCCTATGGACTAGCTAGGGTTAATGCAATAAATGAGACTTAGCTACTTGAAATTTCAATGCATGTCCCAAAGGGCTCAGATGAACAGGTTTTGGTGGCTAGCCCTAGGAAGGAACCGGGTGTAAATGAAGATTTTAAGCTGAAATTGTCAACAGTTGGACAAACCTCGACAACTCAAGCTGTGAAAGCTTTAGTGACTAAACAAAGGCCTAATGTTCCTGCTCTTATGGAGAAAAACAATGAGGAACATCTTGTGCAGTGTATAAAGAAACGACTAAATTTTCAGCATTATTTAGTGGTGAATCCAGCGGTAATCGCATGAGTATTAGTAGTTACGTGGATTCATTTGGTATTTCTTAATGTTGAATCGGCCTTAAAAAGTTCATCAACGATATGTGTAGAGAACAAGATCACGAGGATTGCTTTGTTCATGCGTCAATGCATTTCAGGAAATTCTATTGCTGTGGATAGAGTAGAAAAGAATAAAACCACTAACCAGCTTCCTTGAATTTGTCTAGGAGAATTTAGTGAAATTTCTCTACCATTAGGGAAAGATGGGGAGGCGAATTGCGGACCATTAATGATCAGTAGCTTTTGAGATTTTGTAAAAGACTGTTCACTATTGATGTTGAATGTAAGTGCATTTACGTGGGCGAATAACAGAGAGGGATAGGCCTTTGTTAAAGAAAAAAAAAACATATTAGATGGAGTGTGTTGCAATGTGGATTGGTTGGAGAGTATTACTCCCCAACCAATGCATCGAGGCTATGAGGTCAAATCACAGCCCAATTTTGTTGTCTCTCTCATCTGAGCTAGTGAAAAGGACAAATTTAAAATCAAAGCTTTTTAGCTTGAAAATGAAGAATATAGTGGCATTGCGGAGTCTGCATGGCATTCCCCAGACATGAAACATGATGAGAGCAAGAGCTGAATCAATGGGAAGAAATTTTGTAATGCATATCATTAAATTAATTCCTTGAAAAACAAACTCCGGAAAAAAACTAACAACAACATAGTTGAGAATGACAGAGCAAGAGTACAGGAATTGACGAGGTAAATTGAAAAATTATGGCAACAAATAATATAGGGAATGAGATATCTAGTTGGCTGGTTGAAGGAGGGTGATAAGAATACCCAGTATTTTCATGCTACATTAATACAAAGAAGACAAAGCAATAGAATATCAATGCTGAAAGTAGCCAATAAGGAATGGTGCTGAGAGCCCGGTCAACTAAAACAGCCTATTGTTGACCTTTTTAAAGTCTATGGGCCTTGAAATTTTTAGCTGTTTTTAGACCAATGTCCTTAATTGTTCTCAGATGAAATGAATAAATGTCTGACCACTGCAGTAACTTGAAGAAAAGAGAAAGAATCTGTTTTTTCCAGTTAGGAGCTTTCAAAGCTCCAGGATTAGATGGGCTCTATGATCAGTTCTATCAGCATTGTTGGAAGAAATTTAGTCACATGGTTCCAACATGATGAAAAGCTTCTTTGATACATGAAATTTTAGTCCCAGCCTCAACGGAACACATATCTCTCAATCCCTAAAATTCTAAATCCTAAGAGCCTAGATCAGTTTCAACCCATTTGTTTATGTAATTTCATTATAGAATTATTTCCATGGTTATGATTAATTGCCTTAAACCTTGGTTGAACTGATTGTGGTAAACTAAAGTGCATTTGTTAATGGGAGGCAAATTCAAGACAGCATTTGGATAGGGCAATATGTTTTCCATCAACTTAGTGTCAGAAAATAAAAAAGAAATTTCAAGCTATACTCAAGAAGGATAGAAATAAGCCCATGATAAAGTTGATTGAGATATTTTGGAAGCATGCATGATGAAGATCGAATTTGGTGCCAAATGGATTTCTTGGGTAATACATTGTGTTACAATTGTCTCTTTCAATGTCAAATTTAATGGGGAGCCGTTGTCATTTTTCCAACCCTCTCAAGAAATGTGATAAGGAGATCCACTTTCCCCTTATCTTTTCATTATTGTGGCAAATATACTATCTTTCCTCATCAATAAAACAATTGAAGATAGAAACATCACAGGGATACATTTTAACAAAAATTGCCTCACATTATCTCACCTCCTATTATAGATGATCCATTTTTCGTGTAGACGGACAGCTTAAAGAATGCTCAACCCTCAGTGCTATCCTACCACAGCATTGCTCAGCAACGGGTCAGGCTATCAGTTTGAATAAATCTGGATTTATTGCAGAAATGAATGCCCTTTAAGTCGAAGAAGAAACGTGGCTTAAGATTGAGAGTGCATGAAAAATAGAAGCAGGGAAATATTAAGGAATTCCTTCAGATTAGGGTCAAGATGAAAAGCAGATGCTTGCGTGAATTTTGGCAAGAGTCCATATGAACCTAGAAGGTTGGAAAGAGAATTTAATTTTTAAAGCTAGGAAGGAGATCTTAATCTAAGCAGTTATGCAGGCACCTACATCAATATGCCATGTTCATTTTTAAAGTCTCAGTTTCTATTTATTGAGCTATTGAACAGAAAATTGCTTTGCTCTGAGTGGAAAATCAGTGGTCAAAGTCAGGGCTTCATTGGATAGATGGACGTTTCGAAAACAAAACAGAGTTGTGGTGCGCTAGGCTTCAGTGATTTAATTGCCCCCAATAAGGTCATGCAATACCAAGCAAGGTTGGAGAATTTCCCAAAATCCTTCAACGCTATAGAGTGAAATCCTGAAAGGTCTCTATTTTCCTAACAACTTGTGGCGTGCAGGAAAGGGATCCCATCCTTCTTGGGGTTTATCAAAGTTTATTGACGGGAAGAGTCTCCGTCTCCGTGTCTATGTCTAATACCGTGGGATTTGTGAGTAATGGTAAAGATATCAACATTGAGAAGATAGATGGCTCAAGATCAGAGTATTTTTTTTTGGGGGGGGGGTTGGTTGGTTTCACGAATCAGGGTAATCAGAAAGTAGCTGAATTAATCAACAAGAATCCAGATGGGTGGAAAAACGTCATCCAGAATTTGTTTGATGAGCTAATTTTTAATGAAGTTTTAGCAGTTCGTTTGCGGATGAATGATGAGAAAGACAAACTGATGTGGACCAACACCAAGTGGGGACCTATTCGGTGAAGAGTGCATCCAACCATCTCAAAGACACAAGCTATTCAGCAGCAAATGCACGGAGCATCATCATCATACCAGACCCCTAAATCCCTGTGGCATTTGATATGAATGTTGAATAACGCTCCAAAAATCAGGTTTTTCGTTTGGAATTTGTGCCAAAATGCACTTCCCACATAAAAACGAATATGTTCAAAAGGAAAATTTTACCCGCCATCTTGCCTTCTGTGTGAACGAAGCCTAGAAACCTTTGAACGCCTCTTCCTTCACTGCGGATGGACGAATGAAGTCTGGTCGAATCCTGCAATAAAGCTGCAGACATCGGTCAAGGGTCTCGAAGGAATGGAAGAGTGGTTCTTAAACTACCAAAAGATTTGCCAAAATTGTCTTCGGCTGCACAGTGAAAACAGACATGGCAAATCTAGCGTATGTGGGCTGCACAGTGGGAAATCCTAGCATATGTGGCAGCCATTAAACTTATTCGGTACACGAACTAAAACTAGTTTTCGAATTCGATAATTGCGCATTGAGAAGTGCACTTACCGACCACAATCTACCAGCATGGGATGTGGAACCTTTCATCATCTAATGCAAGAGTCTATTAGGATTCGTCACATAATCACAAAGAAAATAAAGAGTAAAAGCAAGAAAGAGAATTTGAGACGTTAAGTTTTATCCCAGTTCATCCTTAAACTAAATCTACGTCCATCTGAAAATTTCACTATAATTAGCACCTTACATCTCTTTATTACGTCTCATAATTACTAGAGAAAAATAATATATATATCAAGTAGTTATTCATGGGCCCAAAACCAAACTACTAATAAAACTAGGGCTACGTGACATTTTATCGATGGAGCATACCAATCACACCCCAATAGAGTCTGACAACCCATTTCCAAGATATTCAAATAGTCCATTGTTTTAGGGAGGCCAATCAAACATCAGATTAGGTCGTAATAACCCAAAGGTGCAAAATACATGTAATTGGCTTGCTAATCCTTCTCAAGTTATATGGGACCTGTTATGCTCTAATGCCCATATAGCTTGTACTCGTAAGATTACTTGAAGAAAGAAAGTGGACTGATTCGGACCAAGAAAACAGAAGGGCGTGAATTGTCGCGTGTTTGTCGGATAGTTTTACTCAGCACTTTTACTATCAGAAAGATTCGAAGCTCTCTTTGCTTTGCTGTGTAATTAATTTTTTCTAGTTGTGCTGCATATTATTGGACTAAGAAAGAGATTATCATACCAGGTTCCAACTTACACTCGCACCATCCCATGATGAAGTGCAATAGAACTCCATTACATCAAATATTCACCAATGTCTCGATCTCTGTTCCTAAATGAAAATAATAGTGTCCAAGGTGGTTGCAAATTGGTGGACTAACTTTTCCAAAACTGGCTTGGCCTGAGTAACAGTGAATAAGCGAAGGCCAATGACATGAACATCTCTCACTAATTCCCCAGGAAATATTTGTATCCTCTATAAATTATACAGACCAAATCCATATCCATCGTCAATCACCTCTGAACTTGGCATACCTCTTAGTTTAGGAAACAGAACAAAGAAGATTGAGAGACAACAATCTCCTCAAATCTCATCTTATTTCACATTAAGAGCATATACTCTATTCATTCTGATTTAATCATGAGGGCTATTTGGCCTGAACTCCGCAGAAGGAGCTGATAAAGGCTCTCACCCTTCATGCGGTTGTCGGCAAAGTCATAGTAGCAAAGGAAATCCATGCGAATAAAGGGCTTGTATTGCCAAGGGTGTGCTTCGTCGATGAACTCCTTTGGCATCTCGATCATCCCTGAGACGTGCGAGAATGTAGCAAGAGAGTATCTCACTTGATTCTCTTCTGTAACCACCACACAAGCCTTGATCCTTCCATTGCTCAATACCTAATCAAGAATGAACCCCACAAAATTACAAATAATTTCAATGAACTAGCGCAAACTAGTACTAAGAAGAATTTTCTAGCAAATGAAAGACTCACCACACATGGTTCACCGGCAATGACCATGAAAATCGGAGCTGAGGGCTCAAAACTGAACCACTCGCCATCTTTGGTCCTCACATCCAAGCCCCCTAATGTTGTTCCGGTGCAAGGAGGAGAAAAATCTCTTGTCCATGTGACCGATCGGGTTCTCACTGACCTTGATGCCTTCAGGTTTCTTGGACTTCAAGAATCGTAGGAGGTACGAGTTAGAATTGATGTAAGGGTCGCAGCATTTCTCAACACCGTAGCTCTCGCAGACTATCCTAAACACTACTTTCTCCATCATAGCTATGAACTTGCCATAGTCGTAAGCAGCTTTGTTGCATACATATATATGTGTATATATACACATACATATAAGAGAAATCAAATTAGAGAAGTCAACTTTAGCACTAACTTTTTATTTATTTTTCTCGATATCCTATAGCCTTAAGTTGACATGCTAAAGTTGGTTGGAGAAACATGTTTATTATGCGGGATCGTTTAAGAAAGTAAGAAAATTCTTAGGTGCACTAGCAAGGCATATAAAAGGTGGCGTGAATAATGAATAACACGGTTCAAATTAGAAAGGTGTTCGAGAAGTGAGCATGGAAGCATGACATATAACAAGCTTGTTTATATATAAACTAGGCACAATCATGGGACTTTATTGCATATACCATTTTTCAAACTTCTTCCTGGTGATGGCTGGCGAATTCATAAACCAGTAGGAGAAAGATCAAGACATTGAAGTGGGACGGGGAGTCGTCAATAAATTCAAAAGTACAGTGAATGTAGATGTGCAAATAGAGGATTAAGAGTGAAGGAAATAGAAGAAGGCACTCATGTGATGTCCCAGAAAACAGGAAAAAAAAAAAAAAAATAGACAATATATATATATATATATATATATATATATATATATATATATATATATATATATAGTACCAGGAGCGGTCGTTCCCAGAGGGTCACATGAGGAGGTGAACTTTTCACACTCTTCAAGCTTCTCGGGGCCAACAATGGCCAGGGCCTCGATAACAGAAGTCCGGGGATCTGTCCGGTATAGCCGAGGTGAGGCTTCAAGTTAATGTTCTTAATCTTGGTTTCATGGGGGAGGTCGAAGAGATCCTCCGCGACGCTAAAGATAGAGTCATGAAGGCCAAGAGGGACACTGGGGTGATCAACAATGAAGCACCCGTGATCCTCAAGAGCCTAAACAATCACTTCGGAAGCTTTGGCCCAGGAACTTGTCCCCGGTTTCCTGCATTCCTCGGAGAACACTATAAGTGGGACCTGGGTTGTTCCTACCGTCTCTCTTAGCTCTCGATCTCTCTCAGAGCACACACACCAGGAGCAAGACTCTGTTTTTAAGCTGGTCTCTCGATCGGGTGCTCTTCGCAGGATGAATTGCCAGGACGTGTTCGCTCTTTTTATAGGCGACTGAGGGAGAACGTTCGTTACGTCTCCTCAATCCACGCTAAGTGAGGCCAAAAAGGGCATACTATATGTCGGTGTGTCCACACCGACAAAGCTGTCCCGAGTGGAGGAACTGCTCCAGTGGACCAGCTGATCAGCTAACCAGATCTAAACCGTTAGATCTGATCAGAACCACGTGAAAAATAGATGGACTTCACTATTTGCAATGATTCAGATTCAGTTTAGTACATATGTTACACTCATGTAACAATTTCTCCTATACTGGACACGTATTTAGAAAGTAGAATATCTATAATGACTTCTCATATTAGTATAATATCCTTTCACCTTATAATTTAGGATGGGCGCTTACGTGTGTTTCCTTGAACACTGTATTGATACAACTTCACAAAAATAAATGGGATATCACGCGGGGGAGACGAGTACCGGTGCCGTCGCACTGGGACTTGCTTCAGATTACGCCAGACCTCTGTAGTATCTCAGGGTGCGCTTATTCTTCGTTTTCATGCTCTTGTCCCACTCGAGATCACAGATTCTTGAAGTACAAAAATTATCTAGCAAGCAGTGCCAAGGTAAGTGGAGAGTATAATATTCAGAATTAAGAAACATTATCATTCGCCAAAGGCTTTCAAGGTCCAATGGGGATATGCATGGAACCTTGTCACTTTGAAAATAAACACTAACTCAAATTAAATCCTTGCCATTATTCGTTATGAAGTTAATATTTGCTCTGTCACTTACAGATAAAAAAAAAAAGAGGAAGAAGGTGAAAAACAAAGGAAGATGGTTCCCAGAGAGCTCACATGCGAAGACAAGTTCATGCTAACTTTGAGACCAAGACATGATAACGGTAGATTTTGATAGCTCTTTCTTTTCACTGTACTCGGAGATGCAAATCTTTGCTTTTCTCCTCCTCTCATGAACATCAGCCTTCAACTGAATCATGTAAATCTTGTGTCGTCTCTTGGTTCTTGATTCTGTTTTTAAGGCATTTTGATAGCACACGATCTTGTTTTAGAAATTCAGTTTGCTGATGTGTAACTAAGCATGTTTGTGCATAATGAGACAATTGGCAATGAGATCATTGATCAGATTGACAAGGAAATATGGAACAACAAGCACTTGCTATAAATTTTCTCGAGTTTAAATATTCATTTACAACGATTTCTCTTGATGGACTTATCACGAATCCATCACTGACTCGTGATTTCACCTTCAAATCAAATGAAGCAGGCAAAAAACAAGTAACAACAGATCAGCTCTTACGTTAAACCCACCTTAACAATAAAATAAAAAAAGAAGAAGTTCCCTTCCCTCAAAAGTCGTGATCAAGCCATCCAACAAAACCAGACTACCATAAAAATTAGTGCGAATTGCATTCCGAGCCGCTGCAGTGATGGTTATCATGGCTTTGCTGAGGAAGAAGACGATCTTCCCTTGCATCTATGTAGTTTAACCATGCCGTCCTTTGTACTCTCAAAGTGTGTGCAACAGTTTGGATCACAAATATGTTCCGCTGGCTTGATGATTGCTTCCTCACGAGGCATTAGCCAACACTGCTGCATTCGTCTCTTCCCATTTAATCTGTTTCACTGTCATTGGCTTCCCATTCCTCTATCCATAGGCGACATTCGCGGACCTCACAGTACAACTGAAACGACTAACTGATGGTCTTCAAGCACAACCTTCAATCCTTTAGGTGCCTACATCTTATCACATATCCAAACTTTTTCATGGTTCCACCCTATACTCTAGGTCTAAGGCTAAATCATAAGAAACTCTTGTCAAATCGACCAAAACCAACTCCTCCCTTTGAAACTCCCCACAGAACATTTGATATAAGATACTGAATCCACACGTGATCTGAATCAAATGAGTCAAGAGTTTCTGATAACACATTCTGCCTTTGGCCATTAACATGGAGCACAATGTGGAAAGATACTTCCCTTATCCATCTTCTACACAGGAAAAAAAAAAAAAACAATCCTAGGAACTTGTCATACAAGTCATGTGAAGCCATGAAAGATACAATACTGTGGTCAACAAGATTGAACTCCTCTAGCATCTCTCTTCAAGGAAGAACATTTCGGTAAATTAGGAAAAATTTGAGAATAGCATACTTCTGTTATAAGGGTAAACTGCTATAAATACTCAAGTTTGTAATTAGTTCAAGCCGAGAGTTTGATTTGAGCATATTCCTCCTGATTCAACCAAACTAGAGTTCTATAATAATCACACATAGTTATCATTGTATAATAATTAGACATATCAATTTTTGCTTATGTTATATATGATACTCATGCCATAAAAACCATTCCCTAGCAAGTGTTGTAGCCATCCCTATGGCAAATACGTGCAGAATCGCTTTATATTAGATTTCTTTGTTTGTCTAGAATTGTTGGCTTTTACAGTATACAGACACAGTGTACCCAACACACTCGCCATCAACACACGCAGACACATACAGGCATGCACAGAGAGAGAGAGAGAGAGAGAGAGACCTCAATTGAAAAGTCCGCCATGTTCCATCCTTTGTGGACAAATTGGCTTGAACTATCTTCCTCTGTGCTCATTTGACTATCTAGTAGATTTTCTGTTTCAGTTGAACTTTCTTCTTCTGTACTCATTTGACTATCTGCATATCAAATCTCGTAAAATAAATTGGGATCCAGCAACTGATTGCCTTGAAACAGAACCTCCAAATCGTTCTTTAGCGGCTGCGCGTTACTCAGAATCCGCACTTCTTCACAATTCCACCGCCCGATGCTCTAATGCTAACTTGGAAATCTACTCCCCACAGCTCCCTTGCTTCGTAATAATGAAGCCACAGATGACACAACTGAAAATCCATGGGCGCGCAGCACTAATGTCTCCATCAACGGATACTTCAATCGCAAAGTTATTCTCTCTTCCTTCTTTCACTGGTAGTACAACGTAGAAAGTTAATCTTAGAAACTTGTGATATAAGTCCTTCGAAGTCATGGGAAATCTCACTTTTCTTAAGAAATATGTATTTCGTATGGGGATCACTTGAGTCCTCCTCCTTCAATGGAAACTTGATTAGTTTTGAGCAGCCATGAAGCATCAGGGTTACAAGATTTCGCAACCTGCAAATTCTGGATGGAAAGATTGAGCAGAGCCATGTTTGGCCCTTTGCCACTAAATTGTTAGAACTATTTTCCTCTGTGCTGGTTTTATTATCTAGTAAATCTTGTGTTTCTCTTTAACTTTCTTCCTCTATGATCACTTGACTATCTTCATGTGAAACCTCGTAGAGTAAAGCTGGATCCAACAATTCATCATCTTGAAGCAAGATCTCCAAATCGTTCTCTAGTGGCTTGCACATTAGTCGGAATCCACACTTTTTGACGATTACACCAGGTGGTGCTCTAATGATAAACTGGAAATGACTCCTGTCATTTGGACCAAAAGGGTCTCCTTTCCACAGCACCTCTGGTACGCAATACACAAGCCATACATGACCCAAATCCAATGAACCGAAAGTGCTTGAGCCTTCCATCGTCTTCTTGCCATTAACGTATGCTTCAAGCTTAAATTCTTCTTTTTTTCCTTCTTGGAATACAACACAAGAAGCTAATCCTATGAACTTCTTATACAATTCTCTTGAAACCATGAAAGAAATAGAACCCTCATTATCAGGAAGCAACCACTTTGGCATCTTTTCTCCAGGTAAAAGAAGTTCGCAAGCAATTTTGGCATGAAATTGCTGTCACAGATATAGATTGTTAGATACCTTATCAAAATTGGCACCTAAAAGGAGGTTTTTCAATGAGTTAAGTGGGTAGTCCTAGAGTTTAGCTATAGTTAACTATAACATTACAAAGATTTTTTTTTTACTTAATTGGTGGAAACAAGACACGTGTTGTTGAAGATTTTGTAATTGGATGTACATCTATTGTTGATATTTTTAATTGGGCGATCCTTATAATTCCACAGCGAACTAGAGCTAAATAAATAGAGAGTATCCTTTGCATAACTCTATAGCCACCTCCACTACATACATGCAGAATCACTTTCAATACTTGCTTTTCTTAATTAGCTCACTGATGCAGGACTTTTAGCCTTTCACAATATAAAACAATCGTGCAACAACAGTACAAGACTCCATATCAAGAGAAATTATTGGGAGACAATCTTTAATCTACAATGAAAATAATAATTTGTTCTAAACCACAAAAAATCAAATAACAAATAATTAAAAATTATTATAGGACACTCTCCTTCAAAAATTTATGACTCACAATATGCTTTTATTTCACAATAACCTAAAAACTGTTATGCTAGCAAAACTACCATATTAATTAGGAGGGGGTGAAAGAGTCTAACCTCAAGCTTGAACAAATCATTCATGGTGAAGCCATTACGTAGCAGTTCATAACATGAAGAGAACTCAACAACATCAACGTCAATGTTGGAGGGAATTTTGCTTAGAGACTCGCAATTACTTGCAGATAGATTATTCAATCGCCGCGGAATCTTGAGGATCTCTTGGAGTTGATGGCAATACGAAACATCCAACCATTCCAACTTATTTAGTCGCTCGCATGCAGGAAGGCTAACAAAATTGTTTCCCCTCAAATACATATTTCTTAAGAAGGGAAAACAGAAATCATTCTCCAGAAACTCTACTTCTGATAGACTGCATTCACTAAGGTCTATAAACCTTAACTTAGGAAATCCAGTCTTCATGTGGGGATCACTTGAATCCTCCTCCTTTGGAAACTTGATTAGTTTTGAGCAGCCTCCAAGCCTTAGGCTTGTAAGATTTTGCAACCTATAAATGCTAGATGGAAGGATTGCCAATTTCTTGCAATAACTTAAATCCATTTCCTCCAAAGAGACAAGATTTTCTATAGATGTAGGAAGTTCTTCAATTGAGGTCCCTTTTAAATCAACTTTTTGCAAGCCCTTGATTTCATCTGGAATATTAGGGAATCTTTGCAATTTTGAGCAATTTTTAAGAATGAGATGTCGAAGATTCTTGGACTGGAGAACTGCAGGGAGATTGTGAAGTTTAGAGCACCCACCTAAATCCAACAATTGTAATTTGTTGTGATATGCAACTGATGTGTGGGCATGCTCTAAGTTTTTGCACCCATGAAGATCCAATTGCTCTAGATTTGGAATACAATCGAGGTTTGGCATACAAATCAGCAGCTGGCATTCACTAAAGTTAATGAACTTCAATTTTTTAAAGTCCTGCAAGAAACATTCCGGACGAAAAAAAGAATGAAAGAACTGTGATAAATATTCAATTCAAAATCTGGCTCTAAGTTTTTAGTTAAAAGAACTAGTGGTATGTCCACATACCAGGAAACTATATACAAAAAGTTTCCACACATGGATGAACTAGTAACAACTTCTTTTTGTTCACAGGCAAATAAATTATCCTTACAATTTTCCTGAATAAATTACGTAGGGGCGATTCTGCTGTTCTGAAGTGCAAAATCGGAACATTGTTCCGTGTGGGTTAAAAGGTGAAAGAGACATATGTAACTGTCAAATTCCATTGCTAACAATATTTTGACTTAACAAGAAAAAGAGATTTACCCATTACCATCCAAAGAGTTCTAAAGACGTGGCTTCTCAATTCTCTCATGGGAAGGGTCTTTGAAAGCACATAGACCATTACCAACTATATAAAAAGCCTACAAATCAAATTAAAAGTCTCATGGTATATCTTAAGCACTCAAATGTTAATTTTACAAGCCAAGAAGCTTTTGTTTCAATTTTCTTCTCAAAATCATGATTGCTTGAGCTCCTTGTTGTCATTTTTTGTGTAAGTAAGGAAAATTTTTATTTCATCTGGTGCGTTTACTTTTTCTAATAAACTTTCTGTACTTTTGATTTCTATAATCAAATCCTTCTATTTACATAAATTATCTAATCATTTCTCTCCAATCCTGAATCTAGCCAAATCTAGTTGGCGTGGCCTTTGGATGACTCCACACTGTAACGTGGATTAAATATCGTACATATGCGGGCAATCATCCACTATCTATGATGGGTGTTCATGTAGGCAATATTCAATCCACATCATACTCCAATGATTGCATTGACTACATTTGGCCAATATGATGTCAGAGAGACTTGATTAGACACTTTGTAAAAGTAGAATGACTAGATCAGTTAGAAAGATTAAAAACGCATGGACTTGATCAGAAAAACAGATGAAGTACAAGGATGAAAAATGAAATCTTTGCTACAGGTGTTTCGAATTGTAACCAACAAGTTGTCAGTTAGAAGGCAGACTATCTTCAACTGGAAGATTTTAACTACATTGGTTTATTTACTAGATTGATAGACTACGTTTGATGTTTTAATATATATAACAAATATAGTAATTGTAGATGTTTTCCTAGGGACAACAACAAACATCATCCAATTATATAAATATAAGCAATGAAAAAAGGACCAAGTAAATACGCACCTTTAATTGTTCCCCCACTACTTTGATCTTGCTTTTTCGCATATCAAGTCCAACTAACTTCTTTGGACCACAGCTAAAATCTGGAATCCATGCACAATTAGGCCATTCAAACCACCTTAACTCATTAGGGAGATGGATGGGACCTTGTAAAGAATTATCTACATTAAGCAGGATGAGCAACCTTAACTTTCTCATCTTTATGAAAGCATTAGGACCGATATACATCTCTTCTGGTTTTGGTAGCTCCAAAACTATAGCTTTAATCGCATCTGTTCCCTGTATATTTATTCGAATATATTAACATTATCCTGTAACAACTAGTAAACAAGGTCAAAGATAAGAATTGAATATGAATTCTTATAACAAGTCTTACCATATCTCCTGATAGAACATCAAGAACATCTTCATAAAGACATAACCTACTGCGTTTTCCGGGGTCATCACGACATTCTTCTTTCACAATATCTAAACCCATTAATTGCACTAAGTCATGCATTTCTAAGGTCCTATACTCTTCACTAATCAAGCAACGATCAATGAGAATCTGTACTCCAATAGTCGTGTCAAAATTACAACTATCTAGAACTTTCTTAATGTACTCTGTACTCCTCCCCTTGAAGAAACAAGCAATGTCCAAAAAGATCTCCTTTGCATAGTCCTCCAATCCATCATAACTTACCTTTAAAACATCGTTGATCTTTTTATCAGGACTTTTGGCAAGTTTTTGTAGGGCACTTTTCCATTCAAGTTCTGTTCTACCACATAAGAAAGCACCCAACACCTCAAGAGCCAAAGGAAGGCCTCTCGCATAATGTAATACCTGATCAACAAGATTACTGCTTATTTCTATTTCTTGATTTCCTCGAAAAGTATGCTTTCTAAAAAGTTCAAGAGCGTCACCATTCTCAAGAGCTTTAACTTCATACATATGGTCGTGATCTATCCCATGAGAAGTTAGTAGATGCTTATTTCTTGTTGTGATAATTATTCTACTTCCTTCACCAAACCACTCACAATCTCCAACTAAAGCATTTAATTGGCACGCATCATCAACATCATCAAGAATGATGAGAACTTTCTTATTACAAAGTCTATCTTGAACTAATTGACTCCCTCCACCAACACTATAGACTGTTAATTTCTTCCCTGATAATACTTGCGATAGCATTTTCTCTTGCAAAGGAACCAAATCAATGGAATTTCTAGAATTTTCTCGAACACGTTCCAAGAAACTAGCACCATGGAACTCTCTAAAAATAGCATTATGAATGGCTTTAGCGAGGGTTGTCTTCCCTACACCTCCTTGTCCCCATAATCCTATCATAAGTACATCATCCTTGGATTGTAGATTTAAGATTGTTTTAAGCTCTTGTACTCGGGAATCTATCCCAACCGGATACTTGGCTACACTTAATGGTGTTTGATCTAGTTGAGTTGAGATCTCTTGTACAATATGTTGTATGAGCCCCGCTTCATATCTGAAATGGGAAAATTAGTTGAAACTACTTTTAGAGCAATCCAAAAAAAATTGATAGTACTTAAAGAGAATTGTTGAATAAGAAACTAGTCTGACATATAATTGGAGATGAATGAACCAGTATGTTCAACCAGCAAAATGCCCGTGTCTACATAGGTCTAGACTATATTTTTCACGTTATTCTAAACGTTATGTGTTCATTTATTTTACATTTATTTAAAATTCAAGTTAATTATCGGATATGCTAAAATGCTGATTGACGCCCTGATCTCTTTCTAAAGTTCATTGAAATTATATTGTTTTCCTTTAATTGTCGGAATGCCTACCAATTTATCTGGTATTACTCTTAGCAACAACGTGATGAAAATTAACAACGTGAAGTCTAAGTTAGCATTGCCATGGGGTAAATCCTAATAAAAATCGAGTATTTTACCCTTTGGGATGACTTAAGTCCCCCTTCTGAGAGTGGACAAACAAAGACACGTACGCCTGTCTTTGGGACAAATATGGCCAACTGTTAGTTCCCGTAGAGAACTGTTTTTTAATCACCTTTTCGCTCTTTAAAGCTTCAAGTGTTTACAAGAATGTCATTACCGCTGTATTTCCTTTCAAAAAACTTGTTTTTCATTCTTTCTTCTTATAAAAACTAAAACAAACATTTCTAATAAATAAATAAAAAGGTGGATAGAGTACCAAATTTGCCTTGTCCTATATATAATGGGTTACATAATGAGGTAAATACTCTCTTGACAAAATATTTTGCTCGAGAAAATGGCTGTGGATACAAAAGAAGGGAGAAATGCTCTTGCAAGAGAGGTTCCCTTAATGGTCAGTGAAAGGCTTTATGTAATTGAAAAAACAAACGAATTTAAAGAAGCCTGAGGGACAAGCTTAGTCCTTGAAGTCCAAAAAATGTAGAAAGAAAAGCTAACATCATTAATTTTATATCCTGTAAAAAGAGCGGCTAACCTTAGTGGCAATGATACCAGAAAGTTAGCCCAAGATCTTAGGCATTCTTTAGGATTGGCTGAAGAAGCTATTGATGATAGTAACAGCGAAAAGGACATTATATAAGCCTGATTATCCACATAGAACAAATTCAGAATTTGTCCCAAGGATAATCCATTAAGGCCTAGGGTCAGTTTTAAATTCTTTCTTATCATCTTTGTATAACTCGAGTTTATTTAATAACTGAATTTAATCATGTAAGGAAATAAGATACATTTTCAGTTAGAAATAACTTGATAAGTAATTCTTTAAGTATTTCGTTTGATTTCCATTCTATTTTATAATTTATACTTTTAATTTTCTTCAAATGATTTCATTGTAATAGTTCAATTAGGCTAAATACCAAATGAAGTTAAATCATATCATCAACTAATCTATATTTCGAATTAGGAGTAGTTTCCTATGATTTATGTGTATTGTTCACATATTTATATCACGATTTATATTCACAGTAACTTGCATTATCTTGTTAAGGACATAATGAGTTGTATTTCTCATACTTTTATAGCGGATATAGATTAGTATACATTAGTTTTTTTATGTATTATGTACGGTCTTTACTATCGTAGACTCTTCTTATAGTTGACATCTGTGCAATTTTCCTTTTAAAGTATATATCAATCTGCAAATTCACAATTTTGGGTTTTGTAGATTCATTTCTCATATTTGTCTGGAATTTTAATATTTAAATTTACTTAAAAGAACGAAAAAGGGTATGAGCTAGCCCTGCCCAGGCCCTCAGCAGGGGAAAATCCCATGCCTGGCCTGGGCAAGGCCCATTGGCCACTACTCATTTTACCCCAAAAGGCAAACACAAATTTCCCCCTCCCCTCGCTGAGCTCCCCTCCGCCTTCGCCACTGCCACGCAGCCGCTTGTCCCCGCAATCGTGGCGTGCCCGTCAAGCCTCAGCCGTCGTAGCCAGCCTCCGGTGACCATCGCCCAACACTACCAACCCCAATATGGGTTCAACGCCCCAGCTCTGGGGTCACGAGTTATCGACTAAGCCCCTTGACCCACAGAGACGAAGATGGGCTGATGTGACACGGTCGTGCGGACGTAGCAATCGGGCGGCGGCGTGGCCATAGATGAGATATGTGCTGTGTGAGTGTGTTCGCTTGGGAGAGGGAGAGAAAGGGCGCAAATTTACCCATAACTTTATAGGATCCTAAATCTCAGAGAAAATTAAGTATCGAAAGATTAAGACTGACTGGAGCAACTTACCCATCAGTAAAATCCCACCCAGATAAGCTACCAGCGTCAAATAGTGCTTTCCTCCATCTCTTTACTTTCTCTGAGTCCTTCCCAAACTTGACTTCATGCTTAGCCATAGCTTCTGCATAACTCTGTCTCTGCCCTCTCACCTCTCTTGGTTCCACTTTGTAAAACACCGGAAAGACCATGAGTTTTCTTTCCTCCCTGCACTCCATGACTTTTGCCACCTCTTCCAAACACCATGGCGAAGAGGCATAGTCCTCAGAGAAAACCACTATGGCGATTCGCGATTCCTCAATCGCCTTCATAAGTGCCGGCGATATCTGTTCTCCCTTCTTGAGTTCTTCGTTGTCGATGTAAGTGTATATCCCTATTTGATCTAGAGCCGTGTAGAGATGACCGAGAAAGTGGTTGCGGACGTCCGGACCTCTGAAACTCAAGAAGACATCGTAACTCCTTCTGAGCTTGGAAGAAGAAGCAGCAGCCATTAGGATCAGGAAACAAACAGGGGAGGTTAAAAATGAGCAATGAGGGACGAACAAGCTTAGGCCCTAGATCTTTAGTCCTTTGTTTTTCTTTTTCTTAGACGGAAAGTAAAGCATCTCATCTCTTTAGAAAAAGTTAGCTTTCTCTATTGGCTTCCCAATAAAAAAACTTCACGTGGCCTGCAGGAAATGGCATTCGCAATCAGTGAGTTTTTTGCCTCTCTTTTTTTTCTTTTGCAAATTATAAATAATCATTGGTGACTACGCACATCAAAGATGTACTAGCAATTGCAGTGTGCTACACAAGACGAGTCAATTGTGCAAGTATGATGATACTTGTGCAGATTTGAGAAAAGGGTTTGATTCATAAGTATGTCTTCTTTTCACAATTGGTACATTATATTTTATATGCATTAGGCATGCTATTTGAAAAATAAATAAGGATTACCATTAAATATAGATCAAGATTTATTTCTCGATTGAAAATAATGCAATCAATTCTAATGTATAAATTAAAAGAAACGAGAAATTTTCCAGAAGAACACCTCTGCGTGATTACTCGGTACACCAATAGCTCTTTTTCATTGGGTGCTTGTTTTTTAAATTCATTTTGCTTTAGTAATTGTTTTCCCAACCAAAGTGTAAGTCATTGTCAAAAGAGTTGGATACATCAAATGAGAATTTGTAAGAAAGACTTCGTCTAAAGTGCAAGAGAACACATTCATTCCATGTAGATTATTTAGTCCAAAAGGATTTCTGCATTTAGACTTTAATAAAGAATGGCACGTCAAAAGTATAAAATATCGGTGACGTAGGATGTGATAGACATTGCCTCTATAGTTTAGGTTATTTTGATACTATCTAAATTCACGTCGAATATATGATCAAAAACATAACTAATGTTAATCGAGTGCACTATGCTACACTTATCATTATGATTTCCGTGCGAATTGATCATAAGTCGCCATTAGGAAAATGGATAAGTAACTTGATTTAAATCAATTCAATCAAGGCTTGGTCGACCACATATCAAGAACTTCCTAAATACAAAAGGAAATCTCCTAGATTCTTAGGCTGCTTGCTAAGATCCAAGATTGATAAGATAACGCGCTTTTGGAAAAGTTTGCTGAATTAACAAGTTTTAATGTTTTCTAGTTAAAGTATAATAGCAAATATTTTTGATTTATTCATAAGCCGTAAATGGGAAGATCGAACTTGAACTTACTTGGAGAATATCCTATGACATGGTACAAATTTTTCACTAAATAAGGACAAAAAAAAAATGAGTTCTACAATGGGAAAAAAATCGCATAGAGAATAGTGCATCAGAAGTATGCAGTTGAGACCTCGATTTTTTTTATTGGTGCAATCAAGTCTGTATTTTATTTTAAAGTTCAAGGAAAATATTCAAGAACTACTCATGTATTCTTAGCTTATGTTTATGAAGTAAGTGCACTTTTAAGCAAAGATTTAGAGTTTGGTTGTATACATTGGAGGTTTTTACCAATCAATTGCATTTTTTTGATACAGATTTGCCACCTAATTGCATCATTTAGCAGTCGATCTCAGGGGACTTATTTTGGATGAAAGCTCTATTCCAACTCAGGCCTCGTGATTTGTTGTCATAAATGCAGTTGATGAGCTCAGAGATCTTGCCAGGGCCCCAAAAATCACCGAGACTCACTTGTGGCAAATATCAAAGCCGCGAGACCAGTTCTTGATTCTTGGTCGGGAACTGATCTACCTAAAATCCATCACGCTTGAGCCATGCCTGTCCATGTACGAATGCCCCCAGGAGAAAATATTTGGTGATTCCGGTTTTCTATGTCACTCATAGGCATCTCCACTCATTATCACCTGTCCAAATGGGGCTCACTTTTCATGGTGATTCCGGTTTTCTATGTCACTCATAAGCATCTCCACTCATTAATTATCACCTGTCCAAATGGGGCTAACTTTTCGTGTTTGTTCTCTCCTCCGTTACCTCACTCACTCTCTCCACCGTTACTCTTTTTCCTTCACCCTTTCACCCTGCTTCCGTTTCTACGCAATGCCTATTTCCCATTGAAGCACCACCCCCCCACGCCAACCTCGCTTCGCTACCATTACAAAGATGCTCTTACCAAGTCCATCCTCTTTTATGAAGACCAGAAATATAGGAAGCTCCCTCCTTGCGAGGGGTCACTTGGAGGAGAGACTTTAGATCTGGAAGTTAAGAGGAAAGGTAGCTGCCGATGGGCACGGCGACCTCGGTGCGACGAGGGGTTTGCAAATGAGATTGCAGCGATCTTAACCTTGCCAGTCTCTGCCGTGGAAGAGCCGGTTGCAGCTAGATCTAAAGTGGATTATGCGTCAAAGTTGGACAGCTTCATTCACGGCGTGGCGCATGGCGTGGCGCATAAGCATGAAAAAGAAAAGAGAAAAAATATGAAAAGTGACTCGTCACGACACATGGCAATAAGTGAGTAGAGCGGTCCATGGCTAACTTCAAAAACTGAGGACTAACTAATATTTTCTCATGCCCCTAGACCTGAAGTCAACCTACCTAGGATAAGCCTCAATGAAGCCCATGTCAAACCCCTACAAAGAAGTATAATTTTCGCAAGTCATTGCGGAATCCAACTCGATGCTTGGAATTCGAAACATAATGTCATGTTACTAGGATGGTCGGATCAAGAAAATCCATACGTCCAACTTGTGGGCATTACAAAACTTCTCCAGCAAGCAAAAATAGGATAATTTTGAATGAAAAAATACAACTAGTCTTGAACGTAAGCTTCCAAGACACTGCTGGTTTTGACCTTTTGCCCAACATGCGCCATCCTTAACCTTCAAGTAGTACTATTGGTCTCCGAAAACTTCTCCGCAATGCACAATTTAAGCAATGTATTACTTTGACGGAGTTGGGTTCGAGAAACAATGAGATGAAAACTCTCATTTCAATAAACTCAATTGGTTTCCATTGAAGCTAAAAACCCATCAGATTCCCATTTAGTTGACAAATTCAGAAATTTGATAAATTCGATCTTTTGCAATCTTCGACATCTATTCTCAAACATATAATGAGGACACACTTCCACAGTAGCTGCCTACCTATTGGATGATATTGATCAAGTGAAAAGTAATATTGCTTGATAAATCTCAATCCTTGGATGACACGATATTATCTAAAAAAGGACACTAATTTTTATTGAAGATTTTGTTGTCAATTTTGAGGGCATTTGTTAGCTAACTAAAGAAATATTAATGTCATTTTTTATTGAGTATCCGCGTTGTGAATCATGAATATTTTGAAAATGATATATTTCCTCGATGAGCTCGACAAAATTCTTGGAGCAAATGTAAAAAAAAAAATAAATAAATAATTGGAAAAGTTAAAATAAAAGAACGCAAAATGGAACGGTCATCATTGACTTTGGACCGACCATACACCATAACCCTGATTACTATAAGCCCCGCGACCCTCTCTCCTTCTCTCTCTCTCCAAAAATATCCGGAGACTTAGCTCGGAAGGAGAGCGCCTCCGCCCCCCGATACCCCCGTTCGACGGGGCAGGGGTCGCGCTCCGCCGTCTCTCCACCATGTCAGATGCCCCCGCTCCACCATCACCACCACCGCCGGACGAGCTGTCGTTCCTAGCCTCGCTGCCGCCGCCGCCGCCTCACCTGGCCGGACGCTCGTCCTCCCTGTACAAGCAGCGATCTTGGTCGCCGGACATGTGCCGCGAGGAGGCGTGGCTCCGCCGCAAGGGGAACAGCAAGAACCACCGCACCCGGAGCAGGAGCGTCACGGACGACGACCTCGACGAGCTGAAGGCGTGCATCGAGCTGGGCTTCGGGTTCGACTCGCCGGCGGCGGATCAGCGCCTTGTCGGACACCTTGCCCGCCCTGGAGCTCTACTACGCCGTCAACAAGCAGTACGCCGACGGCGTCTCGAAGCCGTCGCCGCCGCCGTCGACCGTCCCCCACTGCGACGCTCCTCCTCCTCCTCCTCCTCCTCCGCCCGCCGCCGGCAGCCCGCAGAACAACATATTCAGCCGCGGTAAATTCTCCCTCCTCCTCTCTCGCTCTTCGTCCAAACACCAACCGGCCCGGCGAAAGACTCGCCGGCCGCCATGTGCGTCGCGTGTTGATTAGAAAGTGGCGTGTGTAAAATTTTGGAGTTGCAGGCGACGATCCGCAGGTGGTGAAGACGAGGCTGAGGCAGTGGGCGCAGGTGGTGGCGTGCTCGGTGAGCCTGGGCCGGGACAGCCCTAACCAGGGTTAAGGATTACGAGCTAAAACCCTCGATTCGACCGCCGTCGATCAAGCCGGAGATGCTGCTTAACCAGGGTTTGGTTTCCCACTGCAGCGTGCAAAGTCAACGTCAGGAAGGAGGCGACCGAACATTCTGTTCCCCAAGTTGGTAGAGAAATGATTCCTCCCCCTACCCCCACTTTTGTTTTGTGGTTGGCATTATCATTAACAAAGGATGTAAGAAAAAGAGACGCCGGATTAGCTGGGAACCAACTTTGGGGACTTTTTGGACGTGGGGTGATGACCTTTTTTCTTGTGTCCTAATTATGATCTTAGCAGCGTTTTGAAATGGCTGTTTTTTTTTTTTTTCCAATTTTTCTGAGGATGATTAGGGTCCTCTAAGATGTGTTTGGGGGCTAGATAGAACGAACAATCTTGAAGAAACACCACATCTATGCATGAAATATCGGGTCAGCTCGATATGCCCGCATCGTTAGATTTGATGATTCCCGCGCGATATTCTAAAGATTAATATGCTCAGGATATATGTTGTGCCTGGTGGTATTCTTTTTGCTTTTAGATTTCTGAGGAAAATTGATAGGCGGGCGTGGTAAAAATATATAATAAATAAAATCAATGTGTGTTTATGTGAATCCCTAACTTCAGACAATTGTCGAGCAATCGCAGATCGTTTCATGATTCCACACTCGATAATAAGGGTGTGTGCATACGTTTTGGATGAAGCACAAAGAAAAATAAATTACACTGAAATGGAGAGTACGATGAATAGAGATAGACGAAATTGAAAAGACAACGAAATTGAAAAGACATTGAAACGACAAGAAAATGCGAGGTGCGGTGGTCGGAAGGTGCGTGGAAAAGCAAAAGATGGGACTCCGCGGAGAGTACGTGTTGATTTGATCGTGTCCTCTGCTCTTCGTCCGTCCAAAAAGCCTCACAATTTCCAGGTATTTGCCGATGGTTGCTTCCTCCGCGTCCCCAAGATCTTTCAAGACCAGCTTTCACGAGTTCATGTACTTTTGTAATTTCCTGACATGCGCAAGGAAGCTTCGCACGTTTTCAATTACTTGTCCAGACGTGGATCAGATGTTCCACCCTATCATTCAATCTACCGTTCCTCTTGCGAGATCGAGACATGTGACCCTTTGATTTTAATCCTTACCGCACCCAATCTAAATCTCCCAACGCCCGATCAAAACCTAATCCATCTGTTCCCTCTCTTCTTCTTCCTCCTTCCCCTCGCTCAGACTCCACCATGCCTGATCGCCGTCGCCTTCGCTCGACGTCGCCGCCAGCGAGGCAGCTTTCTTTGTTTCTTAACGCAGTAGCCATGGCCCACTGCGCCAATTCATTTCGACAACTCAAAGACTTTGACAGCACTCAAAATCAGTATTCTATTGTTCCTCTAGAATAGAAGCTCCCATATACGAGAAGTCCATGGTACTCACTTTCTTCCCCTCCTTTACGTTTCTTTGGAAAAAAAAAAAAAATTGACGAATAATGGAGACGAAATTCTAAATTATAACTTTGTCCTTCCATTCTACTAAACCTTTTTTTATTCGTTTTAGAAGGAGAAAATCTCCACTGGAAAAATACCTTCAAAAGAAAATTATGCTGTAGTCTTCTTGTTCTTCAAAAAAAAAAAAAATCAGGTGTGAGGATAATCATAATAAAGAGAAATTACACACTCAAACGACCTGATTCCTCTTATTTATGATTTTTTTCTTTTTTACATGAGAGTCATCTCAAAAAGTAATTTAAATCTAAACAAATATTGCCCCAAAAAATTATCAGAGCGACGAGATACACACTTTGAAAGTTTTGTACTCTCAAACTCATCGAAATAAGACAAATAACGTGAGACACGCTTTAATAACATACCACGCATGCTTATCAGAGGTTTAAAGGCATTGACTCCAATTCATCAAAAAGATTGAATATTCCAATGACACAATGACCACTCATGCTCAAATAAAGACAACTCCCACGCTCAAATGACTTGATTCCTTTTATTTTCAAAATTTTGTTTTTATTCCATGAGATTCATCTCGTAAAGTAATTCTAAATGAAAGCAAATATCGTCCAAAAAAATTATCAGACGGGATATGCACTTTGAAAGTTTTGTACTCTCAAAATCATCGAAAAAAGACAAATAACGTGAGACACATTAATAACATAAAATGCATGCCTAACGGAGGTTTAAAGGCATTGACTCCGATTCATTAAAAAGATTGAATACTCCAATGACACAACGGCCACTCATGTGCATTCTTCAATCCTAGCGGCTCTCTCTCTCTCTCTCTCGTCCAAAAAAAAATTATCAGACGGGATATGCACTTTGAAAGTTTTGTACTCTCAAAATCATTGAAAAAAGACAAATAACGTGAGACACATTAATAACATAAAATGCATGCCTAACGGAGGTTTAAAGACATTGACTCCGATTCATTAAAAATATTGAATACTCCAATGACACAACGGTCACTCATGTGCATTCTTCAATCCTAACAGCTCTCTCTCTCTCTCTCTCTCTCTCTCTCTCTCTCTCTCTCTCTCTCTCATGTGAATACTTCAGGATTTTCTAGGCACATTTTACTAGTTGGTAGAAACTGATGAAGATGGTAGTGCTTATTTCTTGTCTTTTGCCCTCTCGTGTGTTGTGCCACCCCAACCACGAGTTATCATGAATATCACGTGTTCTCCTACCTACAAGTCAACTCATGTATAATTCTAGCTAAAAAAACAAAAAAGACTTAGTATGATATGTTCGTTTTTTGAATCCTGACTGAACCAAAGTATGTATATATAAAAACTTTTGAAGTCACTAACTAATGTATTTACAAATATTTGACATGTTATTCCTAATTCAATGACTAGCTTAATATTTCTTTAGATAAACGGGTATGACTTTAAGTTCTTAGAGCTTATTTTGTTTCTCATTTTATCTTTCTTTGAATGGTGATTTAAAAAAAAAAAAAAAAAAAAAGGTTGTGGAGGCTCCAGATGATACTATCACTATACATAAAGTTGATAAAGATATTGAAATTAGAATTGCTAGGATCTGGAGTGCTAAGAGGACAAAAAGAAAGTGGTAGCAAAGGAATATTGTGAAAATGCAAATTTCTTTATAATTGTCAACAACACTTTCCACCCATTTCATCTCATGAATAATAAAGATTTTTTAGGATAATGAAGAGAGCCAGATATCAAATTCCATTAAATTCAAAATTAAAGATGGAGGCTATGTGAATGCAAAGTTTAGGGATGTTCATAATCATCATTTCATTGATGATAGCTAAAACATCCGATACAATTGTGCCAGCACATAAAATATCCTTGTAAAAGTGTTCTAACTTATATGGGAAAGCCGGTATAAGAGCTATAAAAGCATATTCCTGCTTCAATGCTGAGGTAGGGGACTGGAGAATGTTGGCTTTATATTGCTTGATTGTCAAATTATCCCACCATCAAAGATAAGGAACTCAATTAGTGCAAGTGATAGTCAAAGTCTCATTATTCATTTTGATTGTTTTAAATCAAATGGAAGCAATTTTTATTATCGATTTCAATTAGATAAGGAACAAAGATCAACCAATTGTATAACAATGTATACAAGCCGGATTATGAAAGTTTTGGAGATGTGGTGGTACATGATCATGTTTATTGTAAAAATAAGTACATTATAATATGTGCACCCTTTTTTGGCTTAAATCATCATAGATTATTGTCTTGCATCTTCTTCTTTTTTAACAGAGTCTTGCATCTTCTTGGAAAGCCAAGTTTTTGCAATAAATATTAGCAAAAACTTTGATATCGTTGTGAATTTAAATTCAAAATGGAGAGCACTGGGCAAGTTTCATTCAAGAGTGGAGCTTAGGAGACAACAAATGGTTGGATAATCCGTCACCTATGTCATAAATGATTTCTTGCCTTTGGCCAAGGTATCTTTGCAAAGCAATTTGATCCACACAAAGAAGCGAGAGCACAAATAATGTCTTTCAAAATTTGACGTGTAAGATCATGACTTTTGTTTGAATTTGTCAATCACTATGAGAAGCAAGCATAAAAGAAGCGAAACAATGTAGTTTTTGATAATTTTGAGTGTACTCGATTATGGTTGAAAATAGCAACTATCTAAAACCTTTCATGAAAGTGAATACTCTTGTCATTTATAGGAATCCTAGGCTGATTTCTTCCACGCTTCGGGAAAAGTACCAAAAACATCCAAAATATATTGTATTAGTATCAATTTAGTCTTAAACATTTCAATTATATCAATTTAATCCTAAATCTTTTTACATTGATATCAATTCAGTCCATCCGACCAATTTTGATTGGGCAGTGCTAACATGGACGTTGGCCGGTGGCTAGACACTGATGTGGCCATTTTTAATATTTTAATTTTTATTTTTATTTCTTTTTTTTTTTTTTTACTTTTTCTTTTCTCTCTTCTTCCTCCTTGGGCTTTCCTCACAATGGGCAACGAGTGCTGTGAAGCCCTCACCGGCTATTTAGGGTTGCAACCCTCGCCCATTAGCCTACAGGGCTCTGACACTACGAGGAAGGTCCAAGAAGGAAGAAGAGAGGAAAAAAAGAAGAATAAAAAATTAATAAAAAATTCTATAAAAAATAAAAATTACCACGTTAACATCTAGTTACCGACCAATGTCCACATCAGTGTCAACCAATCAAAATTGACCATATAGACTAAATTGGTACAAATGTGAAAACGTTTATGATTAAATTTATTTAATTGAAAGGTTTAGAATTGAATTAGTACCAATGTAATAGGCTCATGATTTTTTTTCATACTTTTCCTTGCATACTTCTATCTAAACATGTTTTTATATTGAAAACTAATTGGTCATTACACAGTTATGTTGTGGGAACCGAAAGTAGTGAAAGGAAGTATACTATCCATTTTTGTCCAAGTGATTCTATCTTTGCATGTAATTGCAACTTATTTGCAATACAAAGATGGTAGTGTGAGCCTACTTTATGCATCTTGACACATTTGGTAAGTGTTACAAGCATTCAAACACAACATATTGTGAAGAGATGGGCAAAAGCAACAAACAAGTGGCTTATTGTGATGATGTTAAGCAAGAGCTACAAAGTTTAACTAATATAACCAACATCCCTCAAGATAGTAGTAGAATTCAAAATATACAAGAGGAAATTGAAAATCTATGGAGGAGAGAGGAAATGTCTTGGGGTTTAAGGTCTAGGATTAAATGATCAAAATGAGGGAATAAGAATACAAGATAATTTCATGCCACCTTTGTCAAGATGAGGCAATGAAATAGAATTTTGATGCTAAGATTCTCAAAAGATAACTGGATAAATGATAAGTAGCAACTTCAAAACTTGACAATCTCCTTCTTCAAGGACCTATATACCTTGGTAGGGCCAAAAACTTTGAACCTATACTGAACCTATGTCCCATAAGAGTTGGTGATGAAATGAACAATTTTTTGGTGGCAAACTAACCATGGAAGAGGTGAAGACGGCTACGTTTCAACTTAGAAAGAATAAGGCTCTTGGTCCTGATGGTTTAAATGGATTATTCTACCATCATCATTGGGAAGTGATAAAAGAGGATGTTTTTATGGCCGTTAAAGAATTTTTCACATCAAGAATCCTAGATTCAGCTTTGAGCAAAACCCATATAACTCCTGTACCAAAAACCCAACCCAGAAAGAATTGAGTAGTATAAGATAATCTCAAAGATAATGGCAAATAGGGCTTAACTCCTGTCCAATTAGCCTTTGCAATTTTACGTATAAGATAATCTCAAAGATAATGACAAATAGGGCTTAAATCCTTGATGCCAGAGTTGATTTCTAGAGAACAAAGTGCCTTTGTTAATGGCAGGCAAATCCAAGATAAATATATCTATTGTGCAAGAGATGTTGCACCAATTGAGAGTAAGGAAATGAAATGGAAAATTTCAGATTATTCTAAAATTGGATATACAAAAGACTTATGATATGGTGGAATAGGATTTTTCTGAAGGCATGTTTGCTGTAAATGGGTTTTTATGAGAGATGGCTATGTTGGGTTATGTAATGCGATACTAGTATCCTTTAGTGTGAAATTAAATGGAGAGCCTCTCCTTTTTATTTTCTTTTCAACCCAACTAGAGGCATTAGACTAGGAGATCCTATGTCTCCTTACCTCTTTGTCCTGGTTTCAAATTGTTTATCCTCTTTGATAGAGAATGTTATGACTAATTGAGATATAAAAGGAACTGAAATGAACAAGTTCTATCCAACCCTTTCCCACTTATTATTTGAGAACGATTCCATCTTTTTCCCAGATGGAACCATTTAGGAGTGCAAAAATGTTTCGACTATTCTTAACTAGTATTGCTATGCCACTAGACAAGTCGTAAACTTGAATAAATGAAGTATATTTTTCAGCAAGGGTTGCCCTCGACGATAAGAAAAACAACATGGTGAAAGCATTAAGAATACCAAAAATGGTCATACTAGATAGTATCTTGGCATTCCATGTGATTAGGGAAATTCTAAGAGACAAAGGTTTGCTTGGATTTTAGTAGAGTAAATATGAAGTTGGAAGTATGGAAGGAATAAATTGTGTCCAAAGTAAGCAAAGCAAATTTTATTGAAATTAGTGGTTCAATTTTTACCATATTATGCAATGTCAATTTTTAAAATCCCGATGTCTATTTGCAAGGCTATTGAGCAAAAAATTGCAAATTTCTAGTGGAAAAACAGTGAAAAAAATTGGTTTATATCGGAAAAGATGGGAAGTCATGAAAACAACAAAAGACAAAAGAGGGATGGGTTTCGGGGATTTAATTATTATCAACAAAGCCCTCTTGGGAAAACAAGCTTGGAGATTGACGAAAAACCCAGATGCATTATGAAGTAAGTTGGAAGCATGGAAGGAACATATTGTGTCCAAAGCAAGCAAAGCAAATTTTACTGAAATTAGTGGTTCAAGCTTTACCATATCATGCAATGTCAATTTTTAAAATCCCAATGTCTATTTGCAAGGCTATTGAGCAAAAAATTGCAGATTTCTAGTGGAAAAATAGTGAAAAAAATTGGTTTATATCGAAAAAGATGGGAAGTCATGAAAACAACAAAAGCCAAAAGAGGGATGGGTTTCGGGGATTTAATTATTGTCAACAGAGCCCTCTTGGGAAAACAAGCTTGGAGATTGATGAAAAACCTAGATGCATTATGGAGTAAGTTGCTAAAAGGATTGTATATTAATTGTAAATGCTAAGAAAGGGTCAAGACCCTCTTGGGGTTGGCAAAGTCTTTTGATGAGAAAAGAAGCAATCTCGAAGTAATGTGGGCAATAGAAAATGGTGAAATCGTTAAAATCAAAACAAATAAACGGTTGATGAGGGGAATAATTGAAGGTCTAGAGAAAAGAAACAACCCACAATTTGTCTTAGAGTTGATGAATTTTGAAGAGGAATGCTGGAATGAGCAACTTCTGAATAATTCATTTGATGAATATATAGGAGATCCTAGCTATTCCAATCAAGTGTTAAGATTCAAGTGATGAACTAGTGTGAATGGGCACCAGATGTGGAAGTTTCTCATTAAAGAATGGATACAATAACCTCAGACAAGAAACAGGAAACAAGGCACGACAAGTTCAACCATCAACATCTTACCAAACCCCCAGATCCTTATGGAATGCAATACAGAATTTGCAGACATGCACAAAAGTAAAGATCTTTCTATTGAGTATATGTCAAAATGCCATCCTATTCAAGAAAAAATCTGTGGAAGACCAATATTTTACTTGATCCCGTATGTGACTTGTGTAGAAGTGAAGTGGAAACGATCGAACACATATTCTTATGGTGCCATTGGACAGATCTCATATGGTCCAACCCTAGTCTCAAAATCCAAAAGTTTAACACAAGGTATTACACAGATTGATAGTTGGTTGATGAATTTCATGAGTAATTCGATTGACCTACCTAAATTAGAGATGGTGGCGACTGCTCTTTGGCATATTTGGAATGCCCAAAACAACCTGATTTAGGGGCAGCAAACCAAACGCAAGAAACACTATGGAATCAAGTCGGATCATGCAACAAAATGCTAAAAAAAATAAGAAAGGACAGAGGAAATCTCACCTCAGCACAAGTTTGGATAGCTTTGGCAGAGGGGATCCTGAAAATTAATGTAGAAGGGTCTCTCGGCGAAGGGTCGATGAAGGGTGCAATCTCTTTCATCTGTCGAGACTATTCTAGTTGCCTTGTCAATGGCTTTACCTAGTTCGTCCGAGCTATCTCTCTGGCACAGATCGAAGCCCTAGCTTTACTTGCTGCTCTCAAGTACATTGACCAGAATAGGTTAAGTCGTGTGGAGGTAGAGCCAGACTGTGAGGATCTAATAACTACACCACAGAATGAAGGGCAATTTAGTTGGGAAGCAAATGCTCTGATTGACATATGTTCCTCCCTGTTATCAAGATTTTCAAAAGTAGGCCTAGGTTATTGCCCAAGAAATGCGAATTCTGTGGCTGATAGTAAAAATATTTCTAGTTGGTCTTGTTTTTGTAGATGATATAAGCAACGATATTTAGAAAAATATTTATCAAATCATTCATTTTCTACTAAACGAACATAGCCTAAGTTTTGTAAAAACTACAATATTTAATTGTTTCTCTAGGTGTTTGATCTTGTCTTATAACTATATATGAGCATGGTTCCAAAGTAGAACCGAGAACCAAACTAGTTTTAAATTCTATGGCATGCATTGTAAGTTTCAAGTTTCAAAAATTGGAAAATTAGTTCTAGTGACCCACTTGGAATTTGGAACAATTCTTTGTGTTTTTCTTGTTCTACGTTTTTGGTAATCTTATGATATTCCATGAGATCGAGTGATGAATGTGCAATCTAGAACCACTATGAATATCCATTACTAATGATATTTATAACTAAAATTTTTACTTTGTTAATATTTCATATTTTTGGTTTATTTAGATATAAGTCATGATTAATGGATTATAGCAAATTGTGGTGGTTAGAGCTAATGATTCACTACAATCATTCAATTTATAATACAATTGAAACTTAGATAAACCTTGAAATGGACCTTATAACACGTGACAAGGTAGGTTCAAGGTTCTTGAGTATACATACTAAATTTCAAGTTCAATAAAATTAGGGAACCAGTTCCAACAATTAGATTCCGGATTTCAAATGCAACCCAGAACTACTCACCCCTTCTTATAGACAGTTCGTAAACCAAATCCAACGACCGCCATTAAAGCCCAATACACGAATGACTTACGGGCCGATTCATTCGCGTATTGGGCTTTAACGGCCCCGTTCGCTTCCGGATCTGGAAACGGCCGACGCGTTTCCGTCATCGCGCCCATTCAACTCGGCCATTTCTTTTCATCATCGGAATCGACAAGCGCTCCTCTCGAAAGTCTCTTCTTCTCTTCCCATTTCGAGTTTTCGCTTCGCCACGAAGCTTCTCCTCGCGATCTCCGATTCGCGCTTCCGAGCTCGGACCAAGCTTAGCCGGATCAGCCGACCGGAGACACGAAGCCATGGTGAGTCTCTCTTTCCTCGCTGCTAATGGAAACCGAAATCTCGTCCGTTCTCCGATGTCGTTACTTCTGCCGCTCGTCCTTATCCCCTTCGAATCGGTAACCGCCGGGAAACCGTCGGCGACGTCGTCCCGGGGCGGGGGGTTTTGCATCCGGGAAGATCGTTTCGTTCAGCCGGTCGCCGTACTGCGGCGGATCCGTCGTGCGCGGTCGAGGTTATATCTTGATTGGAGTTGTTGTGGCGGAGAGATTGCGAGGTCGATCGTCCGATTTTTCTGATTGTTTCGGCGATTCGTTGATACGGAGCGGTGAGAAAACATGGTGGGCCGATTTAGGCTAGAATTTTGGTCTTGTGAGGTGCGCTGCAGTTCGCTGCTTGCCTCTCGATTTTGAGAGTGATTTGGCTGTAGAGGAGACCTGGTGGGGCGAAGAGATTCGCTTAAGCAATCTGGACATATAGGGAGCTCTCCAAGTCTATGTCGCTCTTTCTTCCATCATTTGGGAGAGTTGAATTTCGTTTGAGTTGAGTTGAGAATTGTTCGTTAAGTTCTTCTCGGTCGAACTCTTTACAAGTTTTGCACGTGTTTCCTGAATCCCTCGTTCGTGATTGAGGGTTTAGTTGGCTTTCGACTACGCATGAACATTACGACTATGGCACCTGGGTGAGCCTGTGCACCTGTTTTAGAGGACATTAGGGGCATGGATGTTCATGCTTACAGAAAAAGCAATGCTTTGCTTTCTTACAAAAAATTCTCTCCCCGTCTTACCTTGGCTTTTCACCTGCTGTTTATTCTGCATACCTGTACTCCTTCAGGATGATTTAGTTACAGGGAGCATTATCCAAATTTATTAGAAACAAATTGTGATAAGATTATATGTTTTTCTACTTGTCATGTTCTTTTATTGTGTAAGTATCAGGTGTTACAGGTTAAGAAAAAGTTCAAAGTGCGTTTGTTGCAAGTTTCAATTAAGTAAAATGTGAAAAGTGAAGTCTGTCCAAACTCGTCCTAAAATTATAAGGAAGTACTAATGGTCCTTGGAAGTAAAAAACTTAGCATCACTTTTCATCCATTTTTCTAGTAAAAGGAGATCTCTCGGTATGCTCTTTGAATTTACTTGATCCCACAAAAAAGCATGAAAACTTGAGTGCATGCCTTAAGCTTACTTGCTGTTTCTTTGATTTCTAATGTTGTCATGACCATAAAACACAGCACGACATGACTGAGGGGCACATGAAGGATTCTTTGAAGATGAGTGAGGGTTCTAGTGTCTAATTACTTGAGTTTAAGATAATTATGCAGCTCAACTAATGATTTAACAGCTATTGTGTCACTTGATGGACGTGTGTTACATTTGTAAATTTAATGATTGTGAGATTCTATTTTGCTGTTTGAACAGGGTCTTCAAAGGGGACCCTCTAGGAAAGACAAGAATAGAGGGAGGCATCATAATTTAACTCAACAGAAGAGACAAGAGATCAGAGAAGCATTTGAACTTTTTGATACTGATGGTTCAGGTATTAAGATAATTTTCTGCTTGAAAACAGTGGATTTGTCTGTTGACTTTTCCACTGGGTAATTATATTTACATTTCTGTCTAGGCACTATCGATGCCAGAGAGTTGAATGTTGCAATGAGGTAATGAACTAAGGTTGCTTTTACAAATACTTCCACCTTTGATATTTAAAATGTCACTAAACTGATCTTTGAACAGGGCGCTTGGATTTGAGATGACAGAGGAGGTAAATTCTATCCTTGCATGCATTTTCTGAAAATCTCTTAGCACATTCTAGATCATGCCACATGCAGAAACTGAATGCAGTTTGGGTGTTATGCATTAGGTTTTGTTTCCCTTGATTGTGACATGGCTGATTCATTTAACTGAACTGTAGCCAAAAAGATGCTCTAGGCCACTGTTTGGCACACTGTATCATAACTTGTCAACCAAGTAGTCAAACCCATTTACTATAGGTGGGAAATTTGGAGAAGAACTTCACTGTGCTAAAGTGTCGATATACTGTATATATGTTGACTTTGATGCATGAAAGAAAGTTGCTTCGAGAAAGAATGACTATTGATTTTTTTAGATACTTTTGTGAGCACACATGTCATATGGCATGAGGTTTAAATGGTGAAGTTAATTCTGAACAATGGAAGCAAAATTAATGTTTTTGTCCTTCTGTTATCCAGGTCTGGTATTTTCAGTACTATTAGAATAATATTCACAATATTTGTGATTCATGTTCTTGAGTACGGGATGTAGGCCCTGTCTATTCCACTGTAGTTTTGCTGCATTTACCATGATTGGATGTGAGTTTACTGGGGTGAGTTTAGATTGCTGCATCGCTAATTTGATGGCTGGAGCTGCTTTTCATGGCTTTGTACCTTATTGCCGTTTCACCTCTGTGTAAACAAACTTCTGGCAGGAAAGAAAACACTAATTTGGCATTGAAGTTAGTCTCTCTCTCTCTTTTGCCTCTCTGCTGTTGCGTTCTGTGGTTTCCTGCACACACTAAGAAGAAGTCCCATGTTACCACAAGTGCCTCTTCTAACTGACATATAATCTGTTAGACAATATCCTTCAAAATGTGTCCCTTCTCTTTTGTGGTTATGATGGGATATTGCTTCTGTGGATCATTGAATGCCTGAATAATTCATTATTTCATGTCATTGCAGCAAATCAGTAAAATGATTGCTGATGTAGATAAGGATGGAAGTGGTTCAATTGATTATGATGAATTTGAACATATGATGACTGCCAAAATTGGAGAAAGGGACACAAAGGAGGAGCTCACGAAAGCTTTCCACCTTATTGACCAAGATAACAATGTGAGCTTCTGTGCTTTTGGATTAAAACATTGTATTGTGATCATCTCTTTGTTCTGATTCCATGTGTTCCCCTGGAGATCAGGGAAAAATATCTTTTGAAGATATTAGGAGAATTTCAAAGGAGCTGGGTGAACACTTCACAGACAGAGATATTCAGGAGATGATTGGGGAGGCAGACCAGGATCGTAAGTTCAATGCCTTCCATAGTTTGTTTTTAACTATCTATTCTACAATTATGCCTGTCGGTTTTGACATTGGATATCAGATTTTCTCCCCGTCTGTGGTTCAAGATTTGGTCCATACTGAATGATTTGAAATGTAAAGCTTTAATCAACTTCACATGCAGTAAAATTACAACTAAATTGTTGTTCGTCTAATGTAGTGCATAAAAATGAATTAAAACATGCTTTAAACAGATACAGGGTAGGCTGGTTCAGTTTTCTCTAAGCTATTATCCTGTAAAGGATCCAGACATATTATGTATTGATTCCTCTTCAAAAACATCCAAAATTGATGTCTAGGGATGAGTGGTGTTTGTTTTCTTTTGTTTTTAACGTTTGAACATTGCTAGGTTTTTCTTCTGGGTGTTGTAATTCTCCACTGACTCCCCACATTTTTGGGGATCGATTAAGGGGTGTAAGAAGATGCAAATAGGTACTAGTCAGATTTGGTACTTTGGCCTTATAGATATGCTTTGATTTGATGTTAGACAAGCCAAATACCCGAGAATGTTGGGTTGGTGGCCCTATACCCTATCAAAACACCGAATAAGAATGCAGCTTTATATGCATCATTCTCCAAACAAGAGACTGTACAGGGGAAATCTCAAGGATTACTTTTGAGTACTGTTTTATCTGATGTGGAGTTTGATGTAACTAGCTGAATGCAGCCGTAGGCTTTTCAGGATAATTAAAAAATTTTGTGCTTGCCACTTGTATACACAAGGTTTTGATATTGGGAATTCCTCAGTACTACTGTCCTTGTAATTCTTCACGGAGTCAAAGCTGTTCCATTCCATCACTTTTTGCTTCTTTTATGCTTGAATTTTTTGCAGTGCAAAAAAGAAACTTAATTCTGACCCGCTCTTTTATTTTCCAAACCATGCAGGTGACGGTGAAGTTGATATGAACGAGTTCATTCAGATGATGGGGAGGACACGATTAGGCTTTTAGTGCTTCCAGTTTGTGAACCTCTACATGAGCTTAAGGTTTCCTACTTAGTGATGGATGTGCGGCATTCTATATGTGTGATCTGTTTGTACATACAGTGCACATAAGAAAGGACTTATGGGTTTGAGACCTGCTAGATTGATACTTCTATCTTGTATTTTTGGCAAAACCTACCTCTTTCACAGCTTTCTTTATGTCGTGCGTTGAAGATTATGCTGTGTCTGGTTTAAGTAGAATAGTTTCCTAGTTATGTATGCTTCATATAATGATCTGGATTCACATCTGCTATTCTACTTGCATGTTGTTTTGATGGTGTTGCAATATTTTCGAGTACTTTTTAGCTGAGGAATACCTTTTATCTGGTATTCCTGAGCCTTTGGGCTACTTTGCTCATTGCTCGTATTTCAGTCCCATCTTTGCTCTTTTACATTGTATGAAACTTTGCTTGCTCTAAATCATTCTTCAGGAAACAACATTATGTAAGCGATTTGAGGTTTGAAAATAAAAGAAAGAAACTAATATGACTGGAAAGAGTGGCAAGCTTGGGGTTTGCACTAGTTACTTCTAGGCAAGCCCTTCCTTTCCATGTTCTTCGTCTCATTTTCAACGTGTTTCCCTCTCTCTCTCTCTCTCTCTCTCTCTCTCTCGCTTGATATTTGCTTGCTAGCCTCCAAATTATTGGCTCTTTCTCAGCTTGTCCCACGGCATTACTCGTGACAATTTATGACGACTTAATTTGTGGTGCTTTCGCGCTAATGCTAATTGTGGTCTTCTGAAAATGAATATAGTTCTTAAGCATCAGGAACTTTTACGATGTTTGCAAGAATGACAATCTGAGACTGTCATTTGTAAGGGTTTGTCCGATTGATGATTTCTGAAATTCAAGAATATTATGCATCTCGTGTGAATTCACTGGTAAAGGGTATGTTTTAATTTTGGAGTGTCAAGATCTCGTGCTTTATTTTTATTTTTATTTTTATTTTTATTTTATTTTTATAATACTACTTTCTTCCGTGAAAAATGTCTTTTGCAGGTATCAATTATAGGTTGATTGCTATCGCAATAGTACATTTTATAAGGCTCGGGGACTTGCTATCGCAATAGTACATTTTATAAGGCTCGGGGACTAATACGTTATGTTAAACAGCTCTAATCGATTTGGTGTATATAAATTTGGGCTTGAGAACTCTTCAAGGTTAGCGCAATTGGTTGGGGAATTCGAGTTGTAGCTTAAGTAACACCGATAGTGACACATGACACAACACAACACGATATGCTAACATATTATTTTGTAAAAATAGACAATTTCGACATGTTGTATATCGAATACATGTTTTTATATATACATAATAAATTATCATTTTTATGACTATTTTAATTAAATTAATTTGATTCAAACTCACAAATAAATAGATAATAAAAAAAGAGTTTAGAATGAATTTGCACTAAAAACATAATCTACGATTTGTTAATATCATTTATTATTTCAATTTGACAAATTCATAAAACTTGAAGTAAAAAAAAAAAAAAAAATTCATGGACTCGCATGTCAAAGCGTGTCAGAAGAGAAGACAAAAAAATAAACTTGGAGGATGAATTGCGTGTCATGAAAAGTGAGAATCAAAAGAGGACAAGAATAAGTTTTTCTTCTTTCCTGTTTTATTATAATTTACATTTTGATTTCTTATTTATTAATTTTTTTAAAATTGACTCTGTATAGATCAAAATTAAAGGTCGGAATTCCAAATTCGCTTGTCAAGAATTCTGGATTAGAGTTTTTAGAGTGTTGAGAAAGTTGATTGAGTGTTGGATTTTTTGACACATGTTAACCGAGTATTAAGAAGTGTCGAATACATGTCAAAGTATTCAGCATGACACAAAGGCTTCCGAAGAGAGTTCGTGGTTTATAGTTCGCAACTAAAGATGTGAAAGTTGCCCATTTAAGGCCCACTCATTATGTGCAAAATTATACTATTTTCTTGTGACTTGCACATATTAAAGACTTGGACTTTATTGGGCAATAATAGTCCAAAAAATCTTATATTCATTATATAACTACTAATTCAATCATAATTTTTTTTTAATTTTATCAATTTATTCCTAAATTTTGTGACAATTTTTCAATATAATTATTTCATCAATTTTGATTGAAAATTATTAATGCGGCAGTCTCATTAGCGAGTTATGTACATGGCATGGCTGGTGCATCCAACATTAACGTGGACATTTTTTGCAATTTTTTAAAAAAGTATATTATTTATTCCTTTTTTGTTTCTTTTCTTTTTTGCACTTTTCCTTTCCATTTCACCTATGGCCAATCTCCACTAGTCTCGACGATGGTAGGTGATTGATTGTGTCACACCCCCACCCCATCTCTGGCATGAGAGCATGACCTGGCAGGTTAGCATTGACACCCAGGCAACGTCAAATATCCCAAAAGTCTTTTATCTTTAGTTAAGCACATATAGAAGCAATCATAAACAATCCCCATACAAACAAACATGGAAGCTGGGCAAGATATATGCAGGCCAAGCAAATAAAAGCAACATATACATATACATATTCACACATCAAAAACTATTTTGATTACATGCCCATCCTAGTCCTGGGTTATTTATTTTTGTTTTCATATATAGTCAATCAAAAGGGCTGGGGCCTAGCTCTTTTACCGATCTGCTCACAAAAGTGGCCCCCATGCTAGATTCCTTCCCTTCTTGGACCCCGATTCACCCATCACACACCTGAAATTGTGAGAATAACAAGAGTAAGTCGATGACTCGGTAAGTAGAAATCCCTAATTCTTCTATAGGAGGACATTTCACTATCGATTGTCGAATACAAGATCACCACCCACTTGTCGATGGCAAATCAATAGCAAGATTTGCATATGAAAGGCTCTCAACTATCTATGTGCTTTCAAGAATCAAAGATGAACAAGCTTTCCAAGGATCCGTGACTTATTATCATTTCGATCATAAAAAGGGATGCTCACATTTTATGAAACCCATTCAAACACTAAATGACTCAATTCAAATATATGCTCAAATTGATGTAAGAACTTAACAATACATATCAAACAAACCCAGCTTTTGCATCCATCACACATGTATTAGTCATGGACCACACATAGACTTTAATTATTCTTTTTTAGTATCATATTAGTTGAAATCAATTGACTCTTCTAGTAATAAACAAGCATCGGTCCCCCCTTGGCAATTGGCATCGTCCCGATTCATTATTAGGACGACATCTAGGGCAACCCCCAGGCATTGATCTCACTTGGGCTGGCATCATCCACGATCTCAATATTAGGATGGTATCTGGGAATTTACCTAGGCAACGACCCGACATCCATTAATGTTAGCATATAAGTCCATTATGTGTCCATACATTTCAAGCATCAACCAATTCATGTTATATTTAACTTTTAGCCGGATGAAAGGCCCGAAGGCGTGCCATGCAAGATGAACAAATGAACGACTCTTGTGTTTTATTAAATCAAACTCATGTCGAATGCGATTCGGGCTTATGACCTTGATTTGGAACTATTCGTAGAATAAATTTGGTCGGCATCGACGCTACCCATCACCAAAGGGTTGGCGATGGTCGCCGATCCGCCGCCACCGCCATCACCGCCATTTTATTTTTTCTTTTTTTAACAGTTTTTTAAATGAATTTTAGTTTTTAAATATAATTTTTTAAAAAATTGAATAAAAATTATTTTAAAAAGCCATGTGGAAAATAAAAAATCATTTAAAATGCTACGTCGCCCATGTCAGCATTTTCCATTAATAAGATTGACGGTGTTAATTTTATGACTCAATTGAACTATTTTGACAAATTTTAGGACTTGATTGTATTTTTTACAAGTTTTAAGACTTAATTGTATTTTCATAATAAGTTTTAGGATTTTATTGTACTTATCTCTAATAAAAAAAGAGAATGATCAATAATGATAAGAATTGGATGGAGACAAGCATAATTTTTTTTTTATTTTTTGCCCCCTTAGTCCAATGTTGTTGACAAAGTAGTTGGCGGTGGAAACGTAACCCGTACCAAAGGACAAAACAGGATTTTGCCATTCTCTCTTCTTGTGAGATCCTTTTCCCGTACTTTCTATCAAAAAGAAAAAGAAAAAAAAAAAGACATTTTCCCGTACACAAGATTTGCAACCAATCCGTCTCTTTCCCGAAGAAGAAGGAAGCCGAACCCGATTTCTCCGAAGCTCGCAACCCCGGTACCTCCTCCCGCCACGTGTCCGCCTGTCACCCGCGGATCGCGGTCACCACGCCCTACGTGGCTGACTATATCATCGCCACATCACACGCCCCACCGTCTCTCCATGTGGCGCGTGGGCCCCCTGCTTTGGACGCCACGTGTAGACTCCTCCTTAGCGCCCTTTTCGCCTTTTTCGTGTATAAAAACCTTCAGACGTCAATCGTACGCCCGAAGTCATTGCAAATTCCCAAGCCTCGCTCGTTCGACATGCAGCAATCGCACGACCTCGGCATGACCCGAGACGACGAACACGGCATCATGGTTAACGCTCTCCAGCACGTGATATCCGGGAGCAGCTCCACGCGGCCCGAGCCGATCCCGGCCTTCCAGTCGTCCACGCCGCCGCCCCTCTCCGCCGACGGGACCGCCGCGGAGCAGCGGGCCCCGGGCCTCCTCTCGCTTCCCGACGTGGCCACTTGCCAGGTGTGCAGGATCGACGGGTGCCTCGGGTGCAACTTCTTCGCGCCGGGCAGAGTCGCCATGGCGGTGCAGGGCGGCGGGGACCCCGCCAAGGCTGCCCAGGCGCTCGGTGTGGGCCAGAGCAACAAGAGCGCCGGCAGGAAGAGGAAGGGCTTCTACCGGGGAGTGCGGCAGAGGCCGTGGGGGAAGTGGGCGGCGGAGATCCGGGACCCGCGGAGGGCGGCGCGGGTGTGGCTCGGGACGTTCGAGACGGCGGAGCAGGCGGCCCGGGCCTACGACAGGGCGGCGCTCGAGTTCCGCGGTGCGCGGGCCAAGCTGAACTTCCCACTGCTGCCGAATGACTGCACGAGCACCGGTGCCGGCAAGAGCAGGGACATGATGGAGGACGGCGAGGCTGAAGAAACGATCAAAGCGAGGGCGGAAGGGGGAGAGAGTAACGATGTCCGTGAAAAAGCTCCGTCTTTCGAGCGTGATGACGAGAGAGGAGCGAGCGAGTTCTGGGAGAAGCTTGAGAAGGAGGAGCTGGAGCAGTGGCCGGTCATGCACTTGCCTCCATGAACGAAGAGAGAGAGAGAGAGAGAGAGAGAGCTGCATGCTTTGCACCGATCACGCGGACAGACGTCACTCGAATCGTAGATTGTCGTGGCGCCGTGTGGGGTCCACGTGATTGAGAATTCGTATGGACTCGGATGTGCATGATCCATGCAATGTAGGACAAATCAGAGTTTGCGTAAGAAATTTAATCTGTACTTTGGTTATTCTTTTCTGTAAGTTTCGAGGGGTAGAGTTTTCGGTTGACTTGAGCACTTTGTAGCACTTCGTGGAGAAATTGGATTCCTCTTTCTCTCACCACATTTACCAGCGAACTTCGATACTTCTAGGTACTATTTAAAATTACACGTGCTGCCCTATCTAATCCGACAATTCTATATTTAGTCAAGGTAAAGAGAAAAAGATCAGCTTGAAGACCTGCGCCAGCGCTTCGGGCTTCTAAAGAAAAATCGGGTCAAACGTGAAGTGGTTAGAACTTAGAACCTGGCCGTCCGATTATAGATTGGACGGCTTCCCTTTCTTTTATCTTTTTGTGTTTTCATGTTGACGAAAGGGACGGCTTCGTGCAGGCAGCGCGCGACATTTGTCTCTTCTCAAAGCGATTTTATTCGTGGATAGATTGTCTGCGTCCACGGGGAAAACACAACAAGAAAACGGTCAAATTCAGATGTCAAATCAAGTTTGGCAAACGTGGGGAGTTCGTCAAGCTAAAATGCTAGCTAGGTTTTCAGTTTGGCGAAAAGGCCAAAAGATAATCACACACCTGTCCGGCGCTTCGTGAATTGTCTTCCTCGCGTTGACAAATTTTGACTCGGAATGTAGCCACCAAAGCGCACTCACAGCAGAGAGAATATTCATGGGGATCCATAGGTAATTTAGAAGATTAGGGGTTGTGATTATCCCAATTGTCTGTGATTGTCCCGATTCATGCGAATTAGAGATCAGGCAAAAATATAGGAAGAGTTAACAACGTAGTTGCACCAGTAAATTGTTAAATGCTTATGGAGCACTATAATAGGTGACTGAAACACACTTACAAAAGCAAATAATAATAATAGTAATATTGGTTGAAAGTACGGCTCTTTTCATTAACTTATACAAAGTTTGTGAACATTTGAGCATAAAATATTCAAAATGGCCTGTGGGGATTTAGACAACCAGTAAGAAAGAAGGCATTCTTTGTTTTTTTTCTACGGACATTATCAATCCAATCAGCCGACACCTCATGAACAATGAGCTACGCGTCAAACTTAAGTTCGGTCAACTACCTTTTCAATCTGGGCCGTATAATGCAAAAAGATTAAAAAAAAAATCTAGGCCGTACATCTGATGGGCTCGGTTTAGCACCCATTACATAGTTGACCAATAAAGTAGTGCATTTTGTCGCTATGTTCTTTTGCTCCTTGAAATAAAAAATAAAAAAATAAAAATTTATTTAATAACATCAGTTAATTTTTCTATTATCTATAATAGAAAAGTAGCCAAATAGATTCGCAACTAAAATAAGAAATTGAAAAAAAGTAACTTCTTACTCAAAAATAATTTTTAGAAATAAATCAATTTTTTTTTTCTTCTTCTTGTTCACCGCCCGCCACCACCCTACCACCGCCCCCTACCCGATGGTGGTGGGCGATGAGTGGGAAGCAAGAAGAAGAAAATAAAAGAAAAAAATTCTTAAAAAGTAAAAAGAAATTCTACGTCACAAAATTTTTTTTTATAGATTATACCAAACACATTCCTATTTTTTTTATTCTTATAATAGGAATTTTGTATAGTTACTAAATGTCATTGTCTTACTCAAAAAACTATTTCTAAAAAGAATTGAAAATAATTTAGGGAAAATCTCAGTTGATGTCCGAACAATTAGACAGTGACCACACATTTCCAAGGGATCCTTCGTTTACTTTTATTTAAAAAAAAAAAATATTAATGAGAATCCTACTAATAAAAAATCACAAGTAAAAAACAAGTGATCAAACTGATAATTTCTTATGTTTGTGCACATAAGACTCAAGGTCATCCTTGAAAAACCCTCCAAAATTTTAACACAATCCAAACATTGTTACTTACAAGTAAAAAAATATTATCACATACTAAAAAAGAAATCGTTAATGTCATTCTATAAATCTATTAAGTTTAAAAGATGAACAAACACAGGAATGTTGATTTCCTCAACCGATTTCATTTTTACCCGATTTTTCTTTTTCTTTTTTTGAGATTTGTATAATTCTTTATTGCATGTTCAAATTAAGAAACAAATCAAAGTAACAATATTCACCCAGTAAGAAACAAATCCTACAATACTATTCAAATAATAAGAAATATATGAAGAATACAGTTGCAACTTTTAGTGAATATTATTCTCTAGCCAAAGAAAAAGATTATGTAGATATTGTTCCCAAATAAAAATAAAAATATTAATAACTCAAAAAATGAGAGTCAATTAACTTCTTCTTTTTCTTTTTTTTTTTTTTGTTGCGGAATGTATAATTACCTTGTACGCTTTGAACTTTGATTGTCGTATGATTTTGTAATTGAATAAGTCATAATTGTGGAGAAAGGTTTGTTAATCTTTACTTTTCTTATTGCAAGAAAGTAAGAGGTATTCATTATTGTTGAATTTCAGTTTGTATCTACATATTTTAGACATAATTCTAAATTTTTTTTCTTGACATCTTGTTCGAGATGGATGGATTCGTATTATTTGAATTTTAGTTTGTATCACCGCCACCGCCTCCCCGCCGTCACCGGCCCTTCTTGGTGGTGGCGGGGAGGCGGCGAGGGCCTGCGACCCTCGCCCCACGCGAGCCCTCCCCCATATCTAGGGCGAGGGTCCCGCCCGCCCGGCGAGGCTCGCGGCCCTCGCCCAGGGCTCGCGGGCCCTCGCCACCTCCCCGCCGCCGCCGGAAGGACCGGCGATGGTGGGAGGCGGCGGCGGTGAGGGCTCAGCCCTCGCCGCCCCGTTCGACCTCCCCCCTTTTCTTAATTTTTTAAATTTTTTGAATATTTTAAATAAAATAATTTTAAAATCTATTTTAATTAATTTTTATATTATTATTTATACGCCAGACACGAAACGACATCGTTTTTGCATTTTTTCTGTCACGTCAACATACAAAACAACGTCGTTTTAGATCAAACTCGCCAGAAAATTGCCACGTTAGCCATTTGGCCGGATTTTTGCCGGAGTGGCACTTAAGTGTCCCATTTTACTCCGATATTGGCACTTAAGTGTTCCATTTTAAAGTTATGGCACTTAAGGGTGCGTTTGTTTGTGTTGTTTAAAAATTGTTCTAGGAACGAAATAGAAAAAAGTGTTTACGTTCCTGAGAACAATTTTTGAACAAAAAACGCATTTGGTAAATTTGTTCTGGAAATAAAAATAAATAGAAACATGTTTGGTAAATTTGGATAATTTTTTTTCTTATTTTTCCTTTTTTCTTTTTTTCTTTTTCATTTTTCTTTTTCTTCTTTTGGCTGGTCGTCGGCCAAGGCCTTGGTCGGCGACCGGCGAGGGTTGGCCTCGCCGGATCTGGTGGTCGAGCTCGCCCGCCCATGGCGAGGCCGACCCTCGCCCGGCTACGGCGAGCTTCGGCCTCGCGGGGACGGGCGAGCCTTGGCCTCGCTGGCCGGCGAGCCTCGCCGTGGCCGGGCGAGGCCGCCGGCCCTCATCGGCCTGATCGCCGGCCATGGCCAAGGCAGCGACCGGCCAAAAGAAAAAAGAAGAAGAAAATAAGAGAAAAAGAAAAAAAAAAAGGTGTTTCTCAAAAGTGTTTCGAAACAAGAAATACAAAATTTGTGTTTTTGTTTCTGTTTCTTTCTAGGAACAAAATAACAAAAGAACGAAACGCGTCCAAACGCGTTTTAAACGCTGTTTTTGTTCCTGGAACAAAAAACAGAAAAAGTGTTTAAAAACAAAAAAAGAATACAAACAAACGCGCCTAAGTGTCCCTCCACGCCAAGTTATGGCACTCCAGGTGTCCCAACCTCGATTTTTGTGTTTAGTTGCATGAGCACTTGATTTGCTCCTCATGTACCAAGTGGAAGTGCTAAGGTCCAGATTCTAGCTCAAGGATACCTTCTCTTGGGTCTTGACTTCCAAGAGTTTAGGAAATCTCTTCTCTAGACTCGGCTCACTTGATCGGGTGAATCAGAATCATTGTAGGTCTCAAATGAGTCCCACAAAATCAACCGCTATGATTAATTTGATCTAAAAGACTTGGTTCCTTGCAAATACTTCCCAAGCTTCGGCCCAAAAAGATGAGCCCAATCTTCGAGGTCTTGTGATCGTCTATAGGACCTTGAGTCCAAAAAACTACGAGAGTTGAGGTGGTGGCTGATTCAAAATTTTTTTAAAACTTGACGCCTCTTTTAAAATTACATATGAATTTTCGTTCATTGTGAAAATATTTTAGATGGGCTTTTAAAATTTAGTAGTGTCAAGTTGTCAACCCATGGGAAAACGAGCTGAGATATACTTCGCCCATATGTTGGATTTTTCCGCGGATCTAAGGAAGTGACTCGGACGCGATCCTGCTTCTAAAGCATAGTCCGGGAGAGAATCGGAAAGGTGGAAAGGGAAGGAACTCGATGGCCATAGATGCAATGGAAGATTCCTCGATTCCTTCCTCCTCTCCTTCACATTCCATTCCCAGGTTCTCTCTCTCTCTCTTCTTCTCTCTCCTTCTCTCTCTCTCTCTCTCTACCCTGAACATCGCTGACGTCGTCTCTCTTTCCTCCTCCATGCACAGTCAACCGCGTCACTTCTACGTCGCCGTCGACCGCCTCCAGTTCAAGATGGTACTCCCATCACCGACCCCGTTGTTGGGTTTTCGTCCATTGCTCGTCTGCTGTTTGTAGAAATGCCAAGCGACGATTTTTTCTTTTGCGCGCGCGGGCGCGTGTGAATTTCGCAGGACACGCTGGTGGATTTGCTGCGCTTGGTGGGTCAGCGGCCGGGCCTGCCGATGGTGGTGTGCTGCAGCTCCCGCGACGAGCTCGACGCCGTCTGCTGCGCCGTCTCCAATCTCCCGTTCATCTCCCTGGCCTCTCTGGTGCTTCGCTCCCCCTAAGTCTGTTTTGATTTTCGGCTAAAAATCCGGGCTTGATATCATTGCTCTGTCATATTCCGAGTTGGTCGATCCATGATTGTCACGAACTTGTAGACTAAGACAAATGAATTGTTTTAGTATGCAAAATATCTAACTCAGGAAATCTTTAGTCCACTTGATTGGAACTTTAATGTTCTACCTTAGTGAATTTTGCTAGCAAATCCATGTCTTCTACTTTAGCGGAACTTATATCTCTAAAGCCATATGTCAACTTCTAGAATCATGTTATCAAGTCATCTTATGATTGCTTAAATTATGAATCTTTAGTTCCTCACATCCTCTAGGGACATTACAACTAGACCACAGTATTTATTTGCGAAAAGGGAAAAAAGATTCAACTATAGGATTTGTTATCATCAACATTGTCCACTCAATGACATCCTAACATGGTTTCCTTGTCAGTTGAAAACTTCTCAGGAAGCATCTTGAACCTTGAGAGATTAGAAACTCACGATTTGTAATTGTTTGTCTTTCTACACTGTAATTAATTGCTGATGAGCCAAAGTGTTGCTGTCCATCTCTTTTCCTTCTACCAGTACAGTGACCTGGCTGAAGCAGATCGTGCTCTTGTTCTGGATGGGTTTCGGCAGTCCACTTTGCATTGGAACCAAAGCATTGCTGTCCAATCTGGAAATGATGTAAAAGCGGTTGAAGATGTTGAGCAAAAGTCTCATATTGTTGTTGTTACAGATGCTTGCCTCCCACTTCTAACTTCTGGGGAGTCGCCACTTACTGCGCGAGTTTTGATCAATTATGAGTTGCCAACAAAAAAGGTGCAGTCTTATGTAATGATACTGAAGTTTATTTCCTGATATCAAATAAAGTTGCTTTTCTTGGCTTGCATTCTCCTTCAGGCATGAAATGCCCTCCCTCTGAACAAAGTTTAAGTGTTCTTTTACTGTTAAAAACATGCCATGGCTACTCCAAGTTATGACCTATCACGCATCTGTGCTGCATCTTCTCTTGGTTTGCTTAATGTACTCATCTGTAACTCTGATGATGCTTCTATTCAGCATCTTTGATCAGGCCTGTGTTTGTATTCACTTGCAAGTAACTCTATCTGGTCTTTGAGAGTCGCATCATGAGCTCTTTCCCTGATTGAATAACTCTGAGCCCGAGCGATAGTTTGATGAGCTTGTAGACATTGAGAGGCTGTCAATCTTGTAAGTGAATTTCCAGCTTGGGTTCCCTCAAAATGAAAGTGGGGCCCATAGGATTTTCAATCATAGATTTCCACCTTGTAGTTGCGTCTCTCATTGTGAGTCTCTTCAGTTATTCACCTCTCCTCTCATGAGGATGAAATTTCCCTCAATATAACCCACTCCAGCCAGTCATTCTTCTGGGTTTACATACATATTGGTGAAAAAGTAAGCAATTTTTTTTTAAAACTTTAACTTGCAAATACTAGGGTCAACAAATACTTCATGTTAGCCAACAAGTTTATCCTTTCTGCTTTTCCTGCTTCCTTCATATTGTCGGACCATTGAAAAGACCCCAACTGGTCTGGAACTGGACTTTTTTTTGATTGAGAATTAATTCCATGGACCACTCTGCTGCATGATTTCTTGGTTTACCTTTTTATATAGATTGAATTATGGCCATCTTTTCTGCAATCTGTCCTTTGAACTGGTTTCATGGTACAGATATGTGTTGTACTTATTCATGCTGATGCAGATGTCAACATTGTTTTAACATATTGAGCTAATAGTAAATACACTCGCAACATGTGTGATCATTGCAATGTGAAGCCTGTCCTTTCAGCGGTTGTAATCAACCCCTCAACCTTTCTGGTATTGCAAAGCACCAAAAACATTCTTGTTCTATCTTAAATTAGATTTTCGTTTACCTTATTACAAGTGACCATAAAGGCATAGATCAATTGGAAACAGCTTCACTATTAAGTGAGATAATAATCTATTATTGTGATGTTGTAGGAAACTAAAGTGATTTTGATCTCATGATTCTTTCTATAAATTTCACATCATTAAGTTCTAAAAGCATCTGTTCACTGTAAGAAACAAGATATTGCTGTGAAATACTCAAAGATTTGAAAGTCTGATTAAGTTGACATTCCAGTGGGAATAAAGTGATTTCAGTCCAGTGGTGGAATTGAAGGTCAAAATTTTTTGTTTGTTAAAAAAGCTGTAATGGCAATTATAATACCTGCCAAGCCTATGCATGTAACTGAAACACATTAATGTGATGTGAAAACTAATTTGTTGGAGCAACTTGCAACAAGTCGAAAGTTTGGGTGGCTCGTGCTTGCATTGATTACTTATTTTTTAATTTTGGCTCTTATTTCACTGATGCTGGTTTATGTGCTTGATTTCAGGAAACATATATGAGGCGAATGGTAGCTTGTTTGGCAGCTGGTTGTTTCTGCAACTACCATTTAAATGATTCATCTTGTGTTGCATTCTTATAGTAAGTGCAAATGTATATTTGCAGATGGGATTGTCATCAACATGATCGTTGGGGGTGAAGTGGTAGCTTTGAAAAGCCTGGAGGAAAGTAGCAATATTCTCATAGCCGAGATGCCTATCAATGTAAGTTCCGCGTTTGGGTTATTTTTTCATTCATTACTAGCAAGCTCTCTGACATGGAAAATAGCAATCCCGTTCTCCATTCAATGCGTTTCTCTGTACGATTATGCAGATTTCGGAAATATTGTGAAGATCTTTTGAGTCATACTGAAACAAATGTGACCTTTGGCTGCAACTGGTTGATGAGGCCCGCATGTTCACAAGCGTCGCTTTATGAGCAGTTGCCATGGAGGGAGCATCTCTCGGATTTGCGCAGTTCTAAATTTTCTGATCAACCAGTTCTTTTTCCAGGGTTACAAAGTAGATAGTATCTAATGACTTCTGAGGCCCAAAGTGTTACATATTCCGGAATCATTGAGGCATAAACTGGTGTAGACTCTGTATCAGATTAAATCATCATGTTTTGGTGGATTCCACGCCTAATTTTTTTTGCTATTCCTCAGCGGATGCACATTGCTTTCTGATGGTGTATAAGCTCCGTTTGTGGTCTCCAACCTAATGGTTGTCAGGAGAAAGCCTCTTACCAGACACTAGCGGTTGCACAAAACTTCAATTTCTCCCTACCAGTTCCTCCTCAGGTCTGTTGGTGCCAGGCTTGTCTTCCTATGTACGAATGCACTCACAAATGAACGAACAAACTTATAAATGCACCGCCAAAGTTCAACACCCACGTAGCTCTCGTGTCTGCCGACACGTACGTATGTACAGATACATGCTCACAGTGCACGAACTGCACATACATCATCTCTCTCAACTTCTAAGATCAAGATTTCTAGTACTCACCATTGAAAGAGTTCTAAATAATAGAGTCGACAAATGCACAACTTGTATTATGGAAGGATCGATAGGCACTTGAAATGAAAATGCCTAATTAGTACAAGGTGATTCTAAATAGTAGAGTTCTAATGCTCGTTCATGGTACTTTTGGAAATGACGAGTCCAATTAGAACAAGGTGATTCTAGCATAATAACATTGACAAAGGATATTTGTTTTGTTTTTGTAATCCAAGTCATTAACATGCCTCATGAAGCATGGCTATAGTTTATTCTAATCAAGATTGAAGGAAATTTTCTCCAACTACCTTTTTGATTGGTGGGTTATAAGTTGTGCACAGCGCCCACATTTAAAACAATAAACCATCGATCAAAAGAATGGTCGGAATAAAATATGGTCGTGTAAATTTATCCCATGTTTTTACTAGTTTTGTTTAGTGACTATAAGGAAATGCAAAAGAATATAAAGAAAGAATCTATCGTATTCGTTTTCTTTTGAACTATAACGCAGATCGAATAACTGGGGGATCAGGCCCAGCCTACTTGGGCCCAGACTTCTTGGGTCATTTCCACGCTCGCCCCAGTTCAAACTTACGGGCTTAGTCTAGTGCCTTGGCCCACCCATAAGGGCTGTGGACATACATATCAATTTAATTTTTTTCGGCAAAAAAAATAGTAGTGTGTAATTTTATTTGGGGTAAAAGTCACATGCAAACTTCAAACTATGCCTATCATGACACATTTATCTTAAATTTTTTTTAGTGATACAAAAAATACTAAACTTATATTTGTGTGATACATCTACCTTCTATCAAAGTTCCGTCAATAAAGACCATTAAAAATTCACCACATTGATGCTATAATACAAATGTTCAAAAATTATCAAATGGAACCTTGATGATGGGTAAATTTGTTAGATAGGTACAAGTTTAGGGTTTTTATATCACAAGAAAATAATTTAGGGTAAATGTGTCACAGTTGGTATAGTTTGGAGATTTCTATGGCTTTTTCCCTTATACTTAAGATTTGTTATGTATGCATTGTTGCCCTTTCACTATATTAAAACTTCCACCTTTAATACCCTTATAATGTTTTTTAATTTTATGTTTTGAGCTAGGATAAAAGGTTTGTTTATAGTGAGCCAAACTCATTAGCCAAGCTTGCCCATTTCTAGGTGGACTGGCTGGCTACCCACCTATTGATTGGGTTTACTATAAAGCACGAGATAATCTTGGGTTTTGCTAGCATAACAATTTTTAGGCTACTAAAGTAATATGTTGTGAGTCACAAATATTGAAACCAGTAATTTGAAATTATGTGTTATTTTGTGGCATGAAATAAACCTTTATTTTCAAAGTGGACTAATGACAATCATATAAGCATTTCTTAGCATTTCTTGATAAGAAATTGTCCACAATTTTCTTGGTCAAAATTGAAAATTGCACATAAAATCTATTGAACACCATGCAGTTTGGTAGACTTCAACATGTACCCTCTAGTTTGAGTCAGTATGGGTGATTGGTTTCTAAATGGGTCAATCCTTGGCCCGGGACTAAGCATACTTGTCCATCTTTTGTTCTCTAAATGGATTAAAAGTAATAAAAGACAGCATGTCTTTTTCCTTGTAGATCAATGTGGGACGCATTTTTAAGATGACTAGAAATGAAAAAAAGAAAAGAAAAATAGAGCTCAAGCGTGAGATCCAACATCGTCCTCCACAAAAGAGACATGCTTACTTTTTAAGAGAAAATAGAGCCCGTGTAAGATCCCATATTGACTTGTGGAAATTTCTTATAGTTTATATATTATTGTAACATACTCAGGGCTGTTTGATAAAAGAAGACAGACAAAGCTAAAGCATTGATATTGCTGGTTCGGCCCGGTGCTACCCCAGATTCAAGAACTGAATGGTACAGGTTTAAAATATTGGAATTAAGAGCCGCTTGGTTCGATCCGGTTCTGGGGCAGAATCAGACTGATGCTCACCTCAGGCAGCATGCTCGTGGCTCTGTATGAGTAAATGCGAGTAAATGTGCGCATAAATGCACTAACAAACTAGCAAACCTGCTAAAGCACAGGAAATAACATTATTTTCACTTTTGTAGGCCGAGAAATACAATTGAGGCATGCTCATATTGTAACAGATGCACGAAAGTCATCTCCTTGTATGATGAGGATCTCCTTGCTTTTTATTTTCTTCTCTTAAGATTTTTAATCTTCCTCAGCATGGAAACTTAATCTTAATCTTATGGGCAATATTTTCTTTCGTCCTCTTCTCACTCAGAAGCATGATTGCCGGTTAGAGAAAATTTTCTCCACCCTGACATGGAGAAAAACGTGGCCGATATGTTATAATGGATTTAACTATCATAAAATGTTTACGGTAATATATTGGTGATGATATTTACACAAGATCAAAACCATGCCATTTATGTTCCGGGCCGTCTTGAATTTCAAAACAGCCTAAAAAATTGCCTATACTTGGATATATAGAACACAAATTTGTAATGTGAGAGTCCTGGCGAAGGTTTTCCTGTTTTATCTAACGTCCAAGTCAAAATGAGCTTCAAATTCAGAAACAAAAAAAGCAGGAGGTAGTAGAAATAGTAAAAATCTGGTTTTTCTGATGCGGAATGAGCCGAGGTTTTTCTTTAATATCTGGGTAAGCTTAGATAATCACAACATATTTCTTAAAACCATTCCTCAATGCGTTCTTTTCTCAAGCACACATACCACCCTTAAAAGAAGATGATATATCAACGCACATTCTACTGCAGGCACCTGCAGGATTGCAAGGAAAAGCATTTACATGAACTGAGTGCTTGAATTGATCATCATGTTGTGTTAGATCACGTGAAACTCCCATATTTCTCGTTTTCCTTTTCATGTGAAACCCATTATCGTCATCAAGCGTTTTCCTCTTGTAGCAAACTCAAGGCAGAAGTCCTTTTTATAAGATGTTGCAGCTGATTCTGTGACGAGCTCGACATCGTCTAACCAGCCATCTCTTATCTCTGTTTCATTGCTTGGCCTCTCTACTGCTTCAATGTCCTTCCTCTTAACGATTTTAAACTTTTCTTCATCTTTCGTGTTGTCATTTATGTCTTATTTCAAGTTAAATAGATCCATACACAACCCTAGCAAATATTTAGAGTTTAGGCAAACGCCAACCCCCTTTGCTCGTACCCTTCATATCCGTAGGTGGTTTTCTTTTGTGCTGTACGCATAAAGACGATAAAATGCATACGAATGTACTAACAAACTTATATATATATAATTGCCTTGCAAAATTATGATTGTCTGTCGGCCGTAATTTCTTCAATAACGGATTGAAAGAACATAATTAAAGTATACAGTATCTTATGGAAAAATGCTTATAGAAACTCATTTTTTTCCTCCCGAATGAGAGCGCGAGGATCTAAATATATGATGAAGAAGTGAGACTTCTTTAGAGTTCTTTTCCATGCATTACCGTTTGCTAAGATTTGTTTCCAAGAAAAAAAAAGTCGATAAGATGACAATAAAAACATCTTATAATGAGGAATTATTACTTCTTTTTTCCTTATGTTATTTTCGTACGTTGAAAACAAGAAATGGGAAAGGATAGAAATGTTTCCATCAATCACACGACATCGTCGCTCGTACTTATGTTCACAAATGAAAAGATTTGTGTCCATTCGTGGTTCTTTCTTTTAACTTGTAGGATTTCCTCTCAACCCTTTATTTTTTATGATACTCAAATTTTGCTTCCTGTCTTTTACGACTGTCATCCACTTCCTTCTTTGACCTCTTTTTTTTGGCTTAACCTTCCCTCTTTGACTTCCCAAAGTGGCACGACCTCATTTGATTAAAACTACACTAAAAACTATATAAGATGAATTTAAGTTGTCGTGTGGAATACACAGGTCAAACTTACATGAGTTTCCTCGTTAGGTTCACACCCTTCTTCTCGTTCATAGTATGGCTAAAGACTGCCTTGTCTCATATAAATTTCTTGTATTAGTTAACTAATTCTAATTGGTGCAAGGTGATTTTACTGTAAGATGGATGACAAATGATGAACCTGTTGCCTTACTAAACACATGCATCAACGTGCACGCCTTAATAAGCTCCTTCTGCATCGTAATTTGTCTATGTAATTTGTCTTCTTAAAATTTTCTGAAATTTCCTCTCACAGAAAAAAAAAAAAAAAACTTTGAAATGCATATTGAAAATTTGTAATGGATAGGCAAAGTTCAGCCCTACCCGGAATATGTTCAAAGGTGACCAAAGGCACCTACAAACATAAAAAAGCTTGTAAATGCGCACTTGACAAATATTCATAACACTTTTTCCTGCATTCACAAAAAGGAGTGAGTGAGGGTGCGTTTGGTTGAACTTTTGGGGAAAGCCTTTGGAAAAATGCAAAGGATTTTAAGTTAAAGGGATTTTCTAAAATGCAAATTGTATTTGTTTAATTGTAATTTGAAAGTCCATTGTGAAGTACCTTTGAACAAAATAGTGTTTGGAGATATTATATTTACTAAAAAATTTTGTGATTAAAAAAAGAAAAAAATAGTCAAAAGAAAAAAAAAAACTTTGGCCGGCGAGGGTAGGCAGCCATTGCTGACCTCAAGCAAGCCTTAGAGACAATCGGTGAGGGCCACCTACGGTTGGGCAACCATTGACGAAAGCTACCTGGGGTCGAGTGATCCCTTGTGACCCTTCATGGAGGTCGTGGCAAGATCTGGGTCACGCCTGAGATCATGTGACCTTTAGTGACATAGATTTGGGTCGTGCCTAAGGTCGTGCGACCTCGGTGAGGGCCGTTTGGTCGCGCGACCTTAGGTGGCCCTTCACAAGGGTCGTGCGATCCAAAGTTAGGTCACGGTGACGCAACTCACGAGCGGTTGCCATGACTCGCAAGCGGTCGCCACGACTCGCCGAGGTCGCGCGATTGGTCGGTAATGATTGCCGAGGTAGCCGTGACCTCACTAGCCCCTCTCCAGCCATCTCAGACTAGCCACATGCAACCATGCTGTTGCGAATGGAGAAGAAGATGAATAGTAATTGTGTGGGTTTCCGAAAATGCTAAAAGCATAAGGTAGCCTATGACCTGTTTTGGGCTTTCAACCTTTCAAAGGCTAACATTTCCTCAACGTGGGTTTCAAAATTTTTATCAAACACCGAATATTTGGCCAAATGGACTTTGGACACCCAAATGCACCCTAAATGGAATAGCCCATTTATAAAGGATGGAAAAGGGGTCCGATGACCACAATAAATGACTAGAACCTATAAGCATAAATAAATAAAAAAAAGACAACAATTGTTTTGCAATTTATTATATCATGATCAATTTAATTATAAACTTTTCAATTGTACCAATTTGACAATTTGCCAATATAATTTCTCCGACCAATTTTGATAGGAAATTATTGTTGTGGTAGTCCACTCAACACTAGTTGTCCTACATAGCTTCAACGGCATTAACATGAACAATTTTTTAAACTTTTTTGAAACTTTTTTGAAACTTTTTTTTTTTCCCTTTTCACTAGTGGTTGGTCTTAAGCCACAGCCATCCAGGGCTGGCCTGACTAGGACAAGGGTCCATCGAACATCACCAACCCATGCTTGCCACAATAAAGAAAAAAGAAAAGAAAAGAAAAGAGAAGAGAGAAAATAAAAAAAATAAAAGATAATAAAATAAAAATTTTAAATTTTAAAAAAAATTGCAAAAATTATTCACATAAACAATTTCTATTCAAAATTAGCCAGGAGAACTATATTGGTATATTGTTAAAAGACTTAGAATTAAATTGACACAATTTAAAAGTTTAGTACTAAATTGGTATTCGTACAATAAATTTAATTTAATTTTTTTTGGGTAATTATCCCCTTTGAAATGCATATAGAAAATCTATGGTAAATAGGAAAAGTTCAACCCCTAACTTTTTTGAGTTGGTGGCATGCTTCTACATTGATATGTTTTTTGTTTTTTTGTCTGACTCCTCTCTTTTATGTATATATATGTATCTGCAATGCTTCTCCGGCCCCACCCCTCAATCACTTTATGAACAGGGCTGCATGCCTGTTGGCTTCTGCATCAATATGTTCAAAGGCAAGCAAATGCGCTTATAAATGCAAAAAATACTCGGAAATGTGCACTCAAATAATGACAAATAACCATCATGTTTTTCTCTGCATGCACAGACAAACGTATTAACTGCATCCTCACAATGTAACAGAAACCCACTCCTCGTGGCGGTATCAATTTCACTTTCCTTTTGAGATTTTAAATTTCATATAGCCGCTAAACGATTTTGATATTACAATAGATTCAACAATCACACAAGTTTTTATATTTATGAAAGGATAATTCCTTGAAATCAAAATGTGTAGACATCCACTTGTAATACGACAGTATGGTGAAGATTTTTTTTATTTATCGGTTTTCCAAGGTGAAATAAGCTTTAAATACGGAAAATAAAAGGCAGGAAGTAATAGAAATAGTACAGATCTGGTTTTCCTGATGCAGAATTAGCCCAGCTTTTCCTCTAACATCTCCTCAAGCTCATATAATTACTAGAATTTCAACTGATATACTTACATCAATGCTCAATGATCTTCTCCTAAGGACAGAGACCACCCTTAAAAGAGCCTGATATCTCCATTCACATTCCACTGCAGGCGCCTGGAGGATTGCAAGGGAAAGCATTTGCTGAACCGAGCCCTTGAATTGGTCATCATCATAATTGTTAGATCATGTGAAAATCGTTTCAGTTTTCATTTTCTTTTTAAAGTGAAACCCATTTTTATCAATGGCCTTACCTAGATTTTGCTCATGACGAACCAGGCGCTGACGAATATTTCATTCAATGAAAAAAATTCTGACCTCAAGCAACCAATTGGCTTATTATAGACCCAAAAACGGCAATTCTTGTAGCACGCGTGATCAATTCTGAGGTATTGAAAACTGATGGAAATGGATTCCTCAAAAAACAAACAAATATGCGAACGATTGAATACTCAAAAAAAAAAAAAAACTAAAAATATCCAATTAGATCGAATTAATTCATAATCATTGGCAACATTCTAAGATAACAAAGATTAAATAGAAATCGAATAAGTAAGTCATGAGAACATTTAATTGATGAAATCTTTTTTTCAAAAGTCTCATATGGCATAAAAGTTGATATAAAAACTTTTGCTACTTTTATTGGTTCTCTTATGTATACGTAATATGAAATACCTATTATGATATTAACTCATTTTCCATTAAGTATATGTCTACAATTTTAATACCATATAAATGATAGTTCAAACATACTTAATATCTAACTTGAATTCACATATCTACTATTTCAAGGAATTTATCAGAACTCGCATCTGACATTAGAGATAGATAAAATAAAATATGTAAGTTATTTCACTTTTAGACATAGTAAATCTTGTATCATTATCTTAACATTTAGTTAAAGCGACATTTATATTTTAAGTTTGAGCTCTCAATTATCACCCAGATAATAAAATTAAATATTGTCTCATTTATATTTATCACACATTAAATAAAGGAGATTATCTGTGTGAGTAGGCCAATATCTTATCTGTCAAAATTACTTTCTCAATTTTATAATACACTAAGTATTAAGATGTATAAATGTCAAACAAAAAACTCATAGACATTAATAATGAAAGATAACTTAATCAAATGTAAACATTTAGGGAAATTACAATATTCAGTACATTAGCTTCTATGCAGTTCTAAAGATTTTACATAACCACCAAAAAAAAAAAAAATCTCTAGGTATTGGCCCCTCATGAAATTTGTTCTTGAGTCAAAGTCCTTATTACTTCTTGGGTTGTAATTGCTATTCTCCATATGATATGCTATCATTCTATACTTAGATACGTACTGCAAGTTCACATCCTTTCGTACAACCATACCCTTGACAAAGTTGTACCTGGTATTTATATGTTTAGTTTTACCATAATATTTCGGATCCTTAGTGTACCCTATCATTACTTGGCTATCACAACTAATCAACAATGAGTTTACAACATTCTTAGCAACAATGACCCAAAAATCTCTTAAGCTAAATGCCTTTTTATATAGCTATTGATAATATCACAAACTAGACTTTCATTAGGGACAAGACTATACACGTTTGTTTTTTACTACTCCAAGATATGACGCAATTATTTAGAAAGAAAACAAATCCAGAAGTAGATTTCCTTTTGTCTAAATCTCATTCCCAATCAGCATTTGAGTAGTTTTATAGTTGCAGATCATTTTCTTGATAACTCAGCGAATAATTGACAGTTCCTTTCAAATAACTCAGTATTTTTTTAATAGATGTTCGATGTGCTTGACCTGTATTAGATTGGTACATACTTACCATTCCAACTGCAAAACATATGTTAGGTCTTATACACATTATAATATACATTAAACTTCCAATAATATTAACACAAGAAATATATTGTATTTGTTCCTTCTCTTGTGGAGTCTTTGGATACAATCTATAACTCAATCTTTCACTTTTTGCAATTGGAGTATTTATGGGTTTGCAGTCTTACATATGAAATCATTCAAGAACTTGTTTATATCTCTTACGAAAGAGACAATGATCTCTTCGAACGATCTCTTGAAATCTTAACTCCAAAAATATGCAACTTCATCCATGTCTGTCATATTAAAGTTGGAAGATAACCAATTCTTAATAGTATTAACAAACTCCATACATATTATTTTTAGCAATCAGTATATTATCAACATATAATGATATGATCACAAATTGATAGTTGGACCTTTTGATATAAATACAATGATCTTCATTAGTCATTGTAAAATTACATGTCATTATGATATAATGAAAACATATATACCATTATCTCGATAACTACTTAAGGTCATATACTATCTCAAAAGTTGATATACCTTTTGTTTTTGACCTTTTCAAAATAAAACAAATGGGTTGTTCCGTACAAATTTTTTCTTCCAATTCTCTATTGAGAAAGTTGGTCTTTACATCTATTTGATATAATTCAAGATTCATAGAAGCCATTATTGGTAGAATAAATTAAATTAAGGTAAATCTCAATATGAGAAAATATTTCTTTATAATTAATTTATTCTTATTGATTATACCATTTGCCGCAAGGCAAGCCTTATATATTTCTATTAAGCCGTCAGCTTTACGCTTTATTTTGAGAATTTATTTGTTCTTAATGGTTTTGTGTCATTTTGGAAAATCAACCAATTCCCAAATATGATTTGACTTCTTTAACTCCATTTCCTCTTTCATTGTATGCATCTATTTTTCTTTATTAGGGCAATTTAGAGCCTCATTTATATTCCTTCATTCATCTTCATCTTTGTGAAGTGACCATAAAAGTTTCATCTTCAATGTCAAAACATCAATGGGGAATACTTTTCTGATTTATTCGCGGTACGGGAGATTATATATTTTGCACATTATTCTCCATTACGCTTCCACTTAGATTAGATAATGACGACATTGTCTCATCAAGTAGTTGCAATTAAGCTGAGTCGAATTTAATTTCTCACTTCATACAATGCTCCCACTTGGATAAATTCCATTGAATTCATTATCTTGATCGAAGGTTTCAAATAAGAAGTACTTCTCACTTATTTTGCCATTCTTAGGAAATTCATCCTTTAAAAATGTGACATTTCGTAATTCAAATTCAATTGTTCTCCCGCTTTGTTATTTACCTATAAACACATATCCTTTCAAGTATTCTGAGTATTTTATGAAAATACTCTTCTTGCCTCTCGAACCTAATTTCTCATACTTGTGAGAAGGTTTGTGAGTATATACACAACCCCATGGTTTAAGAAAACCTGAGTTAGGTTTTATAGTTTCCATAACTTATATGGAGTAAAAGTAACTAATTTGGAAGACATACGCTTAAATATATATGCAGCATATAACAAAGCATAACCTTTAAAGGTGATGGGTAAATTAGCATGCTTCATTATAGGCTTAACCATTTCAGTAGGGTTCCGTTTCTCCTTTCCACAACATCATTTTGTTGAGGAGTGTAAAGAATAGATAATTGTCTTCTTATTTTTTTTCTTTATATAAAATTCTGAACTCATTAGATAATTATTCTTGACCTCAATTGGATTTTATTGCTTTTATTTTCTTATTTAGTTGATTTTCTACTAAGTTCATAAATTTTTTGAAACAACTTAATGTCTCAGATTTATGAGAAATCAAATAGACATGTCCGAATCGTGTATAAGCATATATAAAATAGATGAAACATACAATCTCATGCTTTACTCTCACATTCATTGGACCTATACAATCTCATGCTTTACTCTCACATTCATTGGACCACAAATGTTAGAATTGATCAAATGTAAATGAAATTCAACTTTTGCTTTTTTTTTTCAAATGGTTTTTGTGTCGTTTTTTCTGCCAGGCAATGCTCGCATATAAGCAAATTGACCAAGTCTTCTTTCACTAAATTATTCATTCATTATTGGCTAATATGACCAGGTCTAGCATGTCATACATTCACATCATTATCATATTAATTAAAATATGTGAAGAGGGAATAATAAACATTGACATTACTATAATCAACATCCAACACAATAAGACCATCTAAAAAGTAACTACAATCATAGTGATTTATACTTAAATACAAATCCATACCATTATTATGAAAGTTTAAATTGGAACATAATTTGACCAATACTAACATGGATACTAAATTATAATGAATCTCCGACATGTATAGTACATCATATAGAAATAAAATACGTTCACCACGCATATTTAATTGGCATGTGTCAATCTTTTTTACTTTAGCTTTGGAGTTGTTCTCTACATAGATTCATTTCGTTTCAGTCGGAACTCATCAGAATTCTATGAAAGCATCTCTATCCTTTGCTATATGGTTTGTTGCTCACAAATTTATAGTCCACAAAAGATTAGATTTAGTTAAAAATATAAAGCTTTATATATAAGTAAAGCTCTTAAGAATATAATGGGTTTTTACCTTTTTTGGCTCGTCACAGTGACGAGGATAGTAACCCTTCTTACCATAATTATAACACTTCACTCTTGACATTCTCTTCGCATGAGAGCGTTGTCCTCTCTCATGTCGGTCAACTAGTTTCTTGCTTGAAGGGCTCGTTCCTTTGCCTTTTCGCCTTTTGAATGAATCAAGATGCTTGCATTTGGAGCTCAAAGCCCTTTGTGAGCTAGAAGCAGCACAATAAATATCTATTTCTGAATTTTCCATTTAGAGGCGATCCTTTGCTAGCTCAATGTGGCGTACGACATCCTCAATTTCTTCCATAACTTGGCTAAAAGCTTCTAGTGCTTTTTTTTTTTTTTTTTATAACATATACTAAATTTTGGGTTAATATCCTAAAAAACCAAAAACTGGTACACCTGTGACAAATTTACCCCAAACTATTTTTTTGACCACCAAAAACTTCAAACTGGTACACATGTGACAAATTTACCATCCATTAGCTCCCGTTCGATTTTGCCGTTAATCTTGCTAACGTGGTTGCTAATGTGGCAAGCCATGTGGAAATTCATAAGTTTAATGCAATTAAAAATCTCAAATTGGTATATTTATGACAAATTTACCCCAAACTGGTATATTTATGATAAATTTACCCCAAACTGGTATATTTACGACAAATTTACTCTATATTAATTTTTTCGATCATAAAAAAAACCAAAATTGGTACACCTCTTTCAATTTTCCCAAATTTGACCAAGTTGTGATCTCCAATCAATTTTATTTTCCGGATTACTCAAACATTGCCTCAATATCATTAATACTTGATTTTTTTTCTTTTTATTGGAATCATTATTATAAAACCATTCAAAGACTACCAAATGTGCACGTCATTCTTGTGCCAAGAGGATGCCCATTAACTAAAAGATGGACAGATTGCTTGCGCACATATACAAAAGAAGTGCTATTCATAATGAGCCATAAGTAATATACTTTTCATCAAAATAGGCATAGAGAGAGAGAGAGAGAGAGAGAGAGAGAGAGACCTTTCCAGCATACAAGCCATATGCAATCAACCAAATTCATCATCAAAATGCAAATAACATCAACTACACAAAATGGAGAGAACGAAACTGAAGCCACATATCAATATATCTTTGAAATAGCTTTACAAAATAGCCTTCACACTAGACTTGAACAAGCTTTACAAAGCAGCCTTTACCCCAAACACCAACCAACCAACTAGCCAAAAAAGGCAATCCAAAAGCATGTTCTATATCAAATACTATCCAAAAAAAAAAACAAAGCTTTACAAATCAAGCTTTACAGGGCAAACTTTACAAAACAAGCTTTACAGGCCAAGCTTTACAAAACAAGCTTTACAGGACAAGCTTTACACCCAAAATCCAACTCTCCCTACAGGTTTATTGCCCTACTTCACTTTGAGATTGTTCAGTTTGAGAAGGTCCAAAAACTTGGCTTGAAAGATCCACCGTATGATTTGCACCACCTTGACGAATTTCTTGAACTATGTTACTCCTAGGCATCTGAAAATTGAGGGAAAAACATAATCTTATTATGCTAATCATAGTGGATTAAAAAATGCTTAACAAAATAAAATCTTCACTCTCAAATATGAGTTTCCAGTCGCTTAAGATACGTAAATTCCATATCCTTGTAAAACCTATTAGAAGACAAACCATATTAACATTTTACTTTGGTATTATCAAAAATCATATGAAATCTACTTGTAGACTCCTCACCCTTCTCTTCTCAGAATTGACAATATTTGATTGTCCCGTTATAGATCTAGTTGAGGCACTTTCACTTTGTTTGTTTGATGCCCCTCCTTCAATGGTTAGTTGCTTTGGATGCTTCATTGGCCTACCTCTTTTGCCCTGTATAAAATACACATATAAGGTATTCGAAGGGAAAATGTAACACATTCATGTTTAAATTTCCTTACAGGTAGTTTAATTTGGATAGGTGCCGAAGGTTGGGGGCATGTTGTCTTGTTGTGTCCAGTACCATGACAATTGGAGCATTTCATGGTAATACCAGATTTTGATATTTTAGTAGGATCAGTGTTGGTGACCCTTGGCTTCCTCACTCTTTTGCTTTTCTCATCCTTTTTCTTCTCACCATTGGATCTCTTCCTATCTTTCTTGGGCCTCCTTGGAAGCTTTCTGAATGGCGGAGGCAATAAAGGCTCTTCACTGGTCGCTGGCCACATTTTCTTTCCATTCAAGGTGGGTAATGCAAATTGATAGCAACCCTCGTACACAGTTTTCTTGAAACAATCAGCTACAAAATCATTTAAGTTACACTTCATGAAGTTGATGCACGAGATAGCATGGTTGCATGATATCCCCAATATATCCCATTGTCTACAAATACATGTCTTCTTATTCAAATCAACCATAAAAGTATCATCATTCACTTCAACTTCAAATCTAGAAGTTGTAGATGGCTTTAGAATGCAAAACTTAGACTTAATCTTTTCCTCCTCAATCTTCAATCTGATTCTTGGACAAATTTCATCTCTTGAACCAACCATCAATTGGTTTTTCTCATACATTCTCACCATAAGTAATTTTCTTATGCCATCTAACATATCAACAATGAGAAATTCCCGTTCTTTGCATATATATGCGTTGAACGTCTCGCTCAAATTGTTCTTGATAGCATTGCAATTTTGTCCACACTTGATGAATGCCCTGCAAAAGTGTTATGGACCTTGTCTTATGAAGTCTTCATATGCATGAACAGACTCTTTCTTCATTTCTTTTACTGCCATATTGAAATCGGCCTCATATGTAGAATATGCGGCTCTCCAAAAGCAATTCCTAAATGTTTCTCCATTGTATAATTTTTTCCAGTTGGCGTAAATGTGCCGAGCACAATTCCTATGCTTTGCTCTTGGAGAGAGTATAGAAATTGCATTGAGCAAGCCTTGTAACACGTTATTTGACATGCAAATAAGTTAGTTTACAAACAACAAATACTTTTATTAGCAAAGCTTATGTGCAATCTTACCTTCTGTTGATCGCTCATGAAGGTCCAGCCAAGACCTTGTCCCACATTCAAGTTTTTCACTAGTAGCTTGAGGAACCAAGTCCAAGATTCTTCAGTCTCAGCTTCTTCAACGGCCCATGCAATTGGAAACATTTGGTTGTTTCCATCTCTACCAATAGCACAAAGTAGCATCCCCTAACTAAAGTCTTCGCAAAGCATCCATCCAGTCCAATTACTCGTCTATAACCTGCTAGAAAACCCTCTTTCAATTCTTTGAAGCACACATAGAATCTTTTGAACTTATTACATCGTCCAACTTCCAAGTCAAATGTGCTATTAGGACTACATCGAATCAACTCAGCCTTATAAGAATGCAGCAACTTGTATTGCTTGACAAATGGACCTCTAATGATCTCAACAGCTCTAGTAATCGCTCTATAACAAATTCTCCTATTTAGTGTCAATGCCCACATCTCCATTGCATCCGCCTGTATTTGTGATGTTGTATACTTCAAGTTAGCTCTAATTTTAGGCAAAAACTACTCCGCAAGCCATATATAGATGCATTCTTATTTCTCATGCTCCTAGGGCAAGTATGTTCTTTTCCAACAGTCTTTGTGATGAAGGTCTTCTCACTTTGCATCCAACTAGCATAAACTCTCCATTCACAGCCACTCTCACACCTACCATCCATTTTTTTTTCGCTTCACTCTTCTTCCATCCAATGTTAAACACAGCTTTCTTGAATTGAGCATGCGAGACAAATCTCATTCCTACTTTAAATTGTATGTCTTTATGATCAGATTTGGGGTCATATCTAATGGTTTTTGATCTTCTTTGGTCATAGACTTCTTCATCTCCATCAGAGTTGGGAGGGCTCAAATTCTCATCTCCTTCTTCTTGAACAATGTCTCCATCATTTTCACCCCATCCTCATTTTCAGGAATATTAACGGCAACTGTATTAGTAATAGCAGCAGCATCAACCTCTCTTCTTATTTGCCTAGCAAGAAAGAAATCATCATTACCACCACCGAGAATGTAGTCATCATCACTTAAAGATAATGTACCAGCATCTTGCTTTGGTTCACTATCTCTATAGCTATCACTCTCACTATTATGACCACTAGTAGAAGAACCACTATCATCACCAAGAGCAGCTCCTTCAATATATACTTCAATAACACCAAAACTTGATCCTAGACCCACCAATTCTAACACTTGATCATCACCAACAATTTGCACAAGACCACTTCTCAAGGAATCCCCAGGAGTCGAGTACCACAACTTTTTAACTGAGTATCCTAGATCAAGAATAGCCTTAACAATTGCATTATAGTTCACCACCATCGACTTACAACGATGGAGATATTCTACATGGTAGCCTGTGTACTTTGTGATGTCTCCAAACTCCATAACTCCACCTAAGTGAAGTGCAATTGTAAATTCATTAAACATCTGCAAGGGAACAATAAACAAACCAATTAGTTTATAAAAACCTCTCACAAATAACTAGCAAAGATGGGATAATCATGTTTGACATGAAATGACAAAATCAAGTTCGCCAAACAGGATGCTTGGAAGCCTTGATAGGAAATATGAGGCACCTATGTCTAGAAAGAGACCTAGAGCTATTTCAGTCATAGCAAAAACCTACAACAAGGTTAACCAAACTATGCTGATAAAACTCTGGAAATCCTGATATTAAAGGAACAAGAAATTGGACAATCACAACTACCAACTACTTGCTTACATTAGGCACTCAAATTGACACATATCTGCAGTACCAATTAGATACTCTAGGTTATGTAACAAATTGCATAATAAGTGGCAAAAGATACTGAGAATATAATCATTTTATGTTTCACAAGCAAACATCAGCTTTACAAATTGCCAATTGACATCTACCTCGCCTTATTTATTAAGTAAACAAGAATTTCAATCTCGTTAAGTGGGGTTAATTGAGCTCAAGTCACTATTCCAAATAATATATGAGTACATATAAGTGTGTGCCATTGTATAATTTCAATGACCAAAGAATTCACAAAAGGAAAAAAAAAGCTTGTCATTGTACCGTGACTATCATGTCAGCTTCTTTAATATCAATTAATTGATTATGATGATCCTGAGAGATTACCTGTTCGTGTATAGGGCAAAGCTCAGCCGTGCGAGTCACCCTGGACTAGGAGGACTAGAGAAAAGCTGCCTTATATTCTATTCAGAGTAATGATTGAGATACAGAATATAACTTGTTTCTGCTGCAAAATCAAACCTTGAAACCTTAATCAAAATTATCCACGTAGATATGTATATTATCCACGTACTAAAGTCGGCGTAATATTATAATATTCAAATGTATGTGCTTTTTATGGACTAAGCATATTTATGAAATCTCATGAGACATGTAGAATCACACTCAAAGTACACCTAAAATCAGTGACAAACATAAGTGATTTTGGTTCTAGCATTTCAACGAGCATGTGATGTACGAGTCAATCATACCATTCACATGCAAGTTTCATGTTAAAATTTTGACACACTTACTATTCAAGGTAGGAAAGACTATGTAACGCTAATAAGGACATGAACTAACACGAAAGACCAGCAAGTAATCGTACAAATAGATTGCAGACATGTAGTAAACCATGTGGGGCTGAGACATATAAACATAAAGCCAAGTTTGTCACAAACAAAAAACGAGTGAAGCAACCACGATTAGAAGAATATGGCCGAAAGATCTAAAAAAAAATGAAAGAGGAGGTCCTCATAAACATAGAACTTGAATGAGATGTGGAAAAGAGAGCTCTTGTTTTCCTACCTTAATAACATGAAACCACTCAAGTGCAAATCCTCCACATTGGTCCTCAAATGACAGAAGACCACAATTCCACTCACCAATCACAGGATAAACCAAAGGCACTCCTACTTAAAAACTCAAACTTTCCATGCCCGGGAGCAATTCACTCACTTTGAGAGTCTCCTTGGCCTGCGCCGACACCGCGACCCCAATGAGTGACCGGACGAACTTGTCGAACTTCGATCGGAGCCACGCCCTGTAAATCACCTCGGGAAAGAAGAGCGTTTGTCGAGGAAGATGAACTCAATTGAATTTGTTGTTAGGGTTTTTTTGTGTTACAACAAAGAGAGAAGAGCGAACGTGAGGTACCTAAAGAAGGTGTGAGAAATGAGAATTTATTATGGCTTTTTAAGATATCTTTTGTTTTTCCCTTCACTATTACAAAGTTATTATTATTTTATTTTGAAAAAAATTAATTTATTTCCACATGGCTTGCCACGTGAGCAACCACGTCATCAAAATTAATGGCAAAATCTAACCAAACTAACGGATGATAGATCTGTCATAGGTGTACCAGTTTGGGGTTTTTGGTGATCAAAAAAATAGTTTGGGGTAAATTTGTCATAAATATACCTGTTTAGGGTTTTTTAAGGTATTAGCCATTGAATTTTCATATTCAATATCTCATAATTATCGCCGTTCAATATCTCTTATTTGTCCAATTCATCCTCTATGTTCTTAGAAGCTAAAGCCAATGTATTTGCATAAATTATTAATGTCTAATATTTATGCATCTATTTGCATAAACTAATTATATTGATGAATAAGATTAAATAAGATTTCAGAGTCGAAAGGTCACTTTATTTCCAATTATCATCCGAAAATCCTAACTTGAAATTATCATTAATATAATTATTTACGCAAAATTAAGTTCACCAGAGTCATTAAAACTTTCTTGAACTTCTCACAAATAATTGTAAACTAAAACAATAATTTACAATAGCAAATAACATTGAACTTTCATTAAGTAAACATGCCATTTACATAAAGTAATATGTCTAGTAGAAAGACATCAACATTAATATGGAAATAAATATTTACACCTAAGATATCTCAAATCAACTTAAGAAAAATAATAAATAAATAAATTCAAATATACTCAACTATCTCATAAACATGGAAAGACATTTATAATTTCTTAGTAAATTTCTCTGAGAATTTTAAAGACACATTGGGCAACCATGGAAAGAGCCTTGGAGGTCCTTTATGGCTCCTCTAAGGGCATTCATTCCGCACCAAGTTACACTTAACCTAAGGGTTGAAGTTTTTGTCGCCTCAATCCTATAGTATTCTCTTACAAAAGCCATTGCAAGCTTCTTATAATCTAGAATCACGTTGACCTCCCATGGGTGATCTCATATTGTTTGTCATTCAAATGGAAGAGTGTTCATTAAGGCTGGTATCTTCTTAAAATCTGACATAAGGTAACCATTTTAAATGGTTCCTTATATCATCGCGTTAACCATGATCACATGTGACACTATATCACTGTCATTCCTTCGATAATTAGCTAATCCATTCTTGCGAATATAGGCGTGGGTACAAAACACATCATTGTTCTTGCAAAAAATACAAAACAAAAAGGACTACACATAATTAATAGTGAATACAATTAAAAAACACATTTCCTTTTTCTTTTTCTTTTTTGGGGTCAATGGTCAATGGTTAATGGCCAGTTAATGACGATCAGTAGATAACCGGGTCGGGTTAACAGGTTAGTCGAGTTGGGTCAACAGGTCAAGGGTTGAGCCAACCAAGGGGCAAAACAACAACATCAACAAAAAATGAAGAACATAATCGTAAAATCAATTGATATGGGTAAAACCGTAAATTTACAAAAATGATAGGGGCAAAAAGGGAATTGCTCAAGTAGGCGCAGTTGCCGCACGCGTGCCGCTCATGTACCTACGGTTGTTGCACACGCATGCCATGCATGAGCCTAGAGGAGTTTGTCGTGCATGCCACGCATGTGTTGAAGATCCTCGCATCCGGTTGCGCGTGGGTATGCATCTGGCGTGCTCCGGCAGCATGCCACCCATCGATTTTCTCGTCTTAACAAGAACTACGATCCTGCACTTTCAAAAACAAATTTTGGTGTATAAAAAATTGAAAAGGGGGCAAACAGTACATCGAGTGTCAGGATTTTAGCCCCCGAACGTTCGTCAGCATTGATTCTCGAATCCGGCCATAAAACCAAATATAAACAACAACAATGATTGGGAAACAATAACACTGTGCTATGATACCGATGATGAAAATGGATTCCTAAAAAAAAAATGAATAGATTCTCGAGCAAGCGGATACCAAAAACAAACGCGGAAACAGACCCGAGGATTCATGTAACACTAATTGAAAGACACATCATTAAGACGGATGCCATGGATTAAGTACTTTTTGTAGTCTTGAGAGGGATGGATTGAAGCCTTTGAGTTCCATTCCTACGAGAAAATTCACTGTCGTCAAAAGACCAGAGGAATGTACATACTATTTCATATTTTCAACATTCTTCTTTTTTTCTTTTTATAGAGCAATTTATTTTTACTTAAAAAATAACTGTCCTCTCTCTTATTGGTCCTTCCCTTACAGGTCGAGTTTGGCCCAACATGGGCGAACAAGCCTGACTTGGCCCATCTTGTTTTATAAAAAACCCATCATTCGTTCGAAACTCATCTCGCTAACTTTCGATCATTGTCCAAACCAGTCCACCTGTAACTAGTGTTGACATTAAATCATACATCCAAGCTAATGTAGTTGCGTGTCGGTCGGGGTTGCTGGATACAAACGGTTTCCATTGCAAGAAAATCGGTCTCTAGAGATTGGAAATTAGCGATGTATATCTCATATCTCAAGGTTGAGGACATTATGGAGAAGTGGGTTTTTGGTGACATTACCGTTGCCACATCAAGAGAACGCATCATAAGTTCGATATTTTCATCTAGAGAGATCATTGAGAGGAAGCTCAAGTTAGGATGCATTCATTTCATGAAAAATGAAATTGTTTATAAAAATAAATGAACAAAAAAAAATTTCATCATCTATGAAAATTTTTAGACATAAATTGTTGTCAATGATAACATATTCATAGAATTATTTCAAGCGATACAAACAATTATTTTTAGAAAAATATTTTTCAAATTCCTCATTTTTCGCAAAATATTTGGAGCCCATGTGTTTATGTGATTGCTCAAATATTTCTTTGCTCATGTTATTGGGCAGCAGTGATTTGTGGATGAATTAGCTAGGCTTGATTGCAGCGATTTCATTGCTTTGGCCTCTGTCCCCTGCTTCAATGTTCTTCCTTTGAATGATTTTAAGCTATTCTGCATCTTTCCCATTGCCTTATGTTGATCAATGGTTCACCGCCTGGGTGAACAGACCTATGAATTCCAGGGGCGGCCCACCGATACATGTCTTATTTCAAGTTAATAGACCCATACAAAACCCTAACAAGCATTTAGTGGTTTGGCAAACGTCAAAGCCCCTTGCTCCTCTTCGTCGCTCGTCGGTGGCTTGCTGTCTTGCTCTACGCATAAAGGTGAAAGAGTGCACTTATGAACGTACAGACAAACTAATAAATAAACATATAACGCTCGTGGCTGCAGGCATAGATAGACGTACGGATGTATGCTTGTTATGCAATACACGTGCATACATCGTCATCCAGTGGCGATCATGACTCTTATTTTGTTTTCTTTAAAGATTGTGACTGTTTACTAGCCATCGAAAAATTTATATAATAATGGATTGAATGAGCATAAAACTTATATGGATTATGGTTAACTAAAAATAAAATAGACAATGTCTTGTAGAAACATGCTTTTTTGCCCCACCTGAATGTGAACACAACGATTGAAATATAGGAGGAAGAAGCGAGACTTCTTTTATGGCTCGTATCAAAAAGCGGGGTCTCTTACTTTCGAGAGATCTTTTAAGGTTTGTCTCTGGCATGTTCGTAAGCTTATATGGGTCAACGTGAATGAATATACGCTTATAAATGCATGAACGAACTTATAAATGGACGAATATCCATAGCGATCTTGTTTGCGTGTAAAGACGCACGTTTTGATGCATGCTTAGGGTACAATAGAAACGCGTTTCTCGTGACGATCTCAAACTTAGTTTCCTTTTAAGGTTTAAAATATCATCCGGCCATTAAAAGATTTGAAGAGTAATGTGTTAGAATACTCGTGCGAGTGAAGTGTATTAGAGGAATTTCGCATCCGAGAATAGATGTAGTATAGAACAGTTAATATATCCTAATTGACTCATAACTCATTGGCTTAAGCTTTTGAGTAAGGTGAGTCAAACTGGATATATTGACGGGCTCACATTTGGGCTCCCTCTTGGTGACCTCCCTAAAAAAGGTCACATGTAAGCTTAATATTAGGTCTCCTCCCCTTAATTGAAGTATCCTCTTGCATCAACTTATCTCAAGTTGAATCCATACGGCCCCGTGTTGCTACACCAAAATGCTCACCTGCTTGGCAACCACGGTCATCGGCTCTAACACCATTTGTTGGGAGCATGCAAAAAAATTCCGATACCTTCATCTAGGGAGATCACTAAGAGGGAGCCCAAATACAAGCACGTTGATATATCTAGTTGAATCCACATTTACTCAAAAGCTTAAGCTAATAAGTTATGAGCCAACTATAATATACTAATTGCTCTACAGCACATTAATTCTCCTATGTGGAATTTTTCTAACACAATTCACTCACACATGCATACTAATAATCTCCTCCTCACGCATCAGGCTTAAGTTGGAGCCACAACAACTTTCTCCGAGTGACTATTAGGTCTAAACTTGTTGGTAACTTGAGTTCTTATATTAGTATTAGGTGGTTTTGGGCCTTTTTATCCCAAAAGCTAACTCAAGAGATGAGGTTTTTGTTGGAGAAATCTTCTTGAAGTGTTTTGAAGTTGACAAAACGTTTCTATCAGTCTAGTCTGAAGGCTTGCAGACTCTGCTATTTAAAGTCTGAAGACCTCCGGACAGCCAGACTCAAGACTCAAAGTCTATCCTCATTGACAGTCTCTAATCCGTTGAAGAAAGGTTATCCAGAACTGTATGTTTCGTTGAGGATTTGACCTTATCAACTGGAGAAGATCTCGTGGTTGGAGAAGACATAACGGAGTCCTTTGATTGATCGAAGATTGACTCGATAATTGAAGATCCGGTGATTGCCTAAATATTATTGGAAGGTTCTGCTTATGGAAACCGAGATCCTGATTGTATGGGCGAACATAATTGATGGGCTATCAACACGTTCCTTTTATAGCTTCAACACGTTCCTTTTATAGCTTGAACAATCTTCCTAATTGATTCCGTCCAACGGGTAGATTGGAGGAATTCCTTTGGTAAGTGCCAACGGGTATGATGGCATAAAGGAGTATATAAGAAAGACTGTCTTAGTTGTTCAAGGTGTGCGCGATAGAAGAATTCCAAAGTCTGAAGCTCCTATTTGTTTAGATAAATCCTTTGAGCGAATACTTGTATACAAAAGATAGTCTATATTTGTGAGAGACCTTGAGGAGGTGTGGTAGAACATCTACACTGTGGAATCAAGACAAAGCTGTGCTGTAACTTCTCTTTTGATCATAGTGAAATCCAGTCGGGGGGTTGTCAGTGCGGAAGAGTGGACGTAGGCTTGGAATAAGCCGAACCACTATAAATCCTGTGTTTAATTTTCTCTTCCTCATTCTCTCTACCTCGATCGTATTTCATTTTGTTACTTAAGAGAGAATTTACTTTCTATCATTTGTTAAGAGAGAATTTACTTTCTATCATTTGTTACAAAAGGAAAATGTTTTAGCAGAAAGAGTTAAAAGTCTAGACTTGTCTGTTTCCAATCTTAAAGAAAATGAAGATAATCTTTTAAAAGAAAATGCTTTTTTAAAAACAGACTTATCAAATATATTAAAGAAATTTTCTATAGGGTCTGAAAAACTTGAGAAAATTCTTTCAGCACAAAGACCTTACTTCAATAAGTCTGGTCTAGGTATGACAGAAGAAACAATTCCCTTGATTGATTTTCCTAAAGTAAAAGAAAGAATTAAGAAAAGACTCTCGAGTGAGGTTTACAAAAATCACTTCAAGAAAGTTTTTGTTAAATCTGTAGGTAGAAATGCTCTAAAATGTTCAAAATGTAACAGTCCGGATCATTTTGAAAAAGAGTGTCCTATGGTTTGGAAACCTGTTAAGAAAATATGGGCTAATACTGCTTATGTTACTAACACTAAAGGACCCAAGAAAGTTTGGGTACCAAAGAAAGCTTGAGACTCTTTTTTAAATGCAAGTCACCGTCAAGAAAAAGGTAAAGTGGTATCTTGACAGTGGATGCTCAAGACACATGACAAGAGACTCAAAATGTTTCATAAAGCTTGCTCAAGTAAATGGTGGAAAAGTTTCATTTGGAGGAAACAGCAAAGGAAGTATTGTGGGATTTGGAACTGTGAAAATTGGAAATCTCACAATAAGTAATGTTTCCTTAGTGGAAGGACTCAATTACAATCTTCTCAGCATTAGTCAACTGTGTGATACTGGCTTCAAGATATTCTTTCAAGAAGGAATATGTTCTGGAATTAGTAAAGACTCTACTCAGTCTTTCATGGGTCGTAGACATGGAAACATCTATCTTCTGGATGTGAAACCAAATGAATCGCAATGTTTTATCTCAATTCAAGACGAAGCAAGCTTATGGCACATAAAGCTTGGTCATGTCAACATGAAGCAATTAGCCAAAATCTCATCAAAACAGCTTGTTCGAGGACTACCCAGATTACCTTATCAAAAGACTGATCCATGTACTCCATGTATTCTGGGAAAACAGGTAAGAAATTCCTTTAAGCCAATAAATCATGTCTCTACTAATCATGTACTACAGTTGCTACATATGGATCTCTTCGGACCAACCAGAACACAGAGTATTGGAGGTAAGAAATATTGCCTAGTAATTGTGGACGATTACTCCCGTTTTACTTGGGTATATTTCCTTGCAAGTAAGTCTGAAACCTTCTCGTATTTTGAAAAGTTTGCTAAAAAGGTTCAAAATGAAAAAAGGATGTGTTATCTCTTGTATAAGAACAGATCATGGAGGTGAATTTGAAAATCAAGATTTTACAAAATTTTGTGATGAATCTAGCTTTAATCATGTGTTCTCCTCTCCATATACTCCTCAGCAAAATGGAGTTGTGGAAAGAAAGAACAGATCTCTTCAGGAAATGGCTAGAACTCTTTTAATAGAAAGCAAGATTTCTTCACGATTTTGGGCTGAAGCTATTTCAACAGCTTGTTATATCATCAATAGAGTCTTCTTAAGACCTATTCTAGAGAAAACCCCTTATGAATTGTTCAAAGATAAGAAGCCTATTGTTTCATACTTTCATGTATTTGGTTGCAAATGTTTTATACTGAAAAATGCAAAAGATCGAGTTGGTAAGTTTGAAGAAAGATCGGATGAAGGTATCTTCCTTGGATATTCTACATCAAGCAAAGCCTTCGAGTCTATAACAAGAAAAGCCAGTCCCGTGGAGGAGTCAATGAATGTCAAATTTCAAGACTCAACACAAGATGAATCAAGTCGACTCATCAAGAAGAGTCCGAACTCGCCTCCACCTTCCAAAGCTTACAACTCAAGAAGCATCTCGGACTGAAAACCAGCATCAGGATGTTCGTGAAGATTCAATCAAAGAGAGAGATCATCAAATAGACAAATCAACAAGTAACTGGAAGCATAAGTCCGGTCATCCCAAAGATCTAATAATCGGCGAAATTAATGAAGGAATTCGCACTGATCCAAAAAGCGAGAAGAGTCTAGTGTAGCTCTTGTTTCTGAAATTGAACCAAAAAGCATAGAAGAAGCTTTGTCGATGAAAGCTGGATTGAAGCTATGCAAGAAGAGCTCGAGAGTTCAGCATTAATGATGTCCGGGAATTGACATCCAAACCAAAAGGTAAAACTTTATTGGAGCTAAATGGGTGTTCGAAACAAGATGAATGAGAAAGGAAAAGTCGTACGAAACAAAGCAAGACTCGTGGCCAAAGGTTATACGCAAGAAGAAGGAATAGACTATGATGAGACTTACGCTCCAATAGCAAGGTTAGAAGCTATTCGACTATTACTTGCGTTTGCTTGTTATAAGAATTTCAGGTTATTCCAAATGGACGTCAAAAGCGCCTTCCTAAATGGATTTATCCATGAGGAAGTTTATGTGGAACAACCACCAAGGTTTGAAGACCCAAAGAAGCCAGACTCAGTCTTTAGACTGAAAAAGGCTTTGTATGGTTTAAAGCAAGCACCTCGAGCTTGGTACGACAGATTAAGTAAGTTTTTAATACAAAATGGTTTTGTCAAAGGTAAAGTAGATACGACTTTATTTATCAAAAAGGAAATCAAAAGTTTCTTACTTGTTCAAATATATGTGGATGACATTATTTTCGGATCTTCAAATGAAAATATGTGCAAGAAATTTTCTAAGTCTATGCGGGATGAATTTGAAATGAGTATGATGGGAGAGTTAACATTCTTTCTTGGTCTTCAAATAAAACAATTGAAGGAAGAAACTTTTATTTATCAAGAAAAATATGTTAATGATCTTGTCAAAAGATTTGGACTGGAGAAGTGCAAAAAGACCGACATACCGATGTCAAGTTCTTTGAAGATAGACAAAGATGAAGAAGGGAAGAAAGTTGATCAAAAGCTGTACAGGAGCATTATTGGTTCACTTCTTTATCTTACTGCTTCTAGACCTGACATTTTGTTGAGTGTTTGCATCTGTGCAAGGTTTCAATCAGATCCTAGAGAATCTCATCTCAGTGCTGCGAAACACATCATTAAATATGTGGCTTCATCATCAAGCATAGGTCTTTGGTATCCTAAGAAGGGAGACTTTAATCTTCTAGGATATTCAGACGCAGATCTAGCCGGTTGCAGAGTTGATAGAAAAAGCACTTCGGGAACTTGCCAGTTGCTTGGAAGCAGGACGGTGTCTTGGTTTTCAAGGAAACAAAGCACTGTGTCTCTTTCAACAATAGAAGCAGAGTATGTAGCCACAGGAAGCTGCTGTTCGCAAATTCTATGGATAAAACAACAGCTAAGAGACTTTGAAATTGAAGACTCATGCACGAGATTAATTGCGACAACACTAGCGCTATCAACCTCACCAAAAATCCAATTCTCCACTCAAGAGCAAAGCATATAGAGATTCGACATCACTTTATTAGAGATCATGTTCAAAATGGAGATGTTTCAATTCAATTTGTTGACTCAAAGAATCAACTGGCTGATATATTCACAAAGCCTTTGGAGAAAAATCAATTTGAGTCTATATGGTCCAGACTCAACATTTTGAGGTATGAGGATATCAAAGTCTAAAGACTTTCAGACTCAGACTTACAAGACTTTATTTGAAAGACAGTCTTGGTATGTCCGTCAGACTGTAAGTCTTTCTCCCTTGAATCTCATCTTGAAAAGGTACGATCATCAGACTATGTTTAAATTGTTGCTATATTTAATTGACGTAAATATTGCATCGCTTCATTTTCAAAAGGGAAGTTATTTTTGAAATAGCTATTTTTGCGGATAAAGACAGTTATTCTGAAAATGCATATTTTTATTTCCTTTGTGACGGTTCGTTTACTCTTCTTTTTAACCAATTGTGCACTGTCGATTCCTCTTCACTTTTCTCTCAAAAACCCTAGAAAGCATCGATCCTCCATTCCCGTTTGTCTTCTTCGCTCAATCCTCAAAAAGTTGTCATCTTTCCTCTGAAAGTCAAGCAAGGAATCTTCCAAAAACTGAGAAATATGTCATCTTCAAGAAAGTCCTCAAGAATCGCAAGCAGGGGACCACAGAGAATGAGTGAGAGGCCTACGCACTTCGATCTTACTGAAGATGAAGTGACTCCAGAACAGCAAGCGAGCCCACAACATTCTCAACAGCGTCATTCTCCTCCATCTAGTCCTCAAGGAGTTGATCATCAACAACGGAAGAAATCATCGAGGATGCGGACCATGTAAGAGTTCAAAAGCCCGCTTATATTTACCGGTTATATCGTGCCCTAAAAGGAATTCGTACTCCTTTGAAATACATTGATGATTTTCTTAAAGAAAAAGGACATGGGAACGAATATATTTTTCTGAAAAAAATGGAAAGTTTGGGAATTGCTCGAAAAGGGGTGGCCGAGGAAACCCTTGCAAATATCCCAAGTGATCCTCGTGGATCAAATCCTGTAGATGGGAATGATGATGATGATAAATTATACAGTCAATTTCAACCGAAGATGGGTGTTGCGGTTGAAAATCAAGGTAAAAGGGGAGATTTGTTCAGATCAAAGGAGCAAAAGGATTTGTACTCGAAATTGCTGAAGCGTGGGGTAATAAACCCTAGGAGTGTGGATTTTGATTTTCTGGATGCAGTGAATGTGAACTTAAGGGAAAAGTTCAATTATCTTCAACTTGAAAAGTTCTGCTCTGACTCTACAGAGGCATATGCTGAATTAACTGCATATTTCTATTCAAATCTAAGCTTTTTGGATGCGAATAGATTCTCTTTCAGCGTAAAAGACCAAGACTATGTTGTGGATATGAACATGCTGGCAGATGTGTTAGAAGTCGAAAGAGGAAGATATCAAACAAACAAAGTTTCCATTGCTCGGGCCACACTTGAACTAGTGAAGGACAGGGGAACAGATGAAAAGATCACCTACTTAAGGATGGGTGCATTCAACATCTTGCTTCACAAGATTGTGATTAATTGCCTCCGACCGAAATCAACTTCCAAGACCGATGTATCAAGTTCGAGGCCAAGCCGATGTATGCCATTCTTTTTGGAAAAAGGTTTTCTCTCCCTCACACTTTGTGATGTTTCACATGTATAGAGCAATGATGAAGGACAGAGGTCAACTCCCTTATCCAAGCCTTGTTACGAAGTTATTCAGACATCTGAATATTCAGCCTCCACAAATCCTTTGTGTTCGACCATGCGATCATATGGTGGTAGGTCTGAAAATGGTTACCAAAATGCGTCTGAAAGAATTGAGCAAGGAGTTGGAGAAATTCAAGGAGAAGACTTCTGCAAAATCTCATCGAATATCTTCTGCAGCTAAAAGAAAAAGGAAGGAGCCCATGGTTGCTCCATCCAAGAAAAGAAGAGCTCTCCTCGTAGAGGATGAAGATGATGAGGAAGACATCACCCTCTCTGCATTGGCCTTAAAGAATTTAAGTCGTCCTGTTCCACAGCAAGACTCGGAACAAATGACAAAAGAAGCAGAGGAGAAGGAAGAAGAAGAATTAGAAGCTGAAAAAGAAACAGAGGAGGAAAGACCAAAAGAAGAAAGAAGAGAAGAAGGAGAACATGAGGAACACTCTTCTCCACCGTAGGCATGAAAACAAGGAGAGATCAGGAGAAATGAGTGAAGTCTTCATGTCTTGATGCAAGTGAAGGAGTCAGTCGCTCACCAGCAGACCCAGAGGATGTTTATGCATCTCAGTTTCCCGAAGAAGGTCATGAAGTGTCATCGCCAAATCTGCAAGATTATGCTGATCTACCATCGTCTGCATTTACTCCATCGATCGAGCCGAAGCAAGTACTCGGAGCGATAATGGAGCAGATTTTCGCAGAATCATGGACATTCTCTTGGAGATGCGAGGTCAGATTTATGCCTTGGGATGCGAAGTTCAAAGCTTGAAGAATGAAGGTCAAGCTTCTTCCTGTTCATTAAATGATAAAATGCAAGCCCTCTCTATTCAGAATCAGTCCAATGCCAAGAGTGAGGAGATTGCACAACTAAAGGAAGACTTTAAGAGGCTGGAAGGCATCGTTCAGTCTATGGAAGATTTCCAGCTTGTCCGCATTCCCAAGCAATCTTAACTTCATCTCATCCTTTTTAATGATGACAAAAAGGGGGAGAGATGCAAGATTTGATTTTGATTAAAAAAACTTTCATTAAACTTTTTGTTTGTTGGATTGTTTTGTGGTTTGAATCTGTTTGACTTTGTTTTGTGTCTGGATGAGAATTGAACTAGACTTGGACTTGACTACTTCTATTAACCAATATTGATATCTTATGAATGGCTTCATTATATACTGGACTAACCTATTTTCTGTTGTTGCAGATTCTAGTGTTATTCTGTTAGCCATTTATCTCTATAAGATATGCATATGTGTTTGAGAAATGTTTTGCAGGTCAAAGATATCCAAATCTGCAGGAAAGTTTTGTCACCATCAAAAAGGGGGAGATTGTTGGAGAAATCTTCTTGAAGTGTTTTAAAGTTGACAAAACGTTTCTATCAGTCTAGTCTGAAGGCTTGCAGACTCTGCTATTTAAAGTCTGAAGACCTCCCGGACAGCCGGACTCAAGACTCAAAGTCTATCCTCATTGACAGTCTCTAATCCGTTGAAGAAAGGTTATCCGAATCTGTATGTTTCGTTGAGGATTTGACCTTATCAACTGGAGAAGATCTCGTGGTTGGAGAAGACATAACGGAGTCCTTTGATTGATCGAAGATTGACTCGATAATTGAAGATCCAGTGATTGCCTAAATATTATTGGAAGGTTCTGCTTATGGAAATCGAGATCCTGATTGTATGGGCGAACATAATTGATGGGCTATCAACACGTTCCTTTTATAGCTTCAACACGTTCCTTTTATAGCTTGAACAATCTTCCTAATTGATTCCGTCCAACGGGTAGATTGGAGGAATTCCTTTGGTAAGTGCCAACGGGTATGATGGCATAAAAGAGTATATAAGGAAGACTGTCTTAGTTGTTCAAGGTGTGCGCGATAGAAGAATTCCAAAGTTTGAAGCTCCTATTTGTTTAGATAAATCCTTTGAGCGAATACTTGTATACAAAAGAGAGTCTATATTTGTGAGAGACCTTGAGGAGGTGTGGTAGAACATCTACACTGTGGAATCAAGGCAAAGCTGTGCTGTAACTTCTCTTTTGATCATAGTGAAATCCAGCCGGGGGTGTCGGTGCGGAAGAGTGGACGTAGGCTTGGAATAAGCCGAACCACTATAAATCCTGTGTTTAATTTTCTCTTCCTCATTCTCTCTACCTCGATCGTATTTCATTTTGTTACTTAAGAGAGAATTTACTTTCTATCATTTGCTAAGAATCGCTTCCGTATATCGATAAATTGTTTAGGCACCTATTCACCCCCCTCTAGGTACTCATACTAGCAATATCAGTTTTGCTTCACACTTATAAATCGATCGGTTTATACATAGGAGGCCAACATCACCTTTAGAAATCCTCTAAAATGATAATAATCACATTCCTGGATTCCTAGCAGAAATACTCTAATGCCACTTCGATAAACCAGTTAATCAACTTTTGCATCTCTTGCACTTCACCCTAACGCCACAAAGCACCCACTACCCCCATGGGTATAAAAGATATCAGAAATTGGGCATAGTTACCTACCTAATTCCAGCAACACCCTTCTAGCGGGCTACTATGTTCCTTCCTTATGTTCTTCAACCATCACCGCCACTCCCACAGGACTTACATGAATAGCAAACACCTGTCCAATAAAACAAGCCACTTCACTCCATTGCTTGGTCCCTGATTAAAGCTATTCGCGAATTTCTAGCTACTTTTACTCTCCCTAACAAGTGTGGCATTTCAAGCCAACCACACTCCATTAGCAGCACTTTCTTTTGCCTACTAAGCACTTTGTTTCACTTGTTAAAAAAAAAGAAAAAAGATAGTGACACATTTCCTTTAGCTCGCTTATAGAACCTCTTCCATTTTTTTTTTTTCAAATTGAACGTTAATACAATAGTCCAAAATTATGATATACCTCACTAACGAAAATGGTATTACATGCAAGGACTTTTCTTGATTTATTTTGCATAGAGTGTTACTGAATAGATATATTACGTATAAAAAGAGTTAATAAGATTATAATATCTATATTTGCATTTGACCAAATCAATCTAAATAATTAAACAGATGTATCATCGCTTCTCTAAACAAAATTTCCACTCTAGCTCAGCAGATGAGCTTACGGTTTAGGCTCACGCGTTTTCTGGTCCATATTCATAATATGAGTGCAGATCACCTTGTCTTATAATATATTTCTTATTATACTTTTTGATGTACTACTATCTTTTTTTTTTTTTTTTGGCCACGATATACTTCTCTATTAAATGTATAAAGTTTATCCAATTACTATAATATAATAGTTATCAACAAAATAAATTAGGGTGGCGCTATTTCCACCCCTAAATAACTACATCTATCCCCATTTATTCTAAAAAGATAAAATTGTCCTTAATTTTTCAATTGCAGCTTAAAGTGATGGCCCTGCTCTCTTTTTTTTCCCTTCTAATTTTTTTTTCTATGCATGATAGTTCCATAATTCAGCATTTTGCATTTTTTTTAGCGTTTTAAAGAAAATTGCATAGTATAAAACTGACAAGTCGATTCTTCATCATTGATCTTATAACAACTTATCTATTTTTTTTATCATCTCATCTCAAAAACTCACTTTATTGTTGAACTTTTTTTATTAATTTCATTACTCTACTAATTCATATCATATCTATTTATTTATAATATCAAAGAACTTATTTTTTTTTCCTTATTATAGCAAGATAATTTTATACAAAGTGTGTAAGATGTTAGAGCAATATATAGGAATAAACTAAAAAAATTATATATGATGAGGTATCTTGATATTTTTTTTTGTGAATAATTCATTATTTATATTAATTTTTATCATTCAAAATAATGATATTTCACTGGCATTTTAAAAAAAAAAAATCTTACTTTATGCAATATTTTGATTTAATTAAATTTTATCTACTCAACGACTTATCCATAAATATAATTGACAACATGAATAAGAACTAGATTTCTGGAAAATTTCTCTTTTCAACAAAACAAATTTTGATGAAAGTAATATCTAACAATTAAAAAGACATAGCAACTTTAACGTGTATAAAAAATCTATAATAAAAAAATAATAATAAACATATTAAATGCTTAATTATAGTAAGTAGATCCTACGTAGATATAGAAAAACTTAAAAAAGGGAAAGTAAATAAATTTGGTACCATCAATTTACATTGCAATTGAATGATACACGGTAATTTTGCCTTTTTGGTAGAAATTGGATAGATTTAGTCATATAGGAGGTAGAAATAGTGCTGCCCAAAATCTATCGTGCTTGAAAATGCATATTAATTCGAACAGGGACGGTGTGATTTTACTGTAGCATGGATGAAGAAGGCGATAAACCTTTTGTCTTACCAACCACGTGTATTGCGGTGCCATTCACTGCGATCTTCTCTGCCAATAGCTGCTTCTGTCGCTGATGCTTCCCTACACCGTCGCTGAGACTCAACCGCGCGCTTGCACCCTCGCTACGACCAGCTTCGGCCAACCGTGAGTCCTTGGCGACCTGACGCTGCTTCCCTGCACCGTCGCCGACGCCTTCGGCCAACCATGAGCCCTCGGCCAAGAAGCTGCTACACCGATCCGCTTCACTGATCGCTGCTTCACTCACTGCACTGCGACAATTCCACGACACTGCTGTTCTCGGCCAGCTACGATCCCGGCAAGCCACCGTGCCTACTGCCACCGACGAGCCCAGCCACAAACTTCCCCGATCCCTGTGGTCCTTGCTGCCTTCCACCGAGAACACTCGGTCCTTGCCGTGACCTGCCCTCACCGAGCCGAGCAGCATCAACAATTCCTCCTCGCCAATGGAAACCAGAAGTCCCTTATCGCTGATACTAGCATCACCGTCACCGGCCACCACGAGTCGTCTGCAGCTGGTCACCATTTTGGGAAGCAAATCTTTGAATTAGGTAATTTTCCTTAATCGAATTTGATTTCTATATATCATTTCCAAATTTAGTATTCTCTTCATCTAACTTGATTATTTTGAGATTTTTATGCACATGCAAGTTAGGAAAGTATACAACATGTGAAATCGATAATTCGGTCTTTAGGCATTAAGATTAATTTATGGATTGCTTGAAATCGCTAATTCAATCATTGGGCATTAAGATGGGTTGTCAATATGTTTGTTTCCAATTTTGAATGGAATGGATATATTTGGTCATTTTGAGCTTCTCCTATTGCTTTACTATTGGATTGCATGAAATCACCAATTCAATCTTGGATTTTCTAGCATAACAGTCTTTGGCTATTGTGAGAATAATAATTTGCTATAAGCCAAAATTTATAAAGTGGTGGGTCTTATAACAATTTATAATTAACTGTTATTTGGTTTGGGTCTTACAACAATTTATAATTAATTGTTATTTGGTTTTTTTTTTCTATAATAAACTGTTATGCTCACTTTAGATAAAGATGGGCACCCAATTATTTCTCTTCAATCTTTATTTGGTGATTTTTAACTTACCCAATTGCTTCACTTACTTTCTTGTTTGCAAAACATAATAATTGCATTGCATGATAGATTAAATTAGTTTTCCTAAATAGATATTCATATTTAGATAATATCTAGTAATTTAGGCTAATATTCCAAGTTAGAATAGGATTTAATCCAAATTATTTCCTATTTGAACTGGAAAATCTTTAGACAGTCTTTCATATTTTGAATCAAGAAGGAAAAAAATAGCACTTGCATATCATGTAGATTTAGTTGCTTCATTGTTTGCCATGTAATCATGTACCCTTATTATCTTACCCCGTAATCCTTATACACCATGTCATCTTTCCACATCATCATATTTTCCATGGCATCTATGCCACATCATCATGACATGTCATCATGTTTGCCACACCAATTTCATGTCATATTTTCCTTGTCATTTAGTGATTGCATGTAAAGTTTACTTAGTTAAAATTACCTGTCACGTTAGAATTGTTCATGTTATTTGTCATTATAGTCATATAAATAGCATTATTCATGTCATGTTAAATTAGTAGCATATAGATATAATTTAGAGTAAGTTTGCATTACACGCATTGCATGTATTTTATTTTATTTTAAAAAAAAAAACGACAAGAGTTAATTAGAATTGCATAATTAGAAAAATAATCATGGCAGGCTAGGTATAGCATTTTCAGTTTTAATTAATGAGCTTAAGGTGTTTGAATTCTTGTCCTTTCTAGTAGTTAATTAATTTATTGCTTTGATTATTGAGTGTTATTTAATCGTTGCGTAACTACATGATCACCTCTCACATGTTAGTGGCTAGGCTTAAAATTAATTCAAGTTGCATGAAAATACTTTAAAAATAAAATAGAAAGGATACTAAAAGGACCTTAGACTAATTTAGTGTAATCAAATCTCAGAATTCTTTGAATTTATGGTTTAAATAAGTAAAGTATGCTCCCACACTTTACTTGAGTTACAAATTGACCCTAATTGATTAATGACAACTATTAGATAAATCAATTTGCATATTAAAGTAAATCCGAAAGTTGTGGTTGGTATGGGCGGCTCAGGAGAGCCCAAGTGAAGTGTAAACTTAATAATCCATTAATTTTCTCCAGAATGGTTCACCATTGGGAAGATTGCAACAAATGAATTAATCTAGTTAGAGTTAGGTGGTCCTAAAATGATGAGTAAAATGTCTAATCAGTTCCAAATCTATTGTACATATGCTAATTTAGTCCTTAGCTTTTCAATTTTACTAATTTAATCCTAAAGTCATTTTGATCATTTTCGCTGGAAATATTTGACGACCAGTAATAACTGAAAAAAGGTTTCATGATAGTCAATTCACCAATCATCAAAATTTTACAATATATCACTAGCAGTAACACAAATAAAAATCATGACCCCACAGAGTTTGTGGCCTTTACAAAATTGCAAGAATGCTAATATCTTATTCACCTGAAATAAGGTAGAATGAAAAACTTCAAGCAGAGTCCAGGTTAAAACTTTCTTCCTTCTTATCAAATGCCCCATGTCGAAATGAGCATTTTAACCGAGGTAACTACTGCAGGTTTCCTCACAGGCGATTCGACCGGCCTCCTGCGTCCAAGCTCAACGTTCTATTTTGTGGAAAAGTCAAAGCTTCTCCTGTCTGTCAGTGCAGCAGACACTCATACCACCCACGAAGAAACATGCTGAGACCATGCAAATTCCATAGCAGGCACCTGGAGCAGTCCCCTGCCACACGTGCATAACAGAAGTTGCAGAATCGGGGAACCGAGCCACCATTATTATAATAGTCCAGATGGGGCGATACCCCTCATTAAATGGTGAGTCTGACCCTGATTTGTTTATAGATGAATCAAATCTGGACAAATATCTTATTTGTCAAAGTTATCTAAACAAAATAGCAAATCTCTAGTTAAGAAATCAATTAATTATGAGTCAATTAGGATTACCAACTACTTTACATCATGTCAATTATTTGACATAAATTAATAGATCTCAATTTAAAAAGTCAGTGAATTACAAGTCAATTAAGATCACCAAATACTTCACATCATGTCAATTGTTTGACGTGAGGCTTTTCTAACGCAATTAGAACATGCATTTTAGTAGAATGAGTTTTAAACAATATGTTGACCGGTCCTAAGCAACCTTTTATATAAAACTCGTGAGTCTGATTAAGAACAGTAAATCCTCCACCTCCCAAGATGTTCTTTTCAGTGTTTCAATCAATTATGACCATCGATGGATACAAATGAGATGTGAATTGACGGTCGAGATTGATCGAGACACCAAGAGAAGCACGTTATGGGGTCTTTTCCAGAAGGAAAGTGAAATTTATAAAAAAGGAGTGGCTTTATTTGCCATATATATGCAGAAAACGACGAACAACCCACCTCCCCCCCCCACCCCAAATACCCCCCCCAAAAAAAAAAAAAAAAAAAAAATCCCCCACTCGCATGGCCACCTCTCCAAACACTCGTCCATTGCTCACCATGGAAACCCTAACCAACCCTCTGCATTTGTCCGCATAAATCCTGCACATCCCCAGAGAAAGACTTGTATATAAATGCAGAAAAAAGAAAACGCCAGTAAGATCGTGCAGGGAGTGAAAAAGTTAAATGTTGTTTAGAGGTAAAGGTAGCTGTAAGTTTCTCTCTCTTCCCTACTTCTTCTTCTTTAACTTTCCCTGTCTGGCTGGTTTTGCATTCATTCAGTTTTGTTATCTCTTGCTGACGTGCGTTCGCTAGGACCTTCGCTTGTGTGAAGAAGAAGACGAAGAAGAAGAAGAAGATCTGAGTCCTCAAGTGCTTAGTGCTGAGTGATAAAGTCTCAAGCCTCTCAGACAACAACTCCAGATCAAGATGCAAGGTCACAATGACAGAGAGACATTTTCTGCGCCTCTTCTGGGTCACGATCATAGCTCTGATACATCACCCCTTTTAGAAACTTTAGTGGGTCTATCAAATGAAGAAGATCAGCCAACGAGGCAATCGAGTTTTGAGGTTAGTGTAGGAATTTGCGAATAGGGAAGAAGAATTTGTTTCCAATTTGGCTTTGTGCTCGTTAAATGTATTGGCTAAAGCCAATTAATATGACACATCTCAAGATTTAGTTTTTGGCCTGACCATTTTTTTTTCTTTATTGCCTTTTCTCTGCCCATTTTAGGTGTTTGAAGAGTTAAAAAAGCTATATGCCATAGCGCTACCTCTCATCGTTTCTGCCTTAGTCATGTACGGGAAATCTGCGTTATCGGTGTTGTTCCTGGGCCAGATCGGGAAAGAAGCACTGGCCGGAGGCACGCTCGCGATGGGTATTGCTAACATCACTGGGTACTCCATCATCGCGGGCCTCGCCCTCGGCATGGAGGCCATCACCTCTCAGGCCTGCGGGGCGAGGCGGTGGCCGCTCATGGTCCAAACCCTACAACGCACCATCACGATCCTGACCCTCGCCTCCGTACCCATCTCCTTCCTTTGGCTCTATGTCAAGCCGATTCTCCTCCTGTGCGGCCAGGACCCGAAAATAGTCACAGTCGCCACGGTCTATCTCACATACGTGATCCCGGATCTTTTCTTCCAATCTCTCATCAATCCACTCAGAATCTACCTTAGATCACAAAACATCACAGTCCCTCTCATGCTCAGCGCAGGGTTTGGGCTTATCCTCCATGTCCCAGTCAATTATCTTCTCGTTCATCACTACAAACTTGGTGTCAAGGGCATAGCAATTGCTGTGTCCATAACCGACTTAATCATTCTGGCCGTACTTGTTTTGTGCATCTACTTCTCTAGGACTTGTAGAGAGTCGTGGCAAGCTTGGTCCCTCAAGTGCTTCAAGGAGTGGAGTACCATTCTCTGGTTGGCCATCCCGAGTTGCATCTCGGTGTGCCTGGAGTGGTGGTGGTACGAGCTCATGATCGTCCTCGCCGGGGTCCTCCCGAACGCAGCCGATGCAGTGAGCGCCATGGGGGTTTTGATCCAGGCGACCGCGTTGATCTACATCTTCCCCTCGTCGCTCGGGCTCGCGTTGTCGGCCCGGGTTGGGAACGAGCTCGGGGCGGCCCGGCCCGAGCACGCCAGGGCCACCTCCCTAGTGGCCCTGGCCTGCGCCGTTGCCACTGGCCTCATCGTGATGCTGTGCACGATCATCATGAGGACCGTGTGGGGCCGGTTCTTCACCAAGGACGGAGCTATTCTGGTGTTGACCGCCGCAGCATTGCCGGTGGTGGGGTTGTGCGAGCTAGGGAACTGCCCTCAGACCACCGTGTGTGGGGCATTGAGGGGCAGCGCGCGGCCCACTCTAGGGGCCAACATCAACTTGGTGGCCTTCTACTTCGTTGGGCTGCCGGTGGCGGGCATCATGTGCTTCAAGATCGGTATGGGCCTCTTGGGCCTCTGGATGGGCCTCCTTGCGGCGCAGGGAGTCTGCGCCGTCGTGATGGTGGTCATGTTGATGAGAACGGACTGGGCTGAGGAAGCAAGGAAGGCCCGAGAGCTGACGGCCAACCGCGAGGAGCCAGACGACGACGGAGAGAATTCCGACCAACGTCCAAAATAGCAAAGGTGCACATTGGCGTAGCTAGTGATAGTGAAATTATAATAAAATGCGATAAATAATGATTTATCCTAGTGTACAAATCTTTTTTCAAATAGGGCCTTTTCTTTTAGGTAGCTTTCAATTTCCATTAAATTATAACTGACGTTGGAAAGAGACTTCTTAATTATAATCACGAAGGATCCTATAATTATTTCGCAGAAAATTAAAAATGCGATTGAACTTGGACAAAATTTTAATCTCAGAATTAACGAGAGACAACATTATGAACTAAAAACATATTTATACCGTAGATGTGTCCATATTGATATGAAATAGAAAATTACACCTTGCACCACCACAAATTAGGCACAATTGCAGTTTTGAATTTCGATGCAATTGAACTTTTCAAAAACTTTAAGAGCTGAAGCAGTCGAGAACCTGGAGATTTGGCATTGACCAGTACTTGAGTAAATGATCCGAACAGTTGTTCCAAAAGTTAGAAACAAGTTGATTTGTTGACTGGTTTGGCATTTATCTAAATCGATTGGATTCTTCTTAATCTAACGGTATCTCATTTCTAGAGTATAAAAGCAGCTCTCACTTAAAACTTCAATTTCAGTCAGTCAATAATAAGACTTTGCAACTAACATCCTTTACAATGAGATTAACATAACATCATTAATCATTTTATTAATGTTGCGGCCGTGCAACCGATCATGATAGCGAGACAAACAAAGAAATAGGCTAAAAATGGAGAAAACAAAACATTGGAATTTTACATTGTTCAGTTCAGGTGTCAATAGTTACTCCGGAAGGAAGGCGACGGTGATGGATCCACTATGAACAATAGAGATACAAGCTTAGATCAAAGGTTTTCTCACACCCAAACCCCGGATGACACCTAATCAAATCTTTACATAACGTTCAATTGTTTTCCTCCAAAAATCTCTCAAAGTAAAATTCTAAAATACCCTCAAGAGGCTACCATGTGTAGGCTCTTTATGTATACTTAAAATAGGTCGAAGCCATGCCTCAAATCGCGAGCCTCGTTCTCATCGATTGCCTACCCGGAGAGGGTTGGGCGCTCACCATATGACTATAAGGTAACTGGTCTTCTATTTCCACAAACGCCACCAAACTCATTTCGAACCTATCTAATTCTCCGCACTTCTAACTACACTTGATTTGTTGGTCAAAACTCGAAACATACCCAACAATCTCCACCTTAGCTCGTGCCAGCAGAAGTCATAGCCTTGATTCGCTGCTCCATTTGGGAAATGCCTTACCTTTGAGTGTGGTCGTGAGGCAATTACTTTGAAGTACATTTTGTGCAACAACCCTTCTTATTCGATAGCCCAAGCTGCCCAAGCTGCACTTGGACTTCCTCAAGGAACAAACTCAATTTGCACGTCCTCTCATGGCTTGTTATCTCTTATGCCCTACCTTTGAGTGTGGTCGCGGGGCAATTACTTTGAAGTATATTTTGTGCAACAGCCGTTCCTATTTGATATTCCAAACTGCACTTGGACTTCCTCAAGAGGAACAACCTCAATTTGCTCGTCTATTTTTGACTTGTTATCTCTTATGCAAAACAGTCGGTCACCACTAAACTCAATTCTCCTTGAACCAACATCACTAATCAAGTTGTCCACATTGCCATTTCCTCTTATTCCGCTCTCGATATGTACCCAGCCTTACTCGTCAGTCAAGCCACCATGTCTTGCGATGGTATTTTCCTACTCACAATGTGACCCACAAAAGTGGAAGCTAAACAGCTCAGAGATCGATTAATATTCAAGTCTCTTGAGTTAATACGACAATACCTAAATTACATCCTCTGGAACTCAATGTAACGATTGTCGTCCCCAACAAATAAACAAGGAGCAATTTCACATCATCAAAATGCATACCTAGATTAGTATCACAACTTACCTTTTCCATCTAGCAGGGAAGTGGGCATATGCGTAAGAGACGAGCCTACAACCTTAAATTAGGCACAAGCTCTTCCAAAGCTATACTTCGCCTGAGTTAGAATACTCAATTTTTAGTTTCACTTGACCATATGAGTATTTTGTATGAGGAATCACCATTAGTGTTGGAATTCATGTCGGCGGAAGACGACTTACCTAATTTCGATGTGCAAATAGCAAATGGCCCCGGAACGAACGTTGAATTGTCGATGAAACACGAACGACACTTCCTCACGTTAGTTTGGATGCAATCACAAGGAAAGCACCCGATTTCCATGGCGTAAATGCAAATCATTTTCATAAAAGTGAAATGGAATGCCTTCGATGAAAAGGGGAGAGAAAGGAGTGTACGTTCTTTCTAAACGTATTTTCTGCCAACAACAACAACCAACGGTTGTCTTCTAAGAGGTTTTTATACCTCTCACTTCATACCCTTTTAATAATGTCTCACACCCCATCATGGACGTACCTTTTTAATTACAACATCTCTCACTTGGACATGATGGGCTTGATAGCTCTCTATCAAGAATATAAGGCATTCAACATTCATCAACTTTACAAAACAATTCATACTGGCAAATAAGCCGTGCGACCAGTGAGTAACCTGCAATTGGGAGCTCAAATTATGCACCTGTTAAGGATAACATAATGGCTACAACCCCGAAAAGAAATAAACAATCGATGTCTCATAGTGCCCCAGACATATTTTGTTACATCAATCCAAGTATACCTATCCCTTAAAGGCTAGACTCGATTATTCTCAAAAAGCACCATGTATTTACAATTACATCCGCAACCACATAAGGCGATATAATTAGTCGACCAGTAAATACACGTGATAAATGTAAAACAACAATAATCTTCCTTCGCACTCATGTCTCTCTCAATTTCAGAACAACTGCTTTCCTAGACACATCCCATAGGCCATATCCATTCATGATCGCCCGTAACATGTTAAAGTAGCAACATTGATCTTTCACTTCAAGAACATAGTCAGAAGTAACATAGTGCACAAAATTGAGGTAAAATACAAATTACCTCAAGGTCTCACACAATGAGTAAATAGGGATAATTTTACTCATCTTCCCTTATTGGTCGTATAATGCACATGAAGTATGAATTACATGCTATACTAGATTACTCTTTCTATAAGAGCGTATGTCATTTATTAAATATATCCACTATACGGATCTTAGCCTAAACATAGTCACGTGCTTCTCACGTACTCATGTTTAGCCCGAATGCTATATCAGCTCGCTTTCTATAGCGCCCAATTAAGTACTCGCATCCAGCATCTTACAGGCATACATGATTATGAGACTATCATGTTCGGTCTTATTATAAATAAATCACAGGCCTAATCTTGACTCCAATCAAAGCGACATATTTTATGTACCAAACTTGCTCTTTAGCATTTATTTGTACGTAACGTCTCATCCCAACGTGCTATCTAAAGCACTTGAGACGATTGCTCGTGTGAGTGAGCCAATCATTGCATGCTGACATACTTTTTAATAATATATGTGTGTTTGTGCTAGTCTCATAGTTGATTTGTACTTGTTGATTAAAACATCAAATCACTAATAAACAAACAAGTACAATACATCTGTCCACAAATACATAAACCAATGATCATCTACAATGACAGATATCACATTCTACGCAATCCTAGTGACATCCTATGAGTCAAGAATATGTCCCTAGGAATAGCCTTCGTAAATGGATCAGCAACCATTCTATTGGTTGAAATGTATTGCAGGATCACTTCTTTCTGCGCTATAATATCTCTAATGAAGTTATTGATTATGTCAATGTGCTTTGTCCTTCTATGATACTTGAGATCTTTCACATAGGCAATGGCTGCTTGACTATCGCAATAAACTGTCACCGGTCTTGGAACTTTAGTGATAGTGGCTAAATTTTCTAAGAAATACTGCTTCTTGCACTGCGGCAGAACATGCAATAAATTCTGCCTCCATCGTAGACAAGGCCGTGCATGTCTGTTTCTTGCTATTTCAAGAAATCGCACCTCCATTGAGCAAGAACGCATATCCAAAAGTTGATTTATGCTCATCCAAGTCTCCACCCCAATTGGCATTTGAATAACCCAATAGGTGTAAATCATTCCCTTGGTAACAAAGTCGATAGTCCATGGTGCCCTTCAAGTATCTTAGGATCCTCTTCATTGCTTTCCAGTGTACTTGACCAGGATTTGATTGATATCGGTTCACCAATCCCACGGCATAACATATGTCAGGTCGAGTACACATCATAGTATACATCAAACTTCCGACTGCACTAGCGTAAGGAACAGTTTCCATCACTTTGATTTCTTCTGGAGTCTTAGGACACATCTCAGTACTTAAACCTTCACCTTGCATGACAGGGGTATCAATGGGATTACAATGCTGCATATTGAAACGCTCAAGAATCTTCATAATATAATACTATTATGGTAAAGTAAGGAGTTTCCTCGATTGATCTCTTTCGATCTTAACTCCTAATATATAAGCAGCTTCTCCCATGTCCTTCATCTCAAAATTGGAGGACAAGCATTCTTTAATGGTGATAACCAAAATCTTGTCATTTACAGTCAACATAATATCGTGCACATAAAGTGATAAAATCACAAATTTATCTTTGGACTGCTTGACATATACACAGTGATCTTCTTCGATCATCGTGAAACCAAAAGTTATTATTGCTCGATGAAAACGAAGATACCATTGTCTAGATGATTGCTTAAGGCCATATTTGAGCAATGAAACTTACAAACTTTATGCTCTTGACCTTTAACTATGAAATCTATTGGTTATTTCATATAGATTTCCTCATCTAATTTTCCATTGAGAAATGCCGTCTTTACATCCATTTGATGTAATTCAAGGTCCAAATGTGCAACGATGGCTAGAATAAGGCGTATTGAGGCAAATCTTACAACTGGTGAAAAAGTTTCCTCATAGTCTATACCCTCTTGTTGAGTATAACCTTTTGCCACAAGGCAAGCCTTATACTTTTCAATGGATCCATCCACCCTTCGCTTAATCTTAAATGCCCATTTGTTTCCAATGGCATTACGATTGGGTGGTAGATCAACCAAGTCTCAGACATGGTTTGCCCTCATTGACTTCATCTCGTCTTCCAAAGCTTTTCTCCATTCTTCCTTATCAGAGGATGAGAAAGCCTCTTGAATAGTCTTAGGCTCAGCATCATCATTTTGAGCAATTATAAATGCTTCCCCTTCAATCTTAAAACGACAACGGAGAATACTTTTACGATTACTTTTACGTAATTGAATTTCTCTTGAATTCAATTCATCAGGCGATGCAACACTCCCACTAGCTCTTGTGTGTTGAGGTAAATCTTCATTTTCCTCTACAACATCAGTGGGTGTGTTATCAGGATATTCCATCTCATATAATTGGAAGTCCTTATCAATCTCACTTCTACTAGGAAAATCGTTCTCCAAGAACGTGACATCTCGTGACTTCATTTCAGCCACACTTCTATCAGCTTGTTCACCTATGAACACATCCTTTAGAGTGTTCGAAATATCTTATAAAGATACATTTCTTCCCTCTATGACCTAATTTGCCATATTTATGGGAATAATCATGAACATAAGCTGCACATCCCCATGGACGTAGACTACTCAAGTCTGGTTTCCTACCAGTCCATAATTCATAAGGGGTGGAAGTGACCGATTTTGAGGGCACACGGTTAAGTATATAGGCAGTAGTCAATAACGCATCTCCCCAATAGGAGATAGGTAAATTTGCTTACACCATCATAGACCTAACCATTTCCAATAGGGTTCTATTCCTTCTCTCAACTACCCCATTTCGTTGTGGAGTACCGGGAATAGTCAATTGTCGTATAATTCCATTTTCATCACAAAGAGCCTTGAATTCCTCCGATAGATACTCACGTCCTCGATCAATTCTCAATGCTTTTATTATTTTGTTCAATTGATTATCTACCATCGCTATATATCGTCTAAAGCAATCTAATGCTTCTGACTTATGGGAGATCTGAAAGACATAATTGAAACGTGTGAAGTCATCTATGAAAGTGATGAAATATAAGGCTCCATGCCTCGCCCTCACATTCAAAGGACCACAAATATCAGAATGTATGAGATGCAATGGAAATTCAGCTCTAGTCCCTTTACCGAATGGTTTTCTAGTTGTTTTTCCCGCCAGACAATGTTCACATACAGATAGACTAACATTAGTGAGTGACCCTAAAAGGCTCTCTCTAGCTAATCTTTGCATTCTTTGCAATCCAATGTGACCTAATATAACATGCCAAGTACTTGCATCAATCTCAACGTTATTAGAAGGTGCAATTAAAGAAAAACAACCATCAACATTAATATTGTACTGATCATAGTCAATATCTAACACTATAAAACCATTCGATACATGACTTGAACCATAATAAATTGTTCCATACAAAATGTCAACACAATCACCATGGAAATTCAATACATAACGTAAGCTAAGAAGAACAACTACAGAGATCAAGTTTTGTCGAATATTTGGAGCATAAAGGACATCATGTAGGAATAGGTTTTGACCACCACGTAAGATTAATTTATATGTGCCAATACCCTTCACTTCAACTCTTGAGTTATTCCCAACATATATCCATCTTCTTCCATGCGGTATCCGACAATACTCCACAAATGCTTCTCGGTCTCTAGCTATATGGTCTGTTGCTCCTGAGTCTACAATCCACATTGGATGAGATTCAGCAAGCATTACAGTACGAGAAACAAAAGTATACTCAAAGTAATGGAGAAATAGGGTACCTTTTTCGGCTCAGTGCATTCACGAGCAAAGTGACCCATCCTACCACAATTGTGGCACTCCATCTTGGCCTTGTCCTTCTTCCCACCATGCTTCTTGCGTTGGAAGGTCTTAGCCCTCTTGGGTCCATGATCAGTCATCTTCCCTTTGTTGTTGAACTGAAGATTCCTCTTGCGCTTGAAGCCCGATGCTTTGCGCGAACTCGATTAAGCAACATAAGCATGGGTAGAGGATCTCGCAGCCTCTAAACGCTCATCCTCTAATTCCAAATGACGTGCAATATCATCAAAAGTGACAATGTTCTCATTATGCATCATATTGATCTTCATATGCTCCCAATTATCAGGAATGTCGCGACCAACTTTTCGGGTGTGAACCACCTAAGGTTTGACTAATGGATTGCTAAGTCTTTAAGCTTAGCTCGGGCTCTCCCAAGCACATACCAAATCGCGACTTAAGGTTCAATTATCTAACATGCGAATGATTAATAACTAGGAGTCACCACTAATCGGTTTATGGTAGGTCGATTAGACACCTAAGTAAAATAATGTGAGAATTATTTTACTCTTATGAACTAGAGACTAAGGGTATGGGGAATTGGTTACATTAGATTTCTCTAATGCCCTTTCGGTACCATTCTTTTTATTTTCAAAATATGTTTTTTTTTTTGTAGGCAGCTGATTTATTTTAACCTAAATTACTATCATGCAAAGCAATCATGCGGGTGTGCAAATCACCAATTTAATACCTAAGAAAGCAATTAAATAATGCAGAACTTACCTCAAAGCAACGAAATCATTTGCAGTGTTAAATTAAAATTCACATTAACAACCCTAGATATGATTTCTAATTAACACGCAATTTCAATTTTTGTTTTTGCTTTATTTAATGAAAATCATGCGATGCATGCTAATAATCTAATATGACATGGCAGCACGACCTAAACTATATGACATGAATAAATGCAATAATTAAATGCAATCTAATGACCTAATTCTAATGACATGCAATGCAATGCAATGACATACAAAATTATTTCAACTAAAATGACATGCAACACGCAACTTAATATGCGAGCTATATGTCACGCGACATTTATTAAATGACCTAGTCTAATGACGAGGAAGTTTTAATTAAATGAATCTAGTAATCACTAAATGACATGCATTTCATGAACCTAATTCTATATGATGTGCACATGATCATTCCTAACAAAAGCGTGCAAATCTATTTGGGAGAAATTATCTAAACCTATAATATGCAATCCTAACATGCCATGACATACAAAGAATGCCCTAATTCTACATGACATATGCCTGATGTTTTTTATGTTTTTTTTATTTATAAAATTCGAAATTTAAAATTGCCACGTAATTAAACATGCAACTTAGATTAAACAAAAACTAACATCCTAAATGAATGCATTTTTTATTTTATATTTTTTTTTTCTAAATTCGAAATAAAATCCCTATTCTAGATATGCATGATAACAAGAAATATTTCAAAACAAACTGAATCCTAATTCAAATATTTTTTGGATTTTTTCAGTGGTTTTCCAAAACAAGCAATTATCAAATAAACATTGTATTTAAACTAATCAAGGCATCCAATCAAATAAAGGATTAAAATAATCGAAAAAATAACATGTTGTCTCACAAGTCAAATTAACAATTACTCTAACCCTGAATATCACGACAAGAAGTTCAAAATAATTAAAAATCTGATCCGAAGTCTTACGGATCAAATTAATAATTATATTGATTCAACAATTAAGATACTATCAACAAACCCAAAAATTAATATAATTAAAAAAAATGACCCGACATCTTACGGGTCAAATTAATAATTACAATAATTTTAGGTATAACTACTACCGATAATGCCTACAATATCCATAAAATAACACCCAATCCTCTAAATTACTTAGTAACAAGTAAATTTGATAAAATAAATAAATAAATAAAATTGCCTAAGGTAGAGAACCAAAGGGAGGAAGGCAGCACGATGGGTATAGGCGTAACAACAGTTACTGATCGGTGCTAAAACTTCAGCAGGGACAACGGCGAAGCACGGGTGAAGCGACCAATGCTCAGACACAAGTAAAAGGGGCGCGAGATCTGAAAATCACAGTGATTGCGAAGGCGGGTCTAGCTACAGGAACGGCAGAGAACTCCAAGGCGTGCGTCGCGGGCGTAGGGCTCCAGATTCGGTTCGGGTGGTCACTCGGAGGGCGAAGAGGTGATCGATCGGCAGATCTCGGACCGGCGAGTAGAACCCAGACGGCTGCATGAGTGTGTATGCGTCGGTATGGACAACAGAGGTGTCGAGTGAGCTCGGGATCAATCGGGGCAAGGCGAGGGCTCGGACTTTGGAGGCTGGGTGACGGGCGACGCATGGGTCTTCGGCTCCAAATAGTAGGTGGATCACGGGTCTTTGGCTCCGAGCAACAGTGTCGTGATTCGAGCAAGGCCGGGAGCAGCGTTCGGTTGCTGGTGCGGGACTGACTCGGGTGAGCGGGGGCGTCGAGCTTGGCTGCAATGGGCTTTAGATCGCAGCGGCAGCGAAGACGGTCTCCGGCGGCAACGAACAACAGGACCTTGGGTTGGCGCGGCACGGGGAGGCGTTGGGCAGCAACGGGTCACCGAAATCGTGGGTCGATGCGACACAAACGGGAGAGCTCGGGCGGGTGCGGCGGGGCTTCGAGCGAGGTGGCTGTGGGATGGCCTCGACTTCCAAGCGGCGTCGGAGTGGCAAGACGGCAGGCGTCCGGTGAGCAACGTTAGTTGGAAGATATGATTTTGTAATTTGTATTGATAGGAATATAAATGTATTTTAGGATAGAAAAAGATAGGCAAATATTCCTTTTCCTTTATTATTTTATTCCTTGTAATTAAATACACAAAAGATGTACAGAATTACAATCAAGGAAGAAGAAAACAATTTGCTTCTTCGTTCTTCCTCAGCCTTCGTCATCTTCATCCTCTTTTTCTGACATGGTATCAGAGCCAATCCGGTTCTGATTTTTGCTTCCGCTTCGATTGCCTCATAAACCTACCTTGAAATCCCAGAAGAGTGTTGCCAAAGGAATCAAAATTCTTGATTGCCTAAAGGAACCTTATCTGCAAAAGAGGTTAACAGAGGAATCAACTTCTTATTCACAATGTCAACACCACAAGATCTTACCTCTCCTCCCGTTGATCAATCCGTTACAGAAGCTTCGATACAAGCCTTGGGAGATCAAGATTCGTCCGTCGTAGTCCTTGCACCAGAACAGCACAGACAAATCCAGGGCCAACATCCACACGTGCAGTGGCAACAACAGGCTCAGGGAATTGCAGGACAACCATTCACCGGTCACCCCTACCAATGGATGCCGTATCCATGGTATCCTGGACCTATCCCCAACTCATCATCGCTTGGCTACCACAGCAGCGCGCGGGTCGAAGATGGTCCACCAACCAGTGATGGGGCAAACCCTAGCATCGACCCGGAGCAGACGGGCGGATCAAATATATCGGGTCAGAGAACCAATTCCCATTCAGGGTTTTAGAATGCGGATTACGGATTCGGCTTTGGCGGTTCGGGTCAGGGAACGAATCCCTACCCGACTCTGTACCAGGTTTCTTCCCATATCGATTCTCGCTAACAAAGTGGGCGGCCGGAACCGGGGACCCGTTGTATACAACAAACAGCGACGGACCAGAATTGAAAATCATAAGTCAGCAATTGACAGGTGCAGAAAATTATTCAAGCTGGTCACGCGAATTCCGGCGGGCCCTTATAACGAAAGATAAAGAGGTTTTCATCGACGGATCTTTCCCGATTCCGTCCGACGAGAGAAGGGCACGGCTCGGAGGAGATGCGAGCGGTGAGAACACGGACTGGGCATCGCGCCCGAGGTCGCGGCCGGACTTCCCCGATGGAGGATCCGAAGAAGATGTGGGAAAACATAAGAGAGATGTACGGAAAACTCGACCAAGTTAGAATTTTTTATCTCACACAACAAATTTCCGATCTGAAACAGGGGAACATGAGCATTGCGACAATATACAACAAGCTTTCCGGTCTATGGAATGAGTTGGAGGCAGCCGAAGAAAAATTCGACTGGCCTGACAATATCCAATAGCAATACAAGCAAATGCGAGAGAGGGAAAAGGCGATGAGGTTCCTCCTCATTCTCAACGAGGCATACCTGTCGTTCCGATCTCACATTCTCACCATGGAGCCGCTGCCGAGTCTCGGCTGTATCTATCAACTCGCCGTCCGGGAGGAGAGCCAACAAAGATCGGCGGACCACGGCAAGGGAGGAGACGGCATCGCTCTCGCAGCGAAGACCCATTTTCGACCATCACAGAGAAACTCGGGGAGGAGAGAGGCCGATCTAGGGTTGTTCTTTGACAACGAAAACCCTAAATCGCTTTTAAGGAGAAGCATGGACGGTGGAGATTACTCCCACCCTCAATCGGACGGTTCGCGGCCACACCAGGGGGCGATGGGATCGGACGGTTCGCGCGGCGTCCTCTCTAATGCATCCGACGGCTCCTGTGCCGTTTTTTTTCAATCCATCCGACGGCTCACGAGGAAGCTACTTGATTGGATCGGACGGCCCGCGATCAATCAACGTGAGTGGGCTGGAAGGCTCGCGAGGCCCATTTCGGGAGGGTCCGACGGCTCATATGGGCGATTTCAGCACGAGCTTTCGAGGCCCAATTCAAATACAAAAATTAATGGGCCACGGGGAAAAGGTAAATTGTACTGTGATTATTGTAAACGCCCACATCACACTATTAAGAATTGCTGGAAACTGCATGGAAAGCCAGGAGAAAAAGAAAAGGGGAAATTTTCCTCAGTTTTTCAGGTCTCGGGTCAGCAAATGGGAAAATCAATTACCCATGAACAATATCACGAGCCGATGGACACTTTGAAGAAATTGGATCATTCTGATAAAGGAGGCAGCTTCACAGGTACATCCTATTGTTTGATGAACTCAATTTCCAAGGATGCATGGATTATTGATTCTGGTGCAAGTGATCACATAGTCTGTGATAGGAATTTACTTTCAGACATTACAAAATTATCTTTTCCTATATCAGTACAACTTCCAAATGGAAATAACACCAAAGTTATAATGGCAGGGACTGTAAAGCTTAGTTCTCTTGTTACTCTTAAAGACGTGCTTTACGTACCCAACTTCCATTTCAATTTAATCTCGGTTAACGAGTCTCGTGAAGAAAATTCATGTCACATCCTTTTCCATTCTGATAAATGTTTCTTTCGAGCCCTTTCGACCGGGAAACCGATGGGCTTGGGTAGAGTCAACCGGGGTCTATATTTTTGGTTGGATTCTCCGCATCTATCTAAATTATCTCCCGTTGCATTCAATAAATCTCTTTGTAATGCTACTGTCAATGACATCAATTTTCTTAATCATAAACGATTGGGCCACAGTGCATCTTTTCCTTGTCCTAAATGTCCTATTTGTCCCATGGCTAAGCAGACTCGTGCTCCTTTCCAGAATAGCACTTCTCGAGCAGATGATATCTTTTCTCTTATTCATGCTGATGTTTGGGGGCCCTATCATACTTTAAATCACGATGGGTCTAGGTTCTTTCTTACAATTGTGGACGACTACTCTCGTGCCACATGGATTTTTCTGCTGCAGACCAAAAGTCAGGTCTTTTCTCATTTAAAGACATTCATTTCCCTGTCTAAAACTCAATTTCAGAAATCCATTCGTAGGATACGTACTGATAATGGAAAAGAATTTTTTAATGCTGAATGTGCTTCCTTGTTCACTGTAAATGGGATATTGCATGAGAGTTCTTGTACCTATACACCTCAGCAAAATGGCATCGTTGAGAGAAAACATCGCCATCTTTTAGAAGTGGCCCGTGCGCTTAAATTCCAAGCTTTTGTCCTGAAAATTTTTGGGGAGATTGTGTGATTACTGCAGCATATTTGATCAACCGCATGCCATCACGCATTTTTAAAGGGAAAGGCACCTTTTGAGTTATTGTATGGAAAAAAAAACCAAATTTGAGCCATCTTAAAGTCTTTGGATGTCTGTGCTATGTCACTACAATGGGCCATAGAGATAAGATGGCGCCACGAGCTTCTCAATGCATTTTTATGGGCTATTCAACTTTGCAAAAAGGATATCGGCTTTATGCACCGTCTACAGGGAATTTCTTTGTCAGTAGGGATGTTGTGTTTCATGAAGATATTTTTCCTTTTTCCCTAACGACTTTATCTGAAGAAGGAAAGACAAATCAGCAATTCTTGTTGGAAGAAGATTCATCATGTGGAGAAGCACTCATTATTCCTACTCTTCCACAAACAACTGATATCTTACCTCCAACATTTCTTATAAATACGGCTGAAGATTCTATTGCGCATCCTCATGAAGATAGATCGTTGCATGACGAACCAGTACAGTTGGAGGATACTTCAGAAGCCACTACTGCTGAAGAATTATCCACCACACCACAAGCGCCATAGCGGCGTTCTCATCGAATCTCTCGACCACCAACTTGGACGAAAGATTATATATGTGGCTCTTCAAGATCATCAGGTACTTGTTACCCTATCTCCTCTTATGTGTCTTTTGATAGATTGACACCAGAACATCTATGTTGCATAAGTCGTATTTCTGAAGATCAAGAACCTACTAGTTATAATGAAGCCAAAGATGATCCTCGTTGGCGAAAGGCCATGGAATCAGAATTACATGCATTGATAGACAATCATACCTGGATGTTGTTTCAATGCACGATCATCGCAAACCCATTGGATGTAAGTGGGTATATAAGATAAAATATAGGGCAGATGGTTCTGTGGAAAGATACAAAGCCCGGTTGGTGGCAAAAGGCTTCACCCAGCGAGAAGGTTTCGACTATCATGAAACTTTTTCTCCTGTAGCAAAAGATGTCACGATTCGTACTTTTCTGTCTATTGCTGTTTTTCGTGACTGGCCATTGCATCAAATGGATGTCCATAATGCCTTCTTGCATGGGGATCTGGATGAAGAAATATATATGGAGCTTCCACCCGGATTACGGAGACAGGGGGAGTCAAAGGTATGTCGTCTCCGCAAATCTCTTTATGGATTGAAACAAGCTTCCAGACAATGGTATGCTAAGTTTACCAGTGCACTCTTGGCTGCTGGATTCAATCAATCCAAGTATGACTATGCCTTATTCACTTGGACAAAAGGTATGTCATTTATTTGTTTGATGATCTATGTTGATGACATTCTCATCATGGGAAATGATGATTCTGCTGTAAAGAAACTTAAAGAGCATCTGCATTTGACTTTTCATATCAAAGACTTAGGATCACCTAAGTATTTTCTTGGAATTGAGATAGCTCGCTCAGATCAGGGCATATCATTGAGCCAACGGAAATTTGTGATGGAAATAATATCAGAAGCAGGATTATCAGGTTGTAGACCGTCAGTCATTCTTATTGAGCAAAATGCTAAATTGACTTCTGTTGGCTATGACACTGGTATATCCTCCTCTTCGGATGATCCATTGTTACAAGATCCCTCAGGATACCAGAGACTCGTGGGTAAACTGATATATCTCACTATGACTAGGCTAGATATTTGCTATGCTGTTCAGACTCTTAGTCAGTTTATGCACAGTCCAAAGCAGTCTCACATGAACGCAGCCTTGAAGATTGTGAGATACTTAAAGACTTGTCCAGGTTTGGGAATACTCCTTTCTCGAAAGTGTAACATGGAGATGACGGCCTATTGCGATGCAGATTATGCCACATGCCCTATGAGTAGAAGGTCTATTACTGGTTTCTGCATCAAATTTGGGGAATCACTTCTTTCATGGAAGACAAAGAAACAATCTACCGTATCTTTATCATCGGCTGAAGCTGAATATCGATCTATGGCTAAGACTGTTTGTGAAATAGTCTGGTTAAGGGGTTTACTTTTGGATCTCGGAGCTCCGGTTAAAGGACCAACTTTACTCTTCTGTGACAATGATTCAGCACTCAAGCTTGCAGCAAATCCAGTGCTACATGAGAGGACAAAGCATATAGAAGTTGATTGTCACTTTACTCGAGAAAAGATTCAAGAAGGAATTGTTGAGACAAGAGGAATCAAGACTTCAGAACAGCCTGCTGATATATTTACTAAACCTCTTTGTCAAAGACAACATACATATCTTCTAAACAAGCTAGGCGTCTTGGACATATACAGACCACCAGCTTGAGGGGGAGTGTTGGAAGATATGATTTTGTAATTTGTATTGATAGGAATATAAATGTATTTTAGGATAGAAAAAGATAGGCAAATATTCCTTTTCCTTTATTATTTTATTCCTTGTAATTAAATACACGAAAGATGTACAGAATTACAATCAAGGAAGAAGAAAACAGTTTGCTTCTTCGTTCTTCCTCAGCCTTCGTCATCTTCATCCTCCTTTTCTGACAGCAACGTTAGTGGCCGATCGGGATGCTAGCGGAGCAACGGTGGGCGCGGGGGTCTTCGCGGATGGAAGCTGCAGAGGGAGGCGAGCGGTGAGGGAGACGATGAATAGTCGTCCCTCTGCCGCTTGTACTTTTCTCCTCTGCCCCCTTTTCTTTTTTCTGCTTTTTGCTGTTTTTTGCTTTTTCTTTTTTTTTTTTTCTTCCCTATCTCTATCTCTCTCTCTGCAGAAGCAAAACTTCTCTTGACTTTTTCTTTTCTTGTTTTCTTCTCTTGACTTTTCCTTTTCTTGTTTTCTTTCGACGAAAGACGAAGAGAAGCCCCCCCTTTTGCTCGGTTTTGAAGCCTTGCATTTTATAGTGAAAGCACTAAAAGTTGTTGAAGATTTGCAAATATTCACTCAATCATCAAACAGTAAAAACGCTCCAAAATCACACAATCGATTTTTTTAAATTTTGAAATGAAGATATGTGTTCAATAAGAAAAACGTTTCATTATTCAATTTTTTTTTTTTGAAATCTCCCTCCACAAACCCAAATGTTTTATTTTATTTATTATCCTCCATTTTATTTTCTAAAAAAATTAATCCTAAATTAGGTGTCAACAAGGAAGATACCTTATAACAGCATGAACTTGCTATTCATTAGTAATGGAGTAACCTACTGACTTCAGCTCACGGATCATGTTTGACATCCCTCGAATATGCTGCCTCATCGTTACATTTGAGCTCTTTCGAATGTGTCAAACTTGATGATGAGTCTCCTCAGCTTAGTGGCAGATGTACCCCAAACTTATCTTTCAGGGCAACTCACATAGCTTGAGCTTTGTCATAACTCTCAAACTCACACATGAGATCATCTTGCATACAACTCAGCAACGTGATGCGAGCAATGCTATTTTTCTTTTTTCAAGCTTGATAAGATTCTAGATCTCTCCTGTGTTGAGCTAAAGTTCCATACTCAGGTTCATCCATGGTATGGTTGAGGGTTTCCAAAACCTCTTGCTCCTCAAGGATGTACTGAACCTTTCAGTGTTAAATATCATAATTGTCACCGTTCAACTTCTCACCGTTATTGAGGTTAGCCACAATGGTCTTGGATGCCGAAGCCATAATTAATTGTTATAACACATTGACATAATAAACGCAAAATCAATACTAGCACACTATACATAGTAACACACATATTTATTTGCAACAAAGACAAACTAAATTAATGATAATTCAACAAAAGACACAAAAGCAAAAGTTCACTATGTTCTCAATCAACTTTTATGTACAATTGTTCTATTATCATTAATTAATTTAATTTGTGCAAATTTTAAGTTCTAGGTGAGAACTCCTTTCAATTCTACCAACCTACGAACTCCCACTAGGAAAAATAATTACATGACCTTATGTAATTTCTACATTTTTCCTTAACACAAAAACATAGCATGATAATAACCAACGTATAAACAACAATCATGCTTCAACTATAATTAAAATTGCAATTCAACATGTAATGGATTTCCTACCATTGTTCTAATTTTCTAGCAACTAGAAAATTGCAAGTATATTAATAATATATATATATATATATATATATATATATATATCATATCATTGAACCAAGCTCTACACAGCATATATAACATCATTAGCACACAAGCTAGCTACTGTATTTCCTGAATCACAAGAAAATACAAGCCACAAATGAATAAGCTGCATTAAACCTAAAAAAATAAGCGTACATAGGATTTCGTACGCATTTTCATGCATTTATAAAATTTAAAAATATAAAATAATTATACCACTGTGTAGATGACACTCATACGAACCAAACGCCATCGACCACACTCCAATCGGAGCTCGCACGCGCCCCCAAGCGCCGCCTGAGTGTTCGGCGCGTGCAACGCACGCACCAGCGAGCTAAATGGCTCCTGGCCAGTCCGACCAGTCCAACCGGTGACCGGTCCGACCGTTGACCGGTCAAGGGTCGGGTCGGGTAGCCGGTTGGGTTAGGTTGTCGACCGGTGACCAGCCGGCCAACTATCGCCGGCGCTGATGTCATCGATGACGTCATCCCATCGGTTATCGACCGTTTGGGTGACGTCATCACGTGCCGGTTCGCCGACCGACGCGTGCCGGTTCACTAGCTGGCGCACGTCATGCACGTGCTGGTTCGCCGACCGGCGCGTGTGGCGCACGCGTGTGGGCGCATTTGGCGTCGCCCGGCGGCACTCGGCCCATCGCCAGACTTGTCTCGATGAGCTTTTTCACCATGTATATTCAAAAATTAATTTTGACCAAAAAATTATTTCGAAAAACGGCCAAAACCTCATGGATGCACGCGACCCTGAACCCGTTCTTTGCTCTAGTTCAATTTCGAGTTTTTCATATGACAATTCCGACCATCAGAGATCCAAATAGTGTAGAATACAATCTCTTGATCTCAATATCAAATGGTAAATGAGAAAACTCTATGAAAAACAAGGCAGAAATCATGACCAAGCTCTGATATCAATGTTGGAATTCATGTCGGCGGAAGACGACTTACCTGATTCCGATGCGCAAACAGAAAATGGCCCCGGAACAAACGTTGAATTACCGATAAAACATGAACGGCACTTCCTCACGTTAGTCTAGATGCAATCACAAGGAAAGCACCCGATTTCCACAGCGTAAATGCAAATCGTTTTCATAAAAGTGAAATGGAATGCCTTTGATGAAAAGGGGAGAGAAAGGAGCGTACGTTCTTTCTAAACGTACTTTATGCCAACAACAACAACCAACGGTTGTCTTCTAAGAGGTTTTTATACCTCTCACTCCATACCCTTTCAATAATGTCTCGTACTCCATCATGGACGTACCTTTTTAATTACAACAATTAACTTATTAGAGTCAACTAGAAATCAAGTAAGACATGCAAGTATATCTCACTTCCTACACAACCAGAGATCTAAGGTCCTAGACTTCATTATTTTAGTTATCCAACTAGTGTCTTTTAGTACTTAAACTTGTTCATTCACCAACTAAACTATTCATGCTACCTTCTTACTAATTGTGAGTTTTAAAGTTCTATTCCTAACCAAGCTAAAAGAAACACTATATTAAAAGTGTGCAAACAAGTAATAATCAAAATGGAAATGCTCAAACAATGATCTAACATTTGTCTTTAAGAACATTAAAAACCCTATTATAAATCTTTAAGAGCTTGTTCAATTTTGAAGTATAATTTTTTTCATCAAAGATTTTTGCACAATCTACTCAAAATCTAATTTCAAAGCTTTTTCCTAAATATATATAAAAAAATATTTTCAAAATTTTTAATCTAATTTTTAATCCAAAAATAGGAACTCGGGTTAGATCTCTAGATACAGCTCGGGTTGCATAGGCCCTTGGCCAAACTAGGCTTAACGAGTGGGCCAAGTTTGGCTCAAAATCAAGCCCCAGTAAAAGCCCTAAATGAACTAAGCTAAAGCCTAGAAACTAAGGTAAGCCAGCTCACTATCCTTCTCAAGCCCAAACATGACCAACCCATTCCACCAAACCCACAAACCGAGCCCAACCCGATTTCGACTTGGCTGACCCGATTGTGCCCCTTGCAGCTAGGCAAACATGGTGACACCACAGCCCCAGCTAAGATTTAGGCCTCCACCTAGTTAATCGTCTAACCGACCACCCTCAGCTTGGCCTTCCCCAATCCGAGAGCTTGGCTACCGCTTGGCTAGCTACAATTGGCTCACTCACCTCACACTTGTCCAAGATGCGACTTAGCTGTGCTCCCACCTAAAAAGATGGCATGGCCTAGTGATCGGTCCACACCTAGGCAACCCAAATGCCACAATCGCTTCATCATATGACTAGGTGGCCGATTCCTAACTATCATCAACCCCTCCAATCGGGAGCCACATCCCTCAGCCAGACACCCAAAACAACAAAAAGGGAGGTCGAGGCAAAACGACACTGCGAATGGCCCCAAAACTCCGGTAAAAGCCAACTCAAAACCAAAAATCAAGGTAAACACTAAATGGGGGCAGGGATTCAGCCACAAACAAAGAAAATGGCAATGAATCTAACATAGACATTTTTCAAACACCTAGCATTCGTTGAATGAGAAGGGAAATCCAAGCTATTCAAAGCTCGAATAAGCATCAACGGACAATGCACCATGACAACCAAGGAAAGGAAAAGGAGAGGTCGAGTCTAGGAAGGAAGGTGGGCCGAGGAAAGAGGAAAAGGGGTTGGTCCAATCAAGGTGGGGGGAGGGAGGAAAAAGGGGTTGGGTCACATCGATGTTGTTTAGGATTGGGAGAAAAACATTAGAATTGTGTTTAACAATCAAGATAAAATTCAAAATAAGATCAAATATGATAAAATTTATCATATCCTGTGTTTGATGCATGCTCAAGATAAGATAAAGTCAGATATAATGGGGGGTAAGTACACTATCAATGTCAAAACTTATGTACGACGCTCACTTTGGTACCAAAAGTTTCCGTTGGATTACTTAAATGTCAAATCGAAGAAAAAACGATTATTTTGGTGCCACAGGCGAAAGATTCTAGCATTAATTACATGGCTTTTATATTTTAAAAAAAAAGTTGCGGTGGTTTTAAAATGATGTTGTTTTCTATCCTCCTCAAGAAACAACACCGTTTTGCCATTATACGTGGACATCCTCACAGAAACGACGCCGTCTCATATGGGGATTGAAATTAGGGTTTTCACTGCTCGGCCACCGTCGCTCATCCACCATTGTAATTGCTCGACCAGGTGAGCGAGGAGAGACTGAGATTGTTGCTCAAGCAAAAAGTGGTAGGAAGAATAGGAGGTGAGGGCGGAGGAGGAGGAGGAGGAGGAAGAAGAGGGGTCGAAGGTACCACTGGAGCGCTACGAGGACGGAGGAGGAGGAAGAAGAGGGGTCAAAGGTGCCGCCGGTGTGCCGCTGGTGGTGGTGGTGCGGGTCTTCGAGGAAGAAGAAGACAACATGCCTCCGATCAAACATCCTATATGGAATTTTTTTTTTTGTTTTTATTTTTATTTTTGCTTTTTTTCTTTATAGCAAGCGAGGGTTACGCCTTCAGCTGCAAAGGCATTGGGTGAGGCCCCAAGGACCCTCACCTATAGCTAATGAAGTTGCGATGCCCTCGCGAAATTTGGGCAATGTCGCTTGTGGCTAATGAGGCCATGATGCCATCACCCAAGGCCTTCGCAGTGAAGCGAGGGCCGCCTCGTCTAGGTCTAGTCATGAAAACCATAAGTAAGGGCATTACAATTTCACCACCCCTAGGCAAGTCGGCATCACCTATAGCTGCCTAAAGCTAGCAAGAACCTTCATGGCCTTGCCCAAAGCCTTTGCGGCCTAGGGTGAGGGTTTCACGGCCAGTGAAGATCGCCAATAACTCTCTTGGCTACCCTCACAAACCCTAAAGAAAAAAGCCAAAAAAATAAAAAAACCAATAATATTAAAAAATTGTCCATGTCACGCTAGTGAAGCCACGTTGGACGATTGTTATGCACGTTAGATCTTCCAACAAGGCAAATCGGAATTGGCACTCAAGTAAGAATTTTTCAAATTTGTGATATTTAAGTGAATGAAAAAAAACAAAAATTTCTGGCTTTCCTAATGTTCTTCTCCCATTTAGGATTTATTGCAAAGAGCTCATTTGTTGTTTAGGATTTAAATTGTACAATAATCATGAATTGATTGATGAAGGTTATCCTCAGTTATGCATTTGTGGTTTGTTTAGCAGTGAATTGTGTTCATTGTTTATTTGTAAAATAAATAAAATGGTGCTTTTCCTTGTCCCACATATGACAGTTGGAAGGATGCAGCCACTCATAAATGTGGGTGTCTTCTGACTTGGTCAAATAAAGATAATGGGCTGTGGGTTAGACCTCATAATACCTATATGCGGGTACGCAATTTTGGCATGATTATTAGACTAGCAATTTGCACGCTCGCTGATAATAATTAACACTAATCCTTTGTTTATTTTTTATTTTTTGTTTCATATCATTATTGTGCTAATCTTTTTTCAGTTGTGTCACAACCTTTGAAAGGTTGTATTTGTTAAATCGTTATTTTCAAAAGTTATGAAATTTGAAATTTTATAATATAAAATTATCATTTTTTACTACTTTTATTCCAAATTTTTAATATGTCTATTCAAGGTAACTTTTGAGAACATATCTATTCACTTTGCAACATTTTCCAAAAAAAGTTGCCTCTATTCATTAAGACCGAGCTAAGCATGTCAATTTTGAAATGAATGCAAAAGTCTTGTCGAATTTTTCTTTTTAAAAAATTACAGCCGTCATTTTCAATTGTTTCCCTTAAAAGATTTTGGAGAAATACCTGAACTATTAGTTGTTTTTCTCAATTGAGATTTTATTGTATCTTGAAGGAATTCTATTAGTAAATAATAATAATATTGTGGGGCAAATAATTCCCTAAAAAGCGTGTTATCAGGCCTCAAAGTTTGATTATATTCTACCCAATCCAAAGCAATTTTTCCCAACAAATCATGTGAGATCCTCACAATTTTCATTTTTCATTTTTAGATTCATTTACACCGATATATCTTTCATACAAAATAATGGACAGCATATGATAAGAAAATATACGGCTTTGTTATTGCGTTCACCAAATAGTAGATAAAATATAACAAAATCTTTGGATTTTATATTTTATCTTATCTACTCTTATCCTAACTAGGAACCCATACCAAATGCAGCCTCAGTGTTAATGTAGGAAACTAAGGGTGTGAATAATAATCATTCTATTTCAAAAATATTATATTTAGCTAGAAAATCTGTTTGTATTCCCTAAATAAGTTTCTGAGCAAAAATATGTGTTTGATAACAATACAAAATTTCAATTGATAATATCACAAAATTTCCCCTTCCTAGGCTACCAACGACAGCGAGCAACAGTGATCAACAGACGACAAGCGATGGTGGTGGCTGACAAGCAATGGTGAGTGGGCGGTCAACTAGTAGCAAGAGCGAGTGACATAATAGTTTTTATTTCTCATTTTTATTTTAAAAATAGAAAAGTAGAAATTTTTTACTTCTTATGTCTGTTCAAAACCTATTTTTGAACAAAAAGATTTGTTCCAAAAGTAGAAAAATAAAATTGTATTACCAAACGGAATTATATTCCAAACCTATGTCCGCAAATAGAAATGTAGAAACATTGAGAAAATAAAATGGTTATCATACACGCCCTAAAATTCCTTCTTCGGTTACGCAATTTTCCTTCTCTTTAAGGAGACATAATTCAAATGGACTTACTTGAGGATAATATTGCACAAACATCTGAGGGTTTGTTCTTTGAAAAGTTTCATGTTAAAGAATATCGACTTTACAAATTGAGAAGTAACGTTGGATGGAAAGATTGCATGCCTACACAGATTAGAGAGATGGTGCTACAAATAGTCCAAGGTCAACGCATTGGGTATTCTCCGCCCTTTTCATTTGCTTTTGGGCTTTGGCTACAACGACATGATCTATTGAACCAAATCTACAATTTTCAGCCATGATCATAAGCTTGTAAAATGTCCAAGTATGCTGTAGGTACACTCAAATGTGGGATACAAATGCAACAAGCAGACAAATCTCACGTCAAGGAGTTTGGCTTGGTACTCTAGCTCTATGCTTTCTATCTTATTTACCATAATTCCATAATAATTCATCTTTAATTTGAAGTTTTCGTCCCAAAATATCCTAACCCAAATCAACTAATCCCTTTCCTACTTTATGGTCACGGCCCAAGCACCTCGTCGAAGTTGCCGCCCGCCTCTAGCGACCACCACGCCAGCTTTGTCCCCCATCTTTTGCCACCAACACGAACCTCCTCCCTATCTCCAACAGTCCGTAACAGTGGAGATACTTGACCTAGGATTTGAGGTCTTACACATCTATTGCATCATCCATCAAAGATCTCACAAGTAGCTATTGAAGAACCTCGTCAATGACCGTAATGAGCCACAATTCCTCCGCTTGATGGATGCATGGAAAATGGGGGTGGGAGGGAGGTGGCGGCGAGGCCTCTGGTAAATGGTCGTCAGTGGCGATGTTTAAAGGGTGCGGTTGCTAGTGGTTTAACTCTAAGTAGTGCGGGTCAGATACATTTTGTGGTAAAAGGTTGAATAAGGAATAAGAGAAAAGAAAATGGAAACGAGGGGAAAAATTGGTAAGGCACATATAAATTTTGATTGAATGTGTTTATGTGTGACTATTTTAAAGAAATTAAATGAAAGCTGTCAATTTCTGACCAAAAATAAAATAAAATAAAAGCTGTCAATTTATCTTTTCTTGAGAGAATCTCAATCCATAAAAAAATAACTAAAACATAGATAATTTCATTGACGAAATAGCTTAACACATATCTAGATGGAACATGGTACTGATATTGGTTTCAGAAATAGACATCAATACACGGATAATCTGAAAGAAAAGGCAAGAGGAAGAAGTGGCAAAACGCCAGAGTCGTTTTCCCTGTGCACCTCCTTCTTGGTTCTCAGCTTCACCGATCCATGCCTACGATAACAGTGGGAGCATTTACCATCCCCCTTTGCTGCCGGTCCATGTTTGCTTCCCAACCTTCACATTCAAAATCAAATAAAGCAGCGCATCAATCAGGATAGATAATACATCACAATGGATAGGGCAAGGAAATAATAGGGAAGACACATGCTATATCTGGGAATCAAAATAACAAATTGGTCTAGAAAGTGATCGAGAAAGCAAATGCAAAAGATCATTGGAAAAAACATCTCAAGATGAAAAAGTTGAAGAAGATGAAGATCTTTGAATTACCGATGCCCATGTCGAAACCACGATTCTTGAGCTCTCGATACTCTTGGCAAAGCGAACAGGGCTCACAGCAGAAGTGAACCAAGCAATCGGCGACGGGTGCCTCCTCCAAGACATACTGCCCTCTCATTCTTGACCGGTAAAAGCATGAATACAGGCACGGCAAGCCCGTCAGAGCCAACACTGCGTACGCGAACCCACTCGCTGCACAAGCTGTGCCCCGAAGAGCAAAATAATCAAACCATTTTTAATCATCATAAACATAAGGTAGGCAAAAATAACCTGATGCTTATGGAACATAGTTATTCCTCCAGATCCAGATAAATGAACAATCATGACCACACACATAAGACCCAAAAACAATCCACAGATGACATCCAATGCCCTTTAACAGGCAAAACTAACTTGGAAAACAAACTGTCATGATCACAAACGATCGTACATGCTTAAGGAAACTTACAAACGGAACCCCTGCTCACAATCTCGGCAATTTGTCCGAACGTCACGCAAGGGCAGAAGGCGGTAATCAGGCAATTAGCAGGGTCATCGCAGCAGTGGCAAAGGCCTGTCGACCACTGCGCGGCCGTCCCACGAGCGGCAGTTGTGCCGTACGGAGGTGGGCAGGAGGAGATGTTCATTGGACCTGGAAACCCATGGCTGGCATATTTTGCACCACCATCATAAGTTGAAGGATACATCGTCTGTGCGAGATCTGTGTATTGGCTCGTGAGAGGATTAAGATGGTAATTAATGAAGATGTGTCCTGCCTAGTACATGCCACAACGAAAATGTACTAGTTTTCATGGATTTGTTTTTTAGACTCAGATGTGAACAGAACATGTGTACGTGTGTGAACTTCTTTTTGATTTATTACTTCAAGGTATCATCTCAAATTCCTTAATTTTTCCGTATGAAAACTCTTATTTGTTGGTGAATTATTTGAAAATACCAATACAGCAGTTCCGACCTTCCCAAAAAATAATATATTGGGAAGCTTGTTCTAGGCCGGTGCTACTGGTGCCTTCATTGGACCCTTCGTTTTGAAGATTTCTAGGAACACCGCCTCTTTTTATCTTGTCTTGGAAATGACAAAAGTATGCTTAATGCTTAATCAAGGGACAACTCCAGGCTCTTCCTCTAGGAATCCTCTAATGAAGGGGGGATTCGACGTTTAAGACCAACAAACAAATGCATGAAAAATGGTGAAAATACTACTGTGCTTGTCCTGCTTTGACTCCTATGGACTGTAATGATATTGCATAGATATATGTAGTAAGTTGTTTAGATACATGCAGTAAATTTTGCGGTGTGGATAGAATGGAGTATCCATTATGCTTTGAGAAATAATGGGTTAAAGACAATGCTGTGGTATGATCTCCATTGCATCCTCTAGGCATTCTTCTTGATGCGTTTCCTAGAAGAATTAATGTTGACTCTGAGTGGTGATCCCTAAACCCTCTTCAACCTGACAGAGCTACCTGTAAAGGGTTTGTATAAAGGCTAAAATATGGAACTTCGTTTAATTGCCGAAGCACAGCCATTACAAGTTCATCAATGCGGGAGATTAAACTTGATTGAATCTCCATAAATGCTTAGGTTTGTAGCTGATCATGCCCCCTGCTTTCCACTTGCCTTAGGAAACACACTTGTTACTTAAGGGGAAAAAAAGAGAGTAAATTTTGCGGGCCACCTACGTAATAAGACGCGGGATTCATTTTACCTCGAAATAGGGAAAAAGGAAAAGAATTTATAGGTTCCATGCCAGAAACTTTTGACCTAGAAGTTAAGAGATCCGCACATGTCAGTTACTTAATGGGCTTAGCTAATGTACATAATAATATATTTTTCGTAGTTCATGGCCTTGCTGCTTAAGTTACGGCCTTGCAAATAAATAAATAAATAAAATATACCGTCGAAATAAATATAAAAATATCGGCCCAATTATACTTCGTTGATGGTGAAATGAACAGCGAAGAACTGTTCAAAACATAAAATAGAGAACATGCGTAATTTTTCCGTTTGGCCAGTTCATATTGAATTGTAATCGTCTTGTTGAAGTTATCTAAACCCCATATCCGTTTTGGCTTATGAGCTTAATCTATGTCCACGCGAATGGAAATTGGCGTGTTGCGGATCTCTTGAGATTTACTAAAACTTAGTCAAATGTAGTTATAGATTTGAGGGGAAGGGGGGGCAGCGTTTTTTTATTTAGAAAGAAGTAAGCTGCGACAGACAGAATAAGCGAGAAGCAACTTGAATTTTCCGTTCATATGTTAACTTGAACTCTTGTTTTAAGCTAACGGTCTTATGTCCAAACACTGTTATGCAATCTTTGGTCTTATCCAGGTTATTTAGCGAGAAGAAAGTTCGTGGTGTCGGTCACTGATCTCGGATGAATGGTTAAGGGATGAAACTTGTGTAGATCACATACCTGGCAAACTTTAGGTTCTCCATCTTATCAGCTGCAATCGATTTCATTTTTTCAAGTATTAGTCGAATCAACCTGGTGTCTTGCTTGACTTATGAAATTAGGTGGGGGAGAGAGAGAGAGAGAGAGAGAGAGAGAGAGAGAGAGAGAGAGAGAGAGATGCATGAGGCTCGGACTGATGGGAGAGGAGGGACGAGCAGCGGCAATGATGCCCTTGTAGACGCAGGCCTATTGCAGCATCTTCAGGGATGGCGAACGAGAGGAACCGTGGCAAAGGAATCATGAGTTTCCCATGCTTTTGGTATCCCAGCAAAAGAGCTTCATGGTGAAAATTCAAAACGTGCGGATTCCAATCAATACGCTACTGTGGCACCAGACCAAATTCAGCTGACGCGTCTATTGAAAACTCATAGAATTCTGGGTGTTATATAATTTTTAATGCAGTACTATTAGAGAGAAAGATGCCCAAGAAATCAGAAACGAGTACAAGATGGCCACCGAAGATATCTAAGACAGTGTACGAGACACTGTCGATAGATTCTCTCGCACACTTCAATAAATGGAATCGATCCAGGAGCAACTGTGCACAGCAACTCATCAGCCAATCTCAAGTTCATCTTCTGCTTCAAGACCAAGCGATTAACATTCAATCATCAATCAAGGAGAACTGTACACTATGGCCTTCTTATGTTGTATTCGAGTGCATCCGGACTAGGACATGACAGTGGAGGAAATCAAGGACCGGATCCGCCCGTTCGATGTGGACCGCAATGGGACCATCAGCCGTGAGGAGCTCCAGGAGGCGGTGCAGAGCCTGAGGGTGTGGCTTGCGTGGTGGAAGGCCCACCAGGGAATGAAGGAGGCCGATCTGAGTCACAGCAGCCGCATCGACAATGCAGATGAGTTCAAGAGGGTGGTGACCTACGTGCAACAGCGTCTGCACATGAAGATCAGCCAAAGTAATTGGTGATTTGATGCTTCCTTTGTTGTTTTTTTTTTTTTTTTTGGGGGGGCATTCTGAGCTTCTTTGTAAACATCAGATTGGCAAATCTTTTCAATATGAAGTTGTGATCGTGCAAAACTCAATTTACTTAGTATAGAAAATCGGGGTGAGCTTGAAGATGGTTATATCACTGGCATTGTACTCCAAGGACGAAATAATAGTTTCTTCTCTCCCACGCCCCTTGATTTCCAAGAAACCTGTCGCTTCGATGGTCTTCGATGGTGATACATGTGTCCGAAATACAAAATGGATGTCTCCGACCCTTTCTTATTTCCAGTCTCGACAAAAAAGGAGTATGATAAATAAGATGACAAAGTTTTCGGATTATTGATTTCTAGCTTATTACTTCTCCACCTTTCACCTATACGACTATTGGTGCTAATGGACTAGGATTGATCCTCAATCCATACTCGTAGGTGTAAATTTCTGCTCCATGCTAAAATTGACAATCGAAACATTCAAGGCTGCATCACTCGGGAATATAGAATAGAATTGTTTTTATCTACAAACTTCACCTTAAGAAAACGCGCGCGCGGGTGTGTGTATGTGTTTTTTTTTTCCAATAACCATTTTTTTCCTAGTGAGATCTTTCATTCAAGTCCAAGATGGCTTAGCTATGTGACGAGCTATTAACTCTATGGTAGAGCTCGCTAAGGACCCTTGACACAAATAAACGTATTGCGAGTCTATTTATAACTACTCTATTTGTATCGGCCAAAAAAAAAAAATCAACTTGTAAAGACCTATTGTTGATACTAAGTAGCAGAAAAGGATTATATTGATTCTTATCAAAGAAAAACGGGATAATCCTATGCTGTATCTCCAATCGTGTGTCTTCATTCTAAGACCGAAAGAAAAGCGGTAAATAAAATAGGTAAGATACTTAGAGTGCGTTTGTTTGTGTTTCTGTTCAAAATTGTTCCAGGGAATAGAAATATAAAAAATTATTTCTGTTCTGGGGAATAGTTTTTGAACAAAAGAACTCGTTTGGTAACTGTACAAAATTTCTGTTCCTGGAATAGAAAAAGAACAGAAACACGTTTGGTAACTGTAAAAAATTTATATTCCAAATTTATCAAAAAGTGTTTTTTTTTTTTTAATACAGTGTAAACTTGGTATTGAATTCTCATTCTCATGAAATGCTCATCAATTTAATTTTGTTCATGGTGAGTGAAGACAAACATTCTGAACATGGTCATATGTGCATACTTGGAAGAAAATTTTGTAAGTAAAGTTTGTATAATAAGAGCTAGCAAAAAGAAGAGTATCTTTATAGATCACAATAATGAAGTAATATAGTTCATTGTTGTTCAACTTCATCACATCGACATGTTTGACCGAGCGACGCCACAAATTTCAAGTCATCTGCCCTTAGCGCAAAAGCCTCCACTTCGAAGAGGGTTTTGACCGAGCAGATCGATGATGGTAAGATAATGCTGGGGCTTGGGTCCAGGGCCCATGTAAGTAGTTCTTTACCAGAGAAATCTCCCAGACCGATGCGGCACGAGTTGAAGAACCCGATGCGGCCCCCATTGATAGTGTAAGAGTCGAGGTGGCCTCGGATGATGAAGAGCATCTCATTGACCGGGTCACCTTCACGAACTAAGAACGTTCCTTCAGTGCACAAGGCAGGTTTGAGCCTTTCACAAATCACATCGAGTGTCCTTTCATCCATCTGATCAAACAGATGTACCTGCATATGCCAAAAAAAAAAAAAGTATGACCAAACAACCATCAATTGCAACGAAAACCTCACTTGTTTGAATTATATACTATAGAATCATTATTCTTTGCTCATCTAATATCTTCCTGCGGGATGTCTTGAGGCTGATAAAGTGGTTGCTTGCTTTATGAACCACTTGAGGACAACATAGGTAAGTTGCAGCTCAAATCAGATTGAGTTTGGTACCGCGGTTTTCCTGCGCTCAGCAAGTTATGCGGTTCTCGAACATATTCAAGACAATTTTTTTATGGCAGGTCTTACCACAAGTATAGCAATTCCAAGATTGCTTCTTACCTTCACACACAGAAAAAAAAGTTCTTGAAAGTGGCTCCAGTCCTTTAGTGTTTCCTTTCTAAGTTTCTCAACTATAGTCCCTCTCTGTAAAAAGAGATAGCTCTCATGGTGATTTTGGATGAGCTCATAATTCTTCAGCATAGTCCAAAGAAATTTACCGCCGAATCGCTCGCTCAAGTGAGTAGAGCGCCACCAATTTTAGTAAAATTTGAGGAGGTAGAAAGCAAATTGATTCCACAAAATAGTAACAAGACATTTGAGCAAGCAAGATAAACAAAAGATACAGAAAAATTGAATCCTCTTTATTTCCAGAGCATCATTATCTTCACCAAATGAAGAACTAGCTCAAATATGAAACAACTACTTTTGTTGTTCACATCAAACAAATCATGGAATTAAACATTTAGCATAAAAATCAAGAATCATGTTTGAACAGAAATCTAAGATGGCCTTTTGAAGCTCTGAAACTTTTTCGCTTGTGCCCGAAATATGCATGAATAAATTATCGCCTGGAAATATTTTTGGGTCATTATTCAAGAGTGGGCACAGATTAGTCGATCAATATTGATATCATCAGTGATGGAGGATGAGCATAGCAGCGACGCAATCACAGCAGCTCTGCTCGCTCGAGTGAGCAAAGCAGAGCAGCGATGCTCGAGCCGAGCGTTACTGCTCTGCTCGCGATGCTCGCTCAAGTGAGCACAGCACCGACGCTCGCTCGAGCGAGCAAAGCAGAGCAGCGACACTCGCTCAAGCGAGCCAAGTGTCGCTGCTCTGCTCGCGAGGCTCGCTCGAGCAAGCACAGCAGCGACGCTCTGCTTGAACTCGGCATTCCAGCAATCAAGTATGACACTTACAATAAACTAAATGAAAGATTTTGGTATAAAAAACAAAAAACAAAAAACAAAGAAGTAAAGAGAAGGCTTAGAATTTATGGCAAAAATAGATGGACCACCTGTGTCATTTCACTAAAATATGAGTATAGTGTTTTTTGTGTTGCCTTGAGCTTAAAAACAGAAGTAAATCTTGTGTAATTTGGACCATACTATGCGGACAATGCATCTTTCGCCTTTCTACTTCATCCTTGACACCCTATAAATATATTTACAGAAATAAAGTTTCATGAACTCATGGAAACAGAGCATGGCAAGGTCAACGAGGTTATGGGGTGAGCATTGTCACTACAGAATGTAAGAAGACGCAAATACTGAAGAAATAAATTGATAAATAATGAAAACAACAGTGTCTGAAACTTATGTTACGGAAAGCATAGATGATGCTTAATTAAACTACGGTAGTTGAATGCCAAAACATGTATCATCCCACAAAGTTCCACCTTCGATATAAAACCAAAAATTCCTATGTAATATCCCAGCCAAGCACAAGTTCTTACATTGTAACCAGGTAATCGATTATAACCGTCGCTGCTTTGCTTGCCATGCTCGCTAGCCAAGCACAAGTTCTTACATTGTAACCAGGTAATCGATTATAAGCGTCGCTGATCTGCTCGCAATGCTCGCTCGAGCGAGCAAAGTAGCGACACTCACTCAAGCGAGCAGACGTTGCCGCAGATCTGGGCGAGCGTTTGCGAGACGCTCACTTGGGGCTCGAGCGCGAGGGCTCGCTTGAGCAAGCGTCTCGCAGATCTGGGCAAGCGCTGGCTCGAGCGAGCCGTCACGCTCAAGCCCCGAGCAATCGTCGCCCAGATTTGCGAGGGGTGGCTCTTGCCGAAGCCCTCGTCAAACGGTGAAGGAGGAGCAACAGCCGGTGAAGGATGAAACTTACCTCGAATCAGAAGCTTCAGCCGGTGAAGGAGTAGCAGCTATCGGCGCCGGAGAGAATGACGAGTTGGGAGGCGCCGGAGAGGATGACAATAGAGAACCTGTGAGAGACGTCGGAAAAGGGAGGGACTTGAGACAGAGAGAGCGCAGGTGAACAACAGAGGGCACGAAAGCAAGAAACAAAAAAGAAACAAGTTTTTTGTGTTTTTGTTCTTTTTGGGCTTTCAAAAAGTGTTTCTGAAACAAAAAAACAACTTTTTTTTGTTTCTTATTTCTGTTCCAATTTTATTCCGGGAACAAAAAAATAGATTTGAACAAAAACGCAAATAAATACGTTTATGTTCTTTTTTTGTTCCTGGGAACAAAAAAAACAGAATTTTTGTTCATAAATAGAAAAAAATAACATAACCATGCACGCCCTTAAAAAACAATTAAATCTATAATAGATAAATGCCTCTTTTTCTCCTAAAGTTGTTGAAATTATTTGTAATAAGAGTGGTTGCATCGTGGCGAATACTCTATAGCAATTTCTTAAATTAAAGCTTTTTCTAATTTTGATTTTTTTCACTGTGTCACAATCTATCTCAACCCCACAATTAATCTAGCGTAAAATTCTAAATAAGAATCTAAAATGTCATCAATTTCTCAAATAAGGGCTTGAAATAAACTTTCTTTCACATAAGGGCTTAGAGTGTCATTATTTTTTCAAATAAAGACCTAAAGTGGATTTTATTTTGAATAAGGGCCTGAAGTGGTTATGTTTGTCCCAAAAAGAGCTTGACCTCGCTAGTTGGTCAATGGCATTTTCATCCTCTATTTTTCTTTATTTTATTTTATTTTTCTTTATTTTTCCTTTTTTTGTTTTTTTAATGAAAATGATAAACTAAGAAAAAGACTAAAATAAATAAATAAATAAAACACACATACAAAAATATAAAAGGGATAAGTGCATCAAAAGTCCTAAAACTTGTTACAAAATACAATTAAGTCCTAAAACTTTGAAAAATAATAATTAAATCGGAAACTTGTCACAAAAGTAAAATAAGTCTTAAAAATTTCAAAAATTTTAATCAAATTATTAAACTTGTCATGAAAGTATAATAAACTCCTAAAACTTTCAAAATGTGCGTTTTAGGACTTATTTTACTTTTGTGACAAGTCCTAAAACTTGTTACAAAATACAATTAAGTCCTAAAACTTTGAAAAATAATAATTAAATCAAACTTGTCACAAAAGTAAAATAAGTCTTAAAAATTTCAAAAATTTTAATCAAATTATTAAACTTGTCATTATAATAAACTCCTAAAACTTTCAAAATGTGCAATCAACAAAAATACTTGATTGAACCAAATTGACAAGTTTTAAGATTTCGTTATATTTTTTTAAAGTTTTAGGACTCAATTATACTTTGTCACAAATTTTATGACTTCATTGAACTTTTTGAAAGTTTTAAAACTTGACTATACTTTTATAATAAATTTTAGGACTTTCAATATATTTTTCTAAAAAAAAAAAAAAAAAAAGCCAATACTCCTACATATGGCCACCGCCCTATCAGTATGGTAGGTCACCAACCAGAGGCGAGGGCCACAACCCTCTCCTTGATTTGGGCAAGGGTCATCAGCCCTCTCTCGATTCTGGCAAGGGTCAACGACCCTCACCTAAACCGAGGGAGGGGTCATGGTGGCAAACTTGCTGATCATGGCCAACGCCCCACCAACGATGGGGTGGCAGCCACAAGCAAGGAAGGGTTGCCATCCCTCCCATTTGGATTTTTTTTTCTTTTTAAATTTTAGTCTTTTTTTTTTTTTGAGTTTTTGTAAAGAAAAAGCAGAAAATGAAAGGAAAAAAAGAGTAAAGGACTAAAATGCCTTTGATTCAAGTCAAACCATTCCTTGAGATTGACATGGCCACTTCAAATCTTTATTTAAAATAATATTTACTTCAAGCTCTTATTTAAGAAAATTATGGTACTTTAAGCCTATATTTAGAATACGTTCTACTTCAAATTCTTATTTGAGAAAATGATGGTACTTTGAGTCCATATTTAAAATTTTATCATTAATCGGGTCAAGGAAAAAATAATAAAAAAGAAAAAAGAAAAAAGAGAACCCTTATTAAGCCTTCTCCGCCTCCTAACCCCTCTACCCCAAATTTTATTTCCAATCCTTTGTTATGCATCTTTTCAATCATTTGCTCTATATAAATACGAAAGCCTTGATTGTATTACAAAAGATTTTCTCTGTCAGTAATGTACAAAGGTCAAAATTACCTATTTTGAGAGATATAGGAACTCAATAGAAATATTCAAATAATTTATAATATGGGAAAATATTCTAGAAATATTCTAATTATCTCTAACATCCTCTCTCAAATTTAATGTAATTTAATTAGCCTAATTTTGGATAAAATGAGATCTGGGAAAATGTCTAGACTACAAATTTCAAGATTTGGCTCATCTGTGGGCAACAAGTTTGTCTATTCTTCGATATGAGCAACGGAAGTCATGAATCAGAGGAAAAATAGTGGTTGGCATTGTTGACTAAAACAGTAAGTGGATGTACACAACTAATGCATTTGTCATCCTAATAGTAAATAGTCGATATGGTTGGCTTTGCTTTCAAAACAATTACTAATGACCCCGCTTATGCAGCTAGTGTTGTATTAACCAAGCTAAGAATCAGAGGGAAACATCAAGCGGCTAATGCGGCTGGCTTTATTGATGAAATAGTAACTCGATGGCGCTTCTCTAGATGACAGGGCTCTGCAAACTATGCACAACAGTACAATCTAACATTGATTAGAGTATATTATGATTTATTGGGAAAAAAAATGACAAGAAGCAAGATTGGAGAATCGAGAAATATTTATAACATTCCCTTGTTCATTTAAAAAAATACAAAAGAAAAAGAAAAAGAGATGATTATCGATAAAAGCGCTTTTCACCCTCTCGGTTTATTGTTCACCCTAGTGCTCCCAAGGCTATTCTTACGTTTACTGTTCATCGGGAGTGGCTGTTGCTGGTTCCAGCCACTCCTGCTGTCTGTTGGGACTCTTCTTCGAAGTTAACCTCCATCCCGACTCGATCTACGCTTCCTCTGACTGATTTTTCCCGATATGTCTCATGTTGTTGGGAATCACGATCTATAATTTTAGGGTTTGGGCTCTACGAGTCGCCTCTGTTTTGAATGGCATCTTCCTCTTCTACGCCGGTTGGCATATTGGGCAAAGGCCCTCAAGAGGAGCCTAAAGATGGTGCTGTTCTACCCCCCTCTCGTCCCCCCTGCTCATTACTCTTTAGTTGCTTGGGATACCCGAGGTCGTTCTCGAAGCAGAGGACACAACAGAGCTTGAAGGGCTCGCGCTCTCTTGGGTGCTGTTCCTCCCCCTCCTTCAGCTATTGATGGCTCTATTTCATCTTCGGTTCGTTTTTTTAAGGATAAAGGAATTGCTAGTAGTGATTTCCCTGCTGTCCCCTCTCATATGACTCTTGCTCAACGTGAGACAGGGCATTTTGTGCCCCCATCTATGGCGGGTAAGTCATCTTTGACCCAGAAGGTCCCTTCCTCCGTTGATGCTCAGCCCCCTGCTCGGTTGTGGGCTGCTGTTACTCGCTTGGCTACTAAGGGTTATAGCCTCTCCTTCATTTCGCCTTCTATAGTTGACAACAAAGTTGTTGTTCAAACCTCAAAAGAGATCTTGTAAGCTGCCCACCTTAAATGGGATGATTGCTTAGTTAGCTATTATATTGGGAAGAGACTCCCTTTTCAATTGACTAAGGATGTGCTCAAGCATGCCTGGGGTAATCACCTGGTTCAAGTTATTACGGCTAACTTGGGCTTTTACTATTTCCACATTCCTGATAAAGATTTTAGAAGGAAAGTGCTAGAAGGGGGGCCAATCACAGTTGCCAAAATACCCCTTATCCTCCAACAATGGTACCCAATGATGGAGCTCAAGAAGGATTGCCACAAATCAGTTCCTATTTGGGTTCGCATAAGGAATATTCTCGTCAACTTGTGGTCTGCTTCGGGCATTAGTGCCCTCACAAGTGCAATCGATAGGCCTCTCTTTGTTGATAACCGCACCGAACAGATGGCCATGGTTGCTTTTGCCCGTATCTGCATTGAGATTGATGCTTCGAACTCATTGAATTCATGTTGAATGGTGAGCCTCGTTCAATGGATGTCTATTATGAATGGTTGCCAACTCTGTGTCCAAGTTGTTGTTCATTTGGCCATAAATGTGCTGACCCTAAAGCACCTGGCCCCCCCTAAAGCTGGTTCTTCAACTACTAAGGCCCCTTCAGCTCATCCCTCCAATGAATGGCGTGAAGTGTGTGGAAAGCTAAATAACAGAACCCCTGCTTCTGTTGTAGCTCCACCCCCTCCCGTACTACTACACCCTCACCCTGTAGACTTGAAGTTCATCTATCTGCTCCTTAGATGGTGATGCCTAATGCGATTCCTCTAATAAAAGTCAGGGAAGAAGGCCTCCCCCCTCCACCTGAACTCATTCCTAGTACCTCATTGGCTCCCTCTCATCCCGGTCATTTTCAAGTGCCTGAAATCTCAATGCCAGAGTTATCATCGTCCTCGGAGGATGAAGTTGTGGATGACATCAATTCTGGTGGAAGTGATTTTGACACCCCCCTTGTGGTTGCTTCTTCCATCCTAGAGGAGTCACTCTCTCCCCAACTCCCTCTTGAACCTATAATGGCTATTCCTGGCCGCAGGAAAGCTAATCTTCACTCTGTTTCTGCTAATGCGTATATACCTTCCGAGCCCAAAGCCGGTGACTTCCTCGGTAAGAAACGAGGTGGCAAGAAACGGTAATGCCTTTCTTCCTTCCCATTATGTTTTTTGGAGTTTGGAATATTAGAGGCCTCGATGCCCCCCTCAAGCAAGCCAAGATTAGAAATTTTGTTAGAACTAATCACCTGAGCTGTGTTGGTATTTTGGAGACTAAGATTTCCCCTGCAGTGTTCCCCTCGGTCTCGGGTGCTCTCATTCCGGGTTGGTGTTGGAGCATTAATAATGTCCACTCACCTAGAGGAAGAATTTGGGTGAGTTGGAACCCCGAGACAGCCTCTTTTGCTTTATCTTCTTGCTTGTCTCAAGCTATCCATGGCCGTTTGGTCTGTCTGAACAGCGGTATTTCTTTTATCCTCACTGTAGTGTACGCAGAGCACTCTTTTGTCTTAAGAAGACCCATTTGGGTTAATTTAATCAGTCTAGTCTCGAAGTTGTAGGCTCACCCTAGATTATTGTAGGGGATTTCAATGCCATTCAGTCTACTTCCAATAGAGCTTATAGATCCAACTATCGGGTCTCGGCATTTAACGACTTTGGTGATTGTCTTAATCAAGTTGGCCTCGATGATCTCAGATATGTGGGGAACAAATTTACATGGGCAGCATCCTTGGGTCCTTCTCGCAAACAAAGAAGAATTGACAGGGTGTTGACTAACGCGACCTGAAACTCTATATGCTCCTTTTATGAGGCTTCGTTTCTTCTTCCTGGAGTCTCGGATTATTCTCCTATGGTTGTTAGGATCTTGCCTATCCCCAACACCCGTAAGCCCTTTAAATTCTTCAATTTTTGGATGACGCATCCTTCCTTTTTTGATCTTGTGGCTCAGGCGTGAGACTCCCCTTTCTTTGGCTTGCCGATGTACATTCTCTGTTATAAGTTGCGGGCTCTTAAATATAGGCTTAAACTCTTGAATAAGGAGGCTTATGTGGATATTTTAGCTAAGATAGTTGATGCTAGGAGATTGCTCTCGCTGGCTCAAGATGCCATTCAACTAGACCCACACAATCAGGAGCTGGCGGATGCGGAACAGGAACACATACAGGTTTTCTCTGAGTTGCGCCTTCAAGAGGAATCCTTTTTTAGGCATAAATCCAAGGTTTGTTGGCTTAAAGAAGGATATCTAAATACTAAGTTTTTTCATCACTCAGTCAAGAGAAGCCACCTCTGAAACATAATCCTTTTAATCTATAATGGGGACAATCTGGTTTCTAGTCCTGCTGAGGTTCAATAGCTCTTTGTCTCTCATTTTCAAGCCCTCTTAGCGGCTTCCCCCCCTTCCTATGTGCCTACAATTAAGGAGATCCGGTCAAAACTAAATCATACACTTGATGATGATCAAATTTGAATCTCTCTTAGCCTATCTCTAATAAAGAAATCCAAGATACCCTCTTCTCTCTTGGGAATGGTAAAGCACCAGGCCCGGATGGTTTTAATGTGGACTTCTTCAAGCAGTCTTGGCAGATTGTTGGCCCTTCAGTCATATTGGAGGTTTGGGACTTCTTCGCTTCTGGTCAGCTTCTTAAAGAGATTAATGCAACCATCCTAACCTTAGTCCCAAAGATCCCCAATGCTTCGTCTGTTAACAACTTCCGACCTATAGCTTGTTGTAACACAATCTACAAGTGCATTACCAAGATTATGGCTAATAGGTTAGCCATTGTGTTGCTTGCTATCATCATTTTACCTCAGAATGCTTTTGTTAAAGGTAGACACATTAGCGATAACATTATGTTAGCCCAGGAATTGTTTGTTGATTTCCATCATGAACCTTACCGGCCTAAATGCATCATTAAAGTTGACTTATGCAAAGCCTTTGATTCAGTAGACTGGAATATTATTGAATTAACCTTATTAGCCTTCGAGTTTTCTCTTGATTTTGTCCATTGAATGATGGCTTGCATTCGGTCCCCTAAGTTTTCTATCTCCCTTAATGGTGCTACACGGCTTCTTTTCGAGCAGATGGGGGATTTGACAGGGTGACCCTATGTCCCCATATTTATTCACTCTCGTTATGGAAGTTTTTACTAGGATTCTCAACACCCAAACTAACAAGCTAGGTTTTGATTTCTTTTGGAGGTGTAAAGCATCCAGACTCTCCCACCTCTTCTTTGCAAATATGACATCCGCGTCTTCTCGGAAGCTAATATGACATCTTTGCGTCTTCTCTTGGATGGAATTCATTCCTTTGCAAGTTGGTCCGGGCTCAATACTAACCTCAACAAAAGTGAAATCTTCCTTTCAGGTGGCTTTGATTCTCTAAGGAATGCTCTAGTAAGTACCTTCAAATTTCAACTGGGCTCTCTTAATTTTAAGTACCTCGATGTGCCTATTATTTCCTCAAGATTAGGTAAGGAGGCTTGTGTTTCCCTGGTGAATACAATTACTTCTCGAGTTCAATCTTGGACTAACCGGTTTCTTTCTTTAACAAGCATATTGCAGCTAATCAAATCGGTCATTCATTCTATTCAGGTTTATTGGTCTAGTGTGTTTATCCTTCCCGCCTCAGTCACTAACCGAATTGAACAGATTTTTAGGCAATTTCTTTGAGAGGCCCGACCTTAGGGCCTAGGGGTGCAAAGGTTGCATGGGTGGATGTCTGTTTATCTAAGGAGGAATGTGGTTTGGGTATCAGGTCCCTTCGAATGAACAATATTGCTGTCGTGATCAAACACCTATGGCTCCTTTTCATCGATAAGGAGTCATTTTGGTCTAAATGGATTCATTCCATCTTCTTAAATCACAAAAACTTCTGGATTGTCTCGAGACCTACCTATTGCTCTTGGGCTTGGAAGAAGTTGCTTGGCCTCTGTGATTTGATCCAACATCATTTTAAGTGACGTGTTGGTAATGAGCTATCTGTCTCTTTCTGATTTGGTCACTAGCACCCACGTGGTCTGCTCTACAAGCTGTTCTCTGACTGTGAAATCTACTACTCTGGTATACCAAGGCTCGCTTCGATAGCTTCTGCCTTATATGCCTTAACCCTCCCTTATGTTGTTGCGACCTCCATAGTGTGTTGGGATGATCCCCTTTCAAACCTCAATGAGGCTAGTGACTGTCTTCTATGGCTTGGTCATTCCTCGGGGGGTGTTTTCTACTTCCTTAGCTTAGAGCCTTCTAAGACCGAGAGGTGCCGTGGTCCCATGGTCGAGATTTATATGGAACCCCTCCTTACCTCCTCGATATCAGACCCATTTATGGTTAATCTCCCGCAATCGACTGCCAACCCAGGTATTATTGCTTGCTTATGAGAGAATCCCTGATGTTTCTTATGCTTTCTACTCTTCTATGCCTGACTTGGTTGATCACCTATTCTTTGGATGTTCTATCACTAATCACCTTGCATCCTTTTGGGCGGCTAAGTGTAATCTACCTTGGAGGAATCATGCTTGGAAGGACAATCTTTTGTGGGTTATTGAACACCTTTCTGATGCAACCTTCCACCAATCTTTGGCTCGCTTTGCCTTTGGTGCCTTATGTTATCTCATTTGGAAAGTGAGGAATAATATTATCTTTCGCAATGAAAGATTTTACCTCCCGGCTTTAAAGGACCACCTTCGTAAAGCCGTCAATGATAAGGCTTTAACCTTTCTCAAGGTCTCGAACAACCCCCGTAATAAAAGACTCCAACATAGCTGGGGCATCCACCCCTCCATCTTTGATTGATTTTGTCTACTGTTGTTTATATTCCTCGGCCTAATGGTTGGTGAAACTGCCTCCTTTGCTTCTTTGTTGCCCACCTCGTTGTTTATGGTTGATGCTTCTGATGGAACTCTCCCGCATCTTTCTTGAAGTTGTGGCTTGTGTTTTCATCTTGGTGTACCTCCTGCTCTTGTCCTCTTTTAATCTTTTCCTTGTGTGGGGCACAATGTTGTGTGCTCTTCGCCCTCATCTCTTTTGTTGGCCGCTGTTTTGGCCTTCTTTTGCTGTTTTTTTTTTATTTGCTTTTTATCTCTCTCGCAACTCTCCCCTCCCCTTTTCTCCCCCTCGGCCCCCTTCCACTCGTTTGGATTTCCTGTCTTTCTGAGTGTAAGCTGGTGCCAGGGCCCCCTTGCTGTACAACTGTATAGCTTTTTGTGCTTTCTCTATGTACCTCTTACCTTTTACCAAAAAAAGAAAAAGAAAAAAGAGATGATTATCTAAACTAACATACATCAATCAATATATGTACAATCAAAAGAATATATACATGCAATCTTGAAAAATACAAAGATAGAAGTATTGTTATTAACTCTAATATAGGAAAATATTTTAGAGAATTATCTTAATTATATCTAACAATTTAAATATGTCAGAGAGCTTAATATAATTGATCCATGGAGACTGCGGAGTGTTTTATGGCTCTATTGATAACCGCACGAGCTTATTAATTAAAAGAAAAAAAATCAATATATAGAAGAAATGTATTAAGAAAGGAAAAGCTCAGTCCTTTCGACCGGTCCACGTCCATGATATACGGCCAAATTACGAGGCGTTACCACGTTTCGCGTCCCCATTTGGTTGACCAATAGAAAAAAAAGTTTTGACCATGTGAGCAGTGTCAGCATGCTTCACATGGCTTCAGAGATTTTCCATCGAACGCCATATCTCTATCGCTTTCTCAATAGTACTTTCTTCTTATGCAACAGACAAACTTTAAAATCGCCAATATAAACTTCATGGTATTGCAAAAATTCCTCATATTTAAAATTAAAAATAATAACTCTTTCATCCTACTACATATATCTAAATTCATTTCCTAAAACGTACAATTTAAGTCTGCAAATAAATTATTATCAAGTATTAAATTTCACTTTTTTTATTTTTTATTTTCTTGACAGCTTAGATGCTCTTAGGCTAGTAAGGCACTAAAATGAAATACAGGTAACGAATACAAATGAGTATTTTATATGAGGTACTTTCCACCCGACAAAGACAATTAATACAAGTTCCCATTTTAGGAAGAGGCAAGAATTTGGATCTTGCAATCTCTTATCCTGCCTTTCTGACCCTAAAACAGATAATTATATGTGTGTGTGTATGTGTGAATACATATATGTTTATATGAATTTTGACCATTATAGGGAAGACAAGGAAAGCGCTAGCTAGTAGCTAGTAATAACTTAGTCTTTTGGCCGGGGGGTTCTTCTCTAGAGCCTTCATGATGGCCAGCCAAGCACAGCCCAAATATGGCGCTGCAAGGAAGAAGAAAAATGTAGTAGAACGTTGATGAATTTGCATGGTGAACATCACGGGGTTGATCGAGGAGTGAAACATTGTCGGATTGATCAAAGACGTCAAGAGCTACTTAGGAACTTAATAAGGGAGGGAGGCAATGCGAGCAGTCATGAAAGTTATTGCTATAGTTTGCAGATGATCATGGAGATCTGACTGAGGCAACACTAATGTTTAGGTGTGTTTTAACAAACGTGAACGTTTTATTATTACAGGGAGGGTAGCAATTCATCAGTAGCGGAAGCGTGCGGTTGCAGTAATTTGGAAATTCTCATTTCTTACAACTGCAGTAATCTCCTGCGTGATCACGTGACTTTATGGCCCTGCATCGCCAGCTCACTTCTCTGCCAATTACTTACAAGTCAAACTTTTTTCCCGGTCAACGAAACTCTAATGCATGCCCCATCCTCTCTGGATTCTGCCACTCTTCCTCTCTCTCTCTCTCTCTCTCTCTCTGGAAAATTACAGCTAGAAAACAAAGCACTTGTGTCTCGCCGAAGGGGAAAAAACAAAGAGTTGTGAACTTTCTTTCCTTGTTTCTGGGCAGATTGTGCCACCCCGTTTTGCAAAAGAACCAAAAGAAAACGATGGAGAGTAGATTTTCAAGTCTCTCTCGGCTATGACTATCGTTTTATTTTGTACACGTTGAGTCTGAATGAATTCCGTGGATTTTTTTAAAGGTTATTATAGGATAGGAATCAATTTCTTTAGAATCAAGTACATACTCTGCAATAATTCAAAGAGTTTGTGTAAATGAGAATGTTACATGCAATGCATGCACAATGAAAGTCCTTTACATTTTCTTCGAAGCTAAGTAGGGTTTTTGTTTCCAGGGTGGGAATCTACTACAATTTGCCCTGAGCATGCAGTCCTATAAAATCTCCATTTATTGCGTCCGACCTCCTAACACAAACAAATCAAAATAAATAAACGTCTTGACTTATTACATTCAGCCATCAACTTTCTTCATTTAATAAATATGAGTTTGTGTGAATGAGGAAGCATTCTAATAAAAGAGTAGTAGCCAACCCTCTTGTTAGGAGAAGTAGATGGCATGTCCTCATGCTAGACCATGAGGTACCAACTTATAACTTCTGACCCAGCACAGCAATTCAGCAGGAAAAACACTACAAAACTGAGCCCCAGGTATCACACAGCTGCCTATAACAGAGCTGGATCTTTGCCTTGACAGCTTTGCCACCACTGAAACTCAATCTCATATCGTTAATAATATAGCCAGAGACAGTACTCAACATCCAGAGAATCTTGTACAATTGTGAACGTTTCTATCACTCTCCCTCATTCTCAGAAACTCTTCCAGCAATAGGAAGAGTCTCCAGTTAGAGAGAGAGAGAGACTAGAAACTCCTTCCTTTGGGTTTTTTTTTTGTCAATCTAAGCAACCCATAAAAACCAGCTTTAAGAAATTCCATTTATTCCTCAACGTCACAGAATATTCCATACCAAAATTTTCCTGAAACCCACCCCCTCTTTCTTTGGGAAGCAAACTTCACTCCAAGGAATTTGGCCCTCTTGCAGCATCAACAAAGCCCTTCCATAAAATTGCAGCATACCTTTGCTCAATATGTTTGATCACTGTCTTGGGCAATATGTAGATACAACATCAGTAGTTAACAAAGCTAAGGACACTGGTACTGATAAGGTGCAATCTCCCCGCATATAAATGCTTCTTTGTTGTCCAATGCCAGCCTGTGCAGAATTTAGTCATATAAAGGCCTAGAATCACCATTTTAAAGCCAACCAGGGATCAAGGTTAGCCCCAAGTACCTGACTGGGAGAAAATCAAGCTTGAAATGGATGTCACCGCAAATCCCAAATGAAATGAGTTCAGTCTTTTGTGGATTTAGCTTCAACTCGGCAAACAATAAAACTGCTCGAAGATAGAGAGAACTGTTGCAAAGGAGTGCCTATCACCATTTAGAAAGATCGTAAGATCGTCCCCAAAACAAAGATGTGGAGCTAAATCCTCTTACACATTGGATGATTTTTTAGATACCTTTATCTGCAGCCACATTTAGAAACCTATTAAGAACCTCCATTGTCATTACAAATAGGTAAGACAGATAAAGGATCCACTAGTCTGAGACCTCTTTGCCTCTTGAAATAACCAGCAAGCTCCCCATTCATATTACAGAGAATCAAGGAGTAGTAATACGCTGCTCTACCCACTTCAAGAACTGAGGAGGAATATTTATAGCCGTAAGAAGATTAAGCAGGAGCTTCCATTTGACAGAGTCGAATGCCCTTGTGATATCAACCTTGCTAGACCATCTAGCAGTGACATTTTTCACGTGATAACCCTTAGCAACTTCATGGGTAAGCAATACATTGTCACCAACCTTTCTACCTTCTATAAATGTCAATATCGCAAATCTACATCACATATTTCTTTGATGTTATTGGAAACCAGTAGTTTTTTTCTTGGAACATTCTCATGAAGCATTTTCCCCTACAATGTAATAAATAGGACAAATCTTTGTTTGGATTTGCAGTTTAACCATGCAACTCTACGAAAAGCACGCATGTGTCTCAAGAATTAATTATCATCCTAACAATTAAGTGTATGAGACTTTTCAAGATTGTGTCAGGATAGAGGGGGGAATTGTACAGGAAGTCCTAGGTCTTGTGTGTGAGATGCCATCAAGTCCTAAACTTTTCAATTCGTTTAATAAAACCCTAAACCTTTTTTGAAAAAAGTGCAATAAAATCCTTTTTATGAATAGTACCTAAATTTGCCGATATGTCTCTTGAAAAGTCCTTAAATGTCGTCCTCAAATTTCATTTTCTATGTAATTCATTACTTAATTGCATTTTTATACAAATTAAGGACTTAATTAAACCACACAAAAGGTTTAAGACTTAGTGCGGCAAATTTCCTCTTGTATGGAGATTCAAACTCAATCCTTGAGTTGGCTCAACGTACAAAAGTACCATTTGAACAAGCAGCTCAGTACTGTTACGAGTTAACTTCTTTCTCCAATTACAACAACTTCTAAGCAGTACACCTCGTGTTCAAACCTCGACATTTTGGTTGCAATAAGTGAAAGGCCACTATCAACTGGTGCCGTGCATATCTACTTACTTTGTAGATGCGCCATCCCATCTCACGTGAACTGTATTTATATATGCATATAATGACCTTTGTGTATATAATACCTAAAGCAACCCAGAGGTAGTATTCAAATGTCAAACACAAAACTCAAGATAGACAGCGAATTTCTCAGGCGGATCCTCAACCGCATCTTAGTTATATTAATTATTACATCAAAAGACGAGACCTAATACGGGACAGACAGAAAACATATGTATCTCTGACTGGACAAGTTGTAGAACTTAAGATAGAAATGGAAATGCTAGGAATCTTAATTCGATTATAAAGAAAGTGTTTAGTACGATAAAATGGAGAAATTAGTGGTACAAAAAGCGGAAGGAAATGCAATAAGAATTTTAGATGTTGAAAATGTACATGAAGCAATTGAGATTCCTATCGGAACGCTTAACTTAAATATAAAGAGTCCATCAACCATAATTGAAATTGAAAAGCGTAATGCTAGTTTTTTTTTTTTTTTTTTTTGATGTATCAATCATCTAAAGGGATAAAATCAATATGTAAATTCATCCCTTATATTTAGAGGAGTACAGTACATTGTGAAATTGAAAAAGGAAAATGACCTATGGAAATATATATATATATATATAATCCAGGGTCTTCCGACGAAGATGCTTTCTTGCTGTGCAAAAGGGCAGCCGGATACTCCCAAGTAGCCCGGATACAAACACAAAAGCAACAGAACAAAAATGTTGATTCTTTTGGGATAGTGTTTGAATGCCCATTGACCACCCTTTGAACATAAAAACCCATGTCATGACAAAACATCACATCTCGCATGACATGCCTGCATGCGATGCATGCCCCATCTTGTCCAATTTAAATAACCGAATAAACTCAGAGCACATAAATATCTCACTAACCGCATTGGGCACGCGTTATTCGGACCATAGCCTGAGTCCGTGACGACCAATAAACACAATCGTCTGTTCTCGATGCGATCGTACCCTAACCCACGTACACAAGCCCGTTCCTCCCCCAGACCTCCCAAAAAAAAAAAATCGAAAATATAAGTTAAAGAATATAAAGAATGAAGGGGGGAAAAGGTTACATCGAGCACCACTCCAAAAGCAAAACCTTCTCCTTCCCCCACACTCTCCCTCCGATATAAATATAGACATCTACTTCGGTAGGTTGCAACAGTTCGAGAGGGTCCCTTGGAAAGTAATTGTGTTTGGGAGGGTGCTCTGTCTGCCTTCAATTCCATATGTTGTTTTTGTCAATCATTATCCTCTCGTTCGCATTCCACCCCATGTTCCACTGAGGCTGTCCCCCCACATCATATGGCATTGGCATGCACGAAGAGTCATGCACAACTCCGATCCGCACAACAATAACCACCACCACCACCACCACCACCACCACCTAGTAGGCCCTAGGATCTCCTTCTCCAATGACTTCGTTGAGTCGCAGTGCGCGGCGAGGCAGGAGCGGAGGTCTGCCGCCGCTGGCGAGGCCCCGGCCTCGTCCGACTTCGAATTCTCCGTCTCGAGCTACTCGATGATGAGCGCCGACGAGCTCTTCAGCAAGGGCAAGCTTCTGCCGTTCAAGGAGAAACCAACCGCGGGGAAGGGCACCACCACACTGAGGGAAGAGCTCCTCGCGGGCGATGACGACAGTGGCTGCAGCGCATCCCGTAGGCCTCCAAAGGGGTCAGGGAGATGGAAGGGGTTCTTGGGTTTGAGGAAGAGCCACATCGGGTCCAGGAAAGCTGATAAGTCGTGCGAGGCTTCTTGCGATGGTAGTAAGAGGACTGCTGGTTTCGGAGTAGTTCCTGATAGCATGCATTATCACGGCAAGACTTCACAGGTAAAGATATCAAGAAGTCCAAGCTAGGTTTATAAAATCGATACCTTGAGATTGATATGACGTTTTTCACCGAGCATTCAATGTAGACAAAAAACTGGTTCTGTTCATTTCGTTTTTCATCTTTTCCCCCTTTTGACATTGCCTTATGGATCTCTTGCAGGAAATGACGAGCGAGGGAGGGTCGAATGGTTGCATGGACGAGGAGATGGAGATGTAGCTTAAAGTAGGGAAATTCGCTTGAAGTTTCTTGAATTTGTAGAGCAACGAGGGGAGGATTGGATTCTTGCTAAATTTTTTTCTTTTATATTTCCTTCTTTTTTTTTTCTTTTTTTTTTTTTTTTGGCGGATGAACATTACGGGTGGTCACATCCAAGATTTAGAGACAAACAGACTTGTGTGTTCAGTGGGGTTGGTTTCCGTTTCAGCTGCTTCTAGTCGAATCTTGATATTATGTTGTCCTTTTCTTGGCATCTTGCTGTTTTCTTATTTCTGCTTCGGTCTGGCTGTTCTTTGTATAATATTATCTTATAGTTTGGAGGTCTTGACCCGTCTTTATATGTTTGACCCGGATACATTCTTGTGGGAAAATTAGTAACGAAAGACATATGTATAAAGCACAGACATAATGTTGGATGAAATATTCAATAGCAAGCAGCTCGCAGACCAGACCACCCATAAAGAAGTAGAGAGAATCAAACCACGCGCACGCGCAACCGAACAGTGTCCACGTCTTGTCCTCGGTATAATATTTTTTACAGAAAGTGTAGTAGCATCCAGCATCTCTAAGAAGATAATTTATTGCATGCCCTCGATCACATTTCCAAGAAATCGCCCTTTTCACCTTTTCTTTTTTAGTAGCGTAAAGTGAACTTTTTACGTAAAATTGCAAGAAGACTTCGATGGTTCAGGTCCGGGTTCGTGGCCGTCTCTTTTTACGTAAGAATCTGCTCACTGCAAGCTGGCTTTCCAAAATTTTCTTCTTCTTCTTTTTTACATATTTTTGCCTACAATGAAATTTCAAGAAAAGATAAAACCAAGGAAGAAAAGAAGCATTGGAATGGGAAAAATTGGTGAATTGATGGAGGAGAAGATCAGATATCGCGAGAGAATTCGATTCGACTTGATTTTCTTCTTCTTTCTTTGTGTTTTTTCCCCTATTTTCCAGACAATCAATAAAGACAGCTAAGCATAAAATTGGGGTGGGGTTGGTCAGAGCGGTCAGAGAGACCAGGCTTGCATGGTCAAATGCAAGTGTTCTCAATATTAAAATGTGGGGGGGAAACGGCCATTTATTGTCGCGGGTCGCTGCTACTAGGATGCTTCGAGTGTAGTACAGTTCAATACGGATGGAGGGAGAAATGCATATTAAAAAAGACTGTTTCCATTATGAAGGCATGATGTAGATTTAGTGCATTCAAAGATGCAAGAGGTGCCACGTCGTTTTTATTGGTCTAAAAGTATCCAATGTGATAAAAGTTAATGTTTACATCGTACCATCACTAATAATCAAAAGCGCTGTCGTGGAAAAACGTTTCGGGGGAGCTTGTTCAAGCTTGGTTGTGTTCCGGTGCAGATAGGCAGGACGGGAACGAAAACGTTCTCATGCTCCAAGATTTCAGGAGCGAATACGCCGGTGTGCCCTGATGTTAGATGCAAATTTGAAGGCGACATTAGTTACAAGCGCGATACGGTGTGTCATGGATGATGGGGACATATAACAATTCAATTTCCAACATGTTTCAAGTGGTCAAGCTCCTAAAATGAGCACTTTCAATAGCCATACAAGGTAATCACCATTTAGGTTTGGGTTTGCTTGGAATCACACAATCAGGTATTTCCCATCCAATGTGGAACTTGAGATATTACATGAAATGACTATAGAACGAGATTTTTCCACATGGTGATCATTGTGTTTCTACATATCGGTATATGAATCAAATTATGATAGTTCATTACATGTGAAGATGATGCGAGTCAGATAAGTAGCCATGTCATAAGGACATGGGTTAATATCTAGCCCACTAGAAAAGGTTAAGGGGGTTGCCTGCATTGGGATGTTGCTAACGAATCTACTATGACGTTTGAACCCATTTACCCAAAATATATGTCCACCGAGCTAGGTTAGGCCTTGCAATAACCATTACCCTTATCCGCCTAATGCCACCCAGGAAGTAAGCACCAAAAAGCAGAAATATTAGTTATTTTTTGCAAGTTATATTAAAAAAATAAAAATAAAAAACTGAATAAAGCAAAATGTTGTAACGAGCTGCATCTATGCATGCATCAACTAGGGGTGAGCACACCCCAGTTCAATAAAAAACCAAATCAGACCGATCGCTTTTAGGCAGTTCCCGGTTTCCAAAATTTGAAACCAGTGAGAACCGCACCGATGGAACAATATTAACCTTGGTTTAGTCTTTCTCACTGGTTCAGATTTATCTATACTTCTTTTGTTGGATTCTAATTTTTCCCAAGTTGAATACATTGTCAAAGTCAAGAGATACAGTTTACACAAGTTAACAATTAACTAAAGGATAGATGACTGCTATCTGCATAAGTGCTTGCTTTGTTGACCAACAAAGGGGCTCTGTTTGATGGCCTCTAGTAACTTATGGTCACGTGTGACTGGTCAGAGTTACAAAAATTTGTGCATGTATTAGAGAATAAACAATAAAAAAGAAAAAATTACAGCCAACTGACCCAATTCCCCAGTGGATAGGATTGGTTCCCAATTTCATGAGCCACAAGCCAACCAAGTCTAGTCCAATTCCTAAATAGATAGGATTGGTTCCCATTCCATGATTCATGAACCGACCTGGCCTGCTCCAATTCCTGGTTTTAGAATGAGAACTGGCCCACCTTGGAACAGATCATTCCCAGCACTAATATGTAGGATAGTCATGTCTTACTCAAGAACGCTGATCTTATGCATGCATTTTGATGAGCACTTTACATGCGTAAGTAGTGTGTATTATGCACGTCACACATAAAAGAACTAACAAGATAACGTGTGCGAGAATCTCCTCTTCGCAATAAAAGTTGCTTAGTAAGAGGGCCATGATTGTATAAGATTAAATGTTGTATTTGACGAGCCCAGATTGTTTGCATTGCAGATGCGCAAGCATGTCCATTTGACAGCCCACCGCCTCACGAGCCAACCTTGGAATTCAATGCGTCGCGGCCCTGAAGAAATCTTTGTAGATGGTTTACATTGATATCCCTCTGCAAGTGGTACATGAGCCGCTGAAGTCAATGGTCATGTCACATGGACAGCTTTGAGGAGTTTGCACCGCAACATGGTTCGATAGTTCTAAAAGTTATCCAGGCTTTCTGAAATTGACATGTCAGGTTCAGATTCTGCAAGCGCTCGGACCTCCCACGCTTGTCGTCTTTACCTAGCCGACAATGACCACATCATGTTTGGGCCAGCATGAGAGCCGAGCTGGTTGATTGAGTGAACGGAGCATATTCATGTCGATAGCACGTTTTAGCTACTATTTTTCTGTTAATCCAGCTTAGAAAGCCTCAGAGAGAGAGAGAGAGAGAGAGAGAGAGAGAGAGAGAGTCTAAACTAAATTAACAAGAGTTCCCTAGACATTCACTCAAATATGTTTCCTAGATTGATAATGAAGGCCTACACCTACATTTTTAATCGGTGGATGTACAAGCATGGTACATAAGACAGAACCACAGAGAACAAGAAACACAGGACGAGACATGGGAGTCTTACCATGGGGCAGTCACTTCTTCCTGGAATTTCAGTTCATAGCTCTCGACTTTTGGCTTCAGGCACTCAATTTCTGCACTGACTCTTCGATTATCTTCCTTCAATTCCAGGAGCCTTGCCTCTAGATTGCTAATCTCTTCATCCGCACAGTCCCGATTTCTCTTGGATTCAACGTACTTTTGCGTCTCCATAGCCATCTCTGACTCGAAAGCGAGCCCCACAAGCTGTTTCAGCCGAGCACGCACGAACCCAACATTCATGCCCAGGATTTTGAAGGCCTTCAAGGTCTTGTCCCAAGTCTCGAACTCTTCTCGAGTGGTAGTGATCTTGCAAGCCCTCACTGCATCAGCCACATGGACGGTTTCGCATATAATGCCCACAATAAGTTTATAGTTCATGCCCTTGAGGAGATTCTCGTGGAGAAACACATTCTGACTGCGGCAGAGCTCATAGTACTTCCTCAGGATGTCTTCAGAGAGCTCTGAATTGACAACCATCCCGTCTATCACAATGTGGAAGTTGGAGAAACTGTCAACATCCTTAAACTGGACATCTGGCAGAGACAACTTGAAACCCTCTAAGACTTCTGAATTAACGCCTTCACTATCATTTTCCGATTGCTCCACTAAACATTCTGGGTTAGGAGTTGAATTTTGCTGGTCCGACTTCTTTCTTCTTTTCTGCACAATGGCTAACGGCAGCGAACTTCCGCGCCTCCTTCTTGGTTGTCTAGCTGATGCTTCATGGTTGGTGCCATCTTCTGTACATTCATAGTAGCAACAGCAAAGTATGCTTAGGAAACAAAAGAAATAAGCAAAGACTTCCAAAAGTCGCAGACGGATGAAGGAACAAATAGAGGAAAATGCTTGCCTGCTTCAGCCTTTTTGGAAGGAGCATCCAGATTTAGAAGGCCAAGTGCGCCGTCAACTTCAGCAAGATTGCCTGCCTTTATTATGTAAACCTGCAGAACCATAATGAAATTAGGGTGGCAAACAGATACGCAGATGATAAATGAGTTTCCATTCAAGCACTCAAATTTGTTTATATAAGTTCATCCAATAGGAGAAGCAGATTATGCTAAGCTTATCATAAATGATAGCGTAACATCATCTATTGATCTCAATTTTATCATTCAAACAAAGACAATAACTACTTTCAATGTTATATAATTGTATACTAGATGACAGCATGAGTTAGGGGCAGTTAATTCACCCTGCCCAACTGAGGTAGAAGCCATCTACAGGCTCAAGCTTTCAAAATGCAGTAAGCTTTCAAAATGGTAGTCTTTACCACAAAAGCAGCCTTAAGTGATCTGGTCACTATTTTCTCCAATATATTCCATCTATCTGTTGTGTCAAGAGAAAACCTTTCTGAGATTCTAAGTGTAACTTTTCTTAAGAAGTGTATCCTCCAGAACTGGATAACTACTGCTCTTCCCGACCAATGTCAGTTTCTGCTATTGCCATCCCATCTTCTATTATGTTTACAAGATTAGCATAGCTGGAAGTTTTCAGATTATGTTTTCGAAAATTTAAGAAACAAAAAGCAACAAATGAAGAACTGACATAGCGTGTAGCATAAATTCCTCGCACAAAATTGCAACTCAATCATAATTCTACTTAATTTAATGCTTAAAGTCATTATAAGCAACCCTTGTCTATCCAAAATCCTTTCAAATTCACCGGGAAAGAAGAGGGGAAAAAAGGAAGCTTCATTCAGATTCCAGCAGTATAAACTTATCCTTTAGGAACTCAATTCTGCACTATAGTCTAGTGAATCAGAGATGGATAAACCACTCTTTGAGTATGCTCTGTCCTTTTGAGTGCAAGAACAGCGCTAACCTGGAAGGTTAAAGAATTGAATTCCACTCTCCCAGTTGCAATAATACAGGGATTGCTCCTAAATTATGCCTTTCCACCAGTTTATAGGTTGAACTTGCCCAGGTTCGATAAATCAAGTTTCAAACAACAGTATGGTCTAAAACTTTAAGGTGCTAGGTGCAGCCTAATTATAAAATATCTCCTCCTTTCCTTGTGATCTGAGACTTTGTTCAAAACTTACCAAATCATAGCATAAACTGCCATCATTTAGCCATCAACGATCAGATTATAATCTCTACAATTTCTGTCTCCATCAGTTATCTAACCAAAACTCCTTTCAACAAACTGATTACCTTTTTGTACATCAAATCCTATAGTCATCATTCTCTTATTAGGACTAGTTTATAATTTCCAACTCAGTAGTTATCCTCTGTGTCAATTGCTTCCAAGTAGTTAGTTATAAGCAACCTAGATGCATACCAAGTCATAGTTAAATTCCAGGCAAATTTACACCAAGCTGGAGAAACTCTTAGCCTTTACCGCCATACACAATACTCGGTAGCACCAAATTATTGCCAGTCTAATCAACGAGACATATTGTCATCATTTTTTTCCCTCCTTTTTCGACTAGGTGAGAGCACTCATTCTTATTTTGGTGGTGACATTAAGACAATATGTCTTTTGACCTGAGGTCCTGAGCTAAGCCTTGGCTAAACCTTGGAAATCTTAATGCCATAATGAACCACTAGTTATTTAGGTGTTAAAGTATCACACATTGCTTGTCTACAAGGTCTATATGGGCCTTATATTTATGCTGACTTCCTCCACCTATTGGCTTATACTTTTAGGTTGCACATTTTAACAGAGTCACTGTTTGATTGTACAATTTTCTGCTCTTCTATCAACTGCTTTTTGCTAGGCTTCATCAAGACACTACCTCTTTAGGACTTGTAATCTTGGGACAGCATACTCTTTGGTCTCTCTAACAGAATGATGAGTCAACTGAAGCTACCACTAGTTTATTCATCTTTGCATGAAAAAGTTTAGAAAACTCAAAAACATGACTTTTTTTATGTGGTGTAACTTTCTATTTTGCCCCTAGAAAATGTTTTAGCTACCAACTTCTATTTCCCTTGAACTCAGAAGCCAAAAACTGCGACTAACAAGAAACAGAGAGAAATGCTGCTTTTAGTTGATGTTTGCTTCACCAACATATTTCACATGAATTGTGACTAGTTCCACAATAAACCATGTTATACTACAGATCGTTAGTTTATGTTTAGTTGGATCTAGATATCCTCATAATTTCTTTTAATGTTGATTCCGTACCACAAAATGCTACTATCCAACTCCACTTCAGCTTCATGTAATCCCCTATTTACCACATGTGAATCTTATTATGTGCGCGTAATACATCATGTGAGACAAGTGGTAATTGTGTCCGGGTAAAATCAGCCTAAACTTGAGAAAGCATTATATCAGATAGAATGATATCATGCTAAAATCTTAAGTCGTCCATTCATAGTTTGGGTACCAAGGTGCATCCTCAGGTAGGCAGTTTTATCCAATTACTTAATCCTTCACCCTCAATGAACTTAGAAGGAAGTGACAACCCAATGCGATGTCATCAATGCAAGGATACAATATTTCATATTTAACTCACCTAAAGAGTAAACTTATTTTGATCCTCATGCTAATGGATCTTTCAACAGAAGATACATGCTGCATAAACTCAGATGCATGAACAAAGTTCACTCTGCATCGCTGCTTAAGGAAACACCGTTTGGCACTACTCCTATACGGATTTAATTAAATTCAATTAATACGATCAAGAAAACAGTTGAGATCAATTAAGTGATTACCTTAAATTTGTTAGGCTCAACTAGCTGGAAAACCAGAACATCTCCCTCAAGCAAATTGTGTCCAACAGAGAACTGCCTCCAACCAGCACTCAGCCCGGTCTTATGAGCAATGTACTTCATTTCGTACTGCTTCCCATATTCATCTTCAAGAACGATGGTAGTGTCTTTATTTGGCAAGTGAGCCCTGCAGAATACCCCAGGAAGCCCCTTTTCCACAGAGAAGAAATTTCAGTGTTTCAAGTTTTAGTTTCACAAAATTAAATGCAAGTCAAATCTTCAGCATTTTTTACAGTACCATCCAAAAGCAACTGCCCACATGGGATCGGACCAAAGCTTTGATGAAGCTAGGATATGTGGGTTCTAAGTTTGACTGAACTTCTTCCGCCCGAACCATTGCACCAGACTTAACTTCACCAGGATCAAGCGTCCCATCAAGTGCAGTCTTACTTTTCTTAAAGCTTCAAATCAATCCGAGTCCACATTTGTCACTTGGTAATTTACAAGATACAACCAGAAATTAGGAGAAATTTTGTAAAAAATTAAGATGCTTTACTGACCTTAGAGATTTGCGAGAACGATCAGACACCACCTATAAGTAAGAACAGCAAACTCGTAAACAGCATGACTCAATCCAAGCAACTTGAAGTCTACTATATGATAAAGAGCATGATTACACATTCTTGCAATCACATATTTGAAGTAAAATGGAGGTTGTCAATAACATCAGACAACCCAAAAGCAAAGAAGCAACTGGGGCTTAAAAACATAAAGGGCAAAGTAACAGTGAAATGCGCAACTGCCTAAAAGTGCTGAAGGTTAGGCTGTAGATAGATAAAGGCAAAAATTTCAAATTCCACTTTGTATGGAGCACAGTTCTTACACTTAGGTCGGGAGCTGAAGAACCAGTAGCCCAGACATTAATCCTAACATGCTCAATTCTTCTTCAGATGACTTACAGACATTTAGAAACCCTGTCCTAGATCAGATAGATGCGAGCCGGAAGCGTAGCTAGATCAATTTAGGTGATATTCAATCCCTAAACAAGACACAGGCACTCCACTCACAAGCCCAAAAGAAAGAAACTGCAGGAACTAATCTATAAACTCGATCTCTCCACTCTTTAGTACCAAAAATTCGCTCCTGTTTACTTAGCAGGGAAAACAATGAGTATTGCTTTAGCTCAGTTGAACAACATGTTGGAACCACACGGAGGATCCAAATCAAAACATTAATCATTCCAACAAAGCAAACAATGAGTAAATCTCATTATCACAGGACAATCATTTCAAAGTCCAAGTAAATAACCTCAAGCCATATGTTGTAAGCCGGACCAGAAACACACTAAAAAAGAGAATGGATTCTTAAATTGGCACCTAACAACCACTTCAATAGCAACCGAATGCAACGAAGAGCCTCAACAATTTCAAGACAGAACCAGCATTCTCCTAGGCAACACAAAACCAACCTGAGATCCCGAGTCCTTCATCTTGATCTTGAGAATCGTGCCTTTCCTCCTCCTCACTCTGACCTGGCAACCCAAAAAAAATTTCCACCAAAACCCAAGTCCTGGCTCAATCAAAAACCCAACAAGCTAAAAACAGGGAAAGAAACAAGAACGACGACCCAGAAAAGAGAACATTCATTTTCTCCTTTCATTTCGGCAGAGAGAGACGGAGGGAGGACCATGGACGAAGATCCGGCGTCGGCCTTGGCCCTCGACGCGGAGGTGGGGGAGAGCAGGGCCAGGGTGACGCCGCCTTCGGCGGGGAGCTTGAGGTTCCTGAGCTCCTCCGGCGCCGGCGCCGGCGCCGTGGCCTGGGGGCCTTCGTCCTGCATTTCCGTCTTGACCTGACCTGCCGCCATCGTCCGTTTGATCCGGAGCAGGGGAACGAAAGCGAATCGTCCACCTTGCTCGGTTCCTTCCTAGCGGGCAGCAGAGATGCTCTTCAGCTGCTTTTGACTTCGATTTTGGTTAAGATTTTGTCTAAAGATCTATTTTTACGGGGACGACCTGAAAAAAAAAAAAAAAAAAAAGAGGGGCGTTCTTTTAACGGTTGAATTTAAATTTAACTGAATATAACGTTGATTTTCTTTGTTCCTTTCTTTATAACTTTAGTTCATTAAAATTAGCTTTTAAGTACCTATGCTGTCTTTGATCAACTTAATCCGACTAATTGTTGGCTAATTAGACGCAATGCACAAATTAGTGCATTAAAGTTAGCTTTTCACCATGACTTGAATCGAGACTTGAAGTAGGATTTAAAGGCACTTTCAAATCATAAAATGAACTAAGCTGCAAAACCAAATTGAATCACGAATACCATTTATTATTTTTGTCATTCAAATATCTAGTAGCTTATCTTTTTTCAAATTTGAGGTGACTGGCATATTCATTTTCAACGAGAGTCTATGATTCGGATGTTTATTTATGAATAATTTGGGCGTGCTTTTTAATATATTCTAATAAATCTTAATTTACAAAATAGCATAACAAATAAAGAAGAGTAATTTCTATGAGATTCAAAGGCAATTTAAGTAGTCTAGTCCGATCTACTTCGAGCTATAATCTCTTTTGGGTTACTTACGTCCTCTTCAAATCCCATCGTGCGCTCATCCTTGTTACCATAAAAAAAGATGAGCGTACTCAGCATTTGAGCATCAGTGAGATGTTTCAACATAATTTCTATAGAGTACCCATCACGAAATTTCAGGTTCCAATTCATTTTTATCATCCTAGTCTTTATATGGGGAATTTTCACAATTTTTCCTTTGGATCATATAGCCATTTCAATCCTCTTCGTCCAGCACTCGTTTAGGGTCTGGACTTTATATTTTCTCTTTTGTCAACCATTTAAAAATTTTCTGAGCGCATTGCCGCATGCAACGTGAATTAGCCATATATTCTAATTCTCCTAATAATGCGTTATTACTAGCAGCTAAGGCTTTGCGTTTGGTTGTGTTCATTTTTTTTTTTTTGTTTTTAAACACTTTTTCTGTTTTTTTGTTGTTTTTAAAAAAGAACAAACGCGTTTGGGTGCGTTTCTGTTCCTTTTTTGTTCTTTTGTTCCCAGAACAAAAAAAGAAATAAAACAAGAAACACAAATTTTGTGTTTCTTTGTTTCAAAAACACTTTTGAGAAACACTTATTTTTCTTTTTCTTTTTTCTCTTATTTTCTTGTTCTTTTTTTCTTTTTTGGCCGGTCGCCGCCTCGCCCATGGTCGGCGACCGGCCGACGAGGGACGGCGGCCTCGCCCGGCCACGGCGACTCGCCGGCCCGCCCGAGGCTCGCCGTCCCCCGAGGCCGAGGCTCGCCGTAGATGGGCGAGGGTCGGCCTCGCGCCGGATCTCGGGGCGAGTCGGCGTCGCCGGCGGTGGCCCGGCGAGGCCGCGCCTCGCCCGCCACACGGACGAGCTCGGCCTCGCCGGATCAAGGCGAGGCCGACCTCACGCCGGCTCGGTGAGCTCGATCTCGCCCGGATCCGGCGAGGCCGAGCTCGCCCGGGGCCGGTGAGCCTCGGCCTCGCCGGGATCTGGGCAAGTCGGCGTCGCCGGCGGTGGCCCGGCGAGGCCGCGCCTCGCCGCCGGGCCGGCGAGCTCGGCCTCGCGGATCAAGGCGAGGCCGACCCTCGCCGGCCAAAAGAAGAAAAAAAAAATGAAAAAGAAAAAAAGAAAAAAAGGAAAAATAAGAAAAAAATAGAAAAAATAAAAGAAATAAAAAAATTATCCAAATTTACCAAACATGTTTCGTTTATTTTTTATTCCCGAACAAGTTTACCAAACGCGTTGTTTTGTTCAAAAATTGTTCCCCTAACAAAACACTTTTTTCTATTTCTGCTTCTCAACAATTTTTAAACAACAACACAACCAAACGCGCCCTAACTCATTTTGCAGCATTTCTTACAAACGCCTGTCCGAGGGTGAGACCGACCGAGAGCGTGGGTCAGGAGTCAGCGGTCCTGTTGGAGTTCCGTTTTGTGGGAATCAGGAGAGTAAAGTGGACGGCACGTGGTCTCTACGTGTGATGAGCCATGGAGAAATTATTGCACAGATTTGAATTGTGAATAGTCATTAATAACCTGAGTCTCGCTGTTGGAACCCCACATCTAGTGATTAATATTGTTGTCGGTGCACATATATTGAGTCGACGTAAAATTTTACCTTCACTAAAAAGTTATTACAGACTCAATCTCTATAGATAGACACCATTATAATTATCGATATGATGGATCCAGCGTTACGTCTATGCTTATGTTGTCCACCTGTTCATAGTTCTCCTATTTTTTAGTGTTTTTTAAAACCTAAGAGGCAAACCCATAGACCATGGACTTCACTTATACAATACAATGATTCTTCTTAATCAACATGATGATAGAGATAACAAGGACATGCCCAATTATCATTATGTTTTTTTAATGAGAACTTTGATCTTTCATTAACTTTTATAATTTTTCATATTCTAATATAGATTGTTTTTAATTAAAAAACCTAATTATTATTTGGAAAATTTCAAATAAGAGCTTGAAATAAGACCATTTTCTCAAAATATGACCTAAAGTGGAATTTGTCTCAAATAAAAGGCTACAGTCGCCAAATTAGTCTCAAATATAGACTCAAACTAGAAGTGTGCAAAATAGCCCAAATCGAATCAGGAACCAATCACCCTTAACTCAAACTCGCTAGCTAGCCAAATCTTCCCTGACCTACATGTCATGTGACTATTACAACCACAAGAATAGAGGCGCTTTTGTCAATGGTTGTTTTATTATTAGCAATGTCTCAAGAAATAACTTTGTCATTGACTAGCTAGAGTACGCTTGTTTTAGGCTAAATTTTGGGCTCAACCAACTCCATTCAACCATCTTGCCTAAGCAATTCACAAGCCATGCAAGTATTGAGTATATTAACAATTTTGCTTAATCTAACCTTCTAGTGAAGTGGCTACAATGGGGAGATAAAAACACTCGCTTCTTTCATGCGACTACAGTCCAGAAGAGATGCAGAAATAATATAACAATGCTGCAATTGGAAGACAACAGATGGTGCCGTGATCCAGAAGTACTCAAAACTCACATTCAAGCTTTCTACAGCAATCTATACAAAACAGAAGGACACAGACATTACCAGCCAGTCCTGAACCAATGTCATTCTCCAGATGGTGCCGTGATATAACAATGCTGCAACTGGAAGACAACAGATGGTGTCGTGATCCAGAAGTACTCAAAACTCACATTCAAGCTTTCTATAGCAATCTATACAAAACAGAAGGACACAGACATTACCAGCCAGTCCTAAACCAATGTCATTCTCCTATTAATGAAAGAATTAATGCAAAGCTGGAGGCAAACCCCATGATGGAGGAGGTGCAAGCAGCAGTGTTTCAGCTGGGTGCTTTGAATGCCCTAGGCCCAAACGGGTTCAATGGCCTATTTTACCAGAATTCATAGGAAGTATTAAAATCTGACCTGTTCTAGCTAGTGCAGAATTTCTTCAGCACAGGTATTATGGACCCAATGCTTAATCGAACTCATATAGCATTGATTCCTAAAGTGAAAAATCCAGAATCCATCAGTCAGCTTAGACCAATCAGTTTATGTAACTTCAGCTATAAAATTATTTCCAAAATACTAGCAAACGGATTGAAGAAGTGGCTGCCAGAGATAATAGAACCAAAGCAAAGTGCATTTGTACAGGATAGACAGATCCAAGATAATATCCTAATCGTGCAAGAAGTTTTACATTAGATGCGCATCACCAAGCGAAGGAGAAAACATCAAGTAGTTTTAAAGCTAGATATGCAGAAGGCATACGACAGGGTAAAATGGGATTTTGTTAGAGATTGTATGCTAAAAATGGGTTTTTCAAGGAAATGGGTTGCTCTTATAATGCAATGCATAACAAGAGTGACATTTATGTGTGAAGTTTAATGGTGTACCTACCCCTTTTTTCACCCCTTCTAGAGGACTGAGACAAGGTGATCCTCTGTCACCCTATCTGTTCATACTAATTTCAAATGTGTTATCATGGATGATGCAAAAAGCAGTAGCAGATGGCAGCCTTCAAGGAATACAGCTGACTAGAACATGTCCCAGACTATCTCACCTGTTATTCACAGATGATGCTATCTTCTTCTTAGAAGGTACTCTAATGGAGTGTCAGAACCTAACACTTACACTGAATCAATATTGTCATGCAACAGGGCAAGCTATAAACTTAAATAAGTCAAGGGTGTCTTTCAGCAAGCATTGTCTTGTAACCTTACGAAGGAACTTGGCTCAAGAACTGCGAGTACCTGTTATCGAAAAGACAGGTAAATATTTAGGGATTCCTACATAATGGGGGCAATTGAAAAAGGATATATTTGCATGGATATTAACTCGAGTAAATTCAAAATTGGAGGGATGGAAGGAAAAACTACTTACTAAAGCAGGAAAGGAAGTGTTGATCAAGAGTGTAGTGCAAGCCATCCCATCCTATGCAATGGTGATTTTTAAACTGCCAGTGTCCATATGCAGAGCAATTGAAAGGAGAATAGCGTCATTCTGGTGGCAGAAAGGAGAATAGCGTCATTCTGGTGGCAGAAAGGAGATAGTAAACGAGGGGTGCACTGGAAAAATTGGGATGCTCTAAAAAGAAGGAAGGATGAAGGAGGGTTGGGTTTTAAAGACCTGATTACTTACAATGATGCAATTACACCACTCCCCAAACGCTTTGTGGGCCAAAGTCTTCAAGGGCATCTATTTCCCATATGGCGATGTCTGGACTGCTCAGAATGGCCAGAGAGCATCATGGGGCTGGCGGAGCCTCCTGAAGGGTCGAGACACAATCAAAGATGATATAAGATGGGCAGTTGGGGATGGGAAATCCATTAAAATCAGACAGGATAAATGGTTACAAGGGATCATTGAGGGCCAACCAGAACAACAAGAACCTACCATGGTAGCTGATTTGATCAACGATGCTATGCGAGAATGGAATCAGCCTCTGATAGAACAGTTGTTTGAGGAAAATATAGCCAACGAAATTTTAGCCATCCCCCTGAGCACAAACCCTAAACCTGATCACATACTATGGATAAGAAAAAGAGTAGGATCATTCTCTGTAAAAAGTGGATATAGTAAGGCATATTTATCAGCTACAAGGAAAAATCAACACCAGGCCTCTTGTTCGTACCTGCCTCCACGCAACCTATGGACGCAGATTTGGAGTCTCACAGTACTACCGAAGATTAGAACCTTCCTCTGGAGTATCTATCAAAACACGATTCCAACAAGGGAGAATCTATACAAAAGAAAAGTCATCCCAGATCCTTTATGCCAGATTTGTCACACACAGATCGAAACCACATAACATATTTTCTTATTCTGTCGATGGACAAAACAGATCTGGGAGGATCAGAGGTTGCATGGCATAAATCTCCAAAGAAACATAAAGCGAATAGATCAATGGCTGGTGGAGGTTTTTCAAGAAAAAATGGGGGTACCTGTATGGGTGTTCATCGGGCTGGTTCTTTGGCAGATCTGGAAGGCTAGGAACTCATGGATCTTTAGAGGAAAACACCCATAGCCTCCAGAAATCATCGAGCTCGCACAGAACCAGAGTATTACTATGACGCGGGAGATGAAAAACTAGAAGAACAAAAGTCAAGATCAGATCTTACCAGTGCGTTGGAACCCCCGAAAAATCGAGAGGTGAAAATGAATGTAGATGCGTCATGGATGCCAGGAGAGTTCCTTGGATCTGTAGCAAGAATCGCACGGGATGAATATGGATCTGTAGTCGAAAGGTTCGCGACCAAAGTTAGGGTTTCCTCGGCATCTCAAACGGAAGCCGAAGCACTTCTCCACGGGATACGCTATCTGAAGGAGATAAGTTCGAAGCGTGTGGGGGAGGCGAAAAGTCAGATGGTTTGGTGGACATGTGAGAGCGACAGCTCATCAGTAGTAGACTTTGTGCTGGGCCGGGCCGAGACCCCTTGGAACTTGTGTGAAGTAATCAAATGCTACCAACAAGAATTATCCCAGTGCAATTATATCACCATCGGATCCTGCCCCCGAGATGCAAACCACACAGCCGATTGGCTGGCACGTCAACATCGAGAAAGGAAATTGCCCGCGAATTGGATGTACTCTCTCCCTTTATCTCTTGTGGATATTTTATGTTTGGACTGTAAGCTGTCGTTGCTTTCTAAGACTAAGTAATATAATGCATATATATGCTTTTCGACCCAAAAAAAAAAAAAAAAAAAAAAAAACCTTCTAGAGAAGTAATTGCAACCTCTTCAGCGAGATTGATTCCCTCATTGGCTATGTAGCATCAAACCGATACGCAATATGCGACACAACCCGTCAACACATCATTTATCAAAAAGTAAAAAACTTCAACACTTTAAGACATGTTGTATATTAAATATACATTTTATATGTAAATTCCACAAATAAATAAATAATAATAAGAATCTAGAATGAATTTACACTAAAAACATTAATCCAACACTTGTTAATATCATTTATTGTTTTAATTTGACAAATTCAACTATATTCCATTGCAATAATCCATAAATTTTGAAGGAAAAAAAGAAGCAATCCATGTTTCACTATTAAATTTAACATTTAACAATAAGCACAAAAAAAAATCCACATTTTACCATCAAATATAACAAAAAGTCATTCATCTACATTATCCACTTCTTCTAAAAAAGCAACAGATTCCATCTCCAACTCATCAAGTAAAAGACTTGCAACTTCAAGTACCCCCAACATCTTCAAATGTGTCAAATGCATCTCTACCAATATCCCATGTCTTGGTCTCTCCTTATGCATATTGTGGGCTTTTTCTTGATAAAAGGCGAAGGTTGTTGTGAATGAAAACCAAATCTTCTGCATGTTTTGGGGTAACTTATTTCTTCTCACCAAGTATACAAAGGAGTACGTACTCTAATTCCTCTCAACAATTGATAAAAAAGAAGGTTATGCAAGAAACTTTAAGGTTGTGATTTGAAGCATTGGTGCACATGCACCATGATTAACCCATCAAGCTTTAGGATCCACAAAATATCAACTTTGATTGGAATCAAAATCTATAAAATCTCTGTTTTTGCCTGCAAAACCTATATACTCCAAATTTACCTTATTACGCTCATCCATGTTAGGAAAGTATTTACTAAATTATTTTAGTCTTTCCTAAATCATTTTAGTCTTTCTTAGTTGATCTCCTTATTTTTGTATGGAGAAACTCAAATAGTATCTTTATTGAGCCATTGATCACTATAATACCTTATTTAATAAAATAAAATAAAAATAGAAAACCATAATAAGTAAGAAGAGTATTATATTATCATGTCAAAGAAAGAATAACTAATAAAGTAATAATTTCATACAATTTTAGAACTTACCTTGGATTTCAGGCATATGCCAAGTAATGAAGTAGAGTGTTATTTCTTATCCAATGATCTACAAGAATTATATGAACCACTTCATAAAATGTGAACTCCTCATCTAGCCATTTCACTTCATGCGCATATATAACTTTTTTTCACTTTTTCAATAGGAGAAATATATTATAAGTGTCTTAACTTGTATACGGTACTTACTTTAATGCCACAACTTTTCGCGGGTTCACTTCAGCGCCGCTTTAAAAAAAAAAAATCACTCAAGTGCCGACTTTCATTTGAGTCACCGAAAATCTAACATGGCAATATTTTATTAATTTTTCAATTCCACATGGCTTGTTAGGCAGTGCATGGTAACATTTATGTTTCTCTTAATTTATGTTCTTTTGTTCCCCGAAACAAAAAAAGAACAGAAACCTATTTGGTAATACATTTGTTCCCGGGAACAATTTCTCTAATTTTTTGTTCTCGGGAACAGTTTTGAGAAACAAAAAAAAGTAGCTTCTTATTCCCGGGAACAATTTCTAGAAATAAGTCAATTTTTTTTTTCTTTTGTTTTTCTCTCTTACTGCGGCCACCTCCAATCGCTTGAAGCCACTGCCAACCGCTAGCCATCGCCACCACTGTCGCTGCACGACCGCTCGCGGTTGACCATCACTGGCGACCGTCACCGCAGAGCCCATTAGCTATCACTGCCGCCAATTGCCGACGACCGGCTATGAGAGACAACGGCCAATGGGCTCTGCGACGGCGGTCGCCAGTGATGGTCAGCCACAAGAGGTCGTGCAACGGGCGATAGTGGTCGGCGATCCGTGAGCAAGAATAAAAAATGAATTATTGCAAAAAAGAATTTGTTGCGTTACCAAACACATTTCTACACTTGAGTGGATGGATTGTCAGCCATTTGGGATGGATGATAGCTATCGGGAATTTCTGTTGTGGATGTTCAACGAAGGAGATGAAGGGCCGGACGATAGCTACCGAACATTTTTGTTGCAGATGTTCCATGAAGGAGAAGAATGAGAGAATGGGAGAGATGGGTTGAGACACCATCAAGAAGAGGATGTGGAGGCTTTCAGAGCACACTAGATAGAAATAGAGCTAGAAGACGATGAGGAAGATGCGTGGGCTCCTAACACATCTACCCCATCATTTTCTTCGAGAAATTATATTGCACGTATGTTGCACATATATCGCATGTATGTTGCACGTTTATCACACGTATGTTGCACGTTTATCACACGTACATTATTATTTTGAATTTTTGGCAGTTCAACTGCTAATGACCGGGCTTGTGCCATATATCAAGACGGATGTGGCTTTAAGAGATTTGTAGCTTCAGCTCATGACGAGCATCCTTGCTATGTTCTCATTGCTTGGGGGTGGTGTCAGCGATAGTGATTTATGAGAAGTTTGGTCACCGTTGGACAATTGTGATGGCGAGGGCCATATATTCCGTTGGGCCTGTTATTATGGGTTCGGCCCAAAATTTTGCCATGTTGCTGGTCAGCCGCTCCTTGGCCAGCCTCAGCGCAAGCTTCACCATGACGATTTCCCCAGTCTATGCGATCGAGATCTCCCATGCCTTCTCTCATGGCATCCTAATCTCCTTTCCTGAGGTACTTATTTATTTTCATTTCCTTTTTTTCCTTTCTAATTTTGTGGCATCTTTTTCATATTTTTGTTTCTATCATTTAGGTGTGTATTAGCGTTGGCACTTTTTTTGGTAATTTATCAAATTATATCTTCTCCAAACTCCTCCTCAAATATGCATGGCGTGTGATGCTTTTCGCTGGAGCAATCCCCTCGGTTGTGCTCACGGTTGCCTTCATAGCTTTCCACATGCCAGAATCGCCGGAGTGGCTCATTAGACGGGGCCACCTAGGCCTCGCCAAGCCCATCCTTACCAAGACAATGAAAATTCATAAAATTAATTTGCAGGAAACTTCTTCACTCATGCAAACGCGCCCTTATCCCAACAATTTTTTTTTTAAAATCAAAATCATGAACGTATCATGGTGTAGAAGATTGCTTTGATGATTATACCTCTGTATGATATACTTTGGGGCATCGAGCAATGTCATGCTCATACTTCATTCTATCATGCTAACCAGAAATGATTTTTCTGCATGGTCTTAATAAGCTATATAAAAACTGCTGGAAGCACTACAACTAGACTGAAGTCTTTTAGGCAGCGCATGGTAATGTTTATGTTTCTCCCAATTTCTGTTCTTTTATTCCCCAGAACAAAAAAAGAACATAAACCTATTTGGTAAAACATTTGTTCCCGGGAACAATTTCTCTAATTTTTGGTTCCTGGGAACAGTTTTGAGAAATAAAAAAAAAAAATAGCTTCTTGTTTCCGGGAACAATTTCTAGAAATAAGTCAATTTTTTTTCTTTTCTTTCTCTCTCTTGCCGCGGCCACCTCCAATCGACTAGAGCCACTGCCGATCGCCGCCACCGACCATCACCGCAGAGCCCATCGTCCGTCGCTGCTGCTGACCGCCAACCGCTGATGGTCGGCTGCAAGAGGCAGCGACCGATGGGCTTTGCGACGACGGTCTCCGGTGACGGTCGGCAGCAGGCAATTGTGTAGCGACGGCAATGGCGAGTGGTGGCGGTCGACAATCCATGAGCAAGAATAAAAAAATGAATAAATGCAAAAAAAATAAAAATTATTGCGTTACCAAACACATTTATATTATTTTTCTATTCAAAGAGTAGAAATTTTGTGTAGTTACCAAACGGGTTCTTTTACTCAGAAATTGTTCCTCATAATAGAAATAGAAAATAACTATTTTTTGAAAAAAAAAAAAAAAACTCTTCCCCAGCCAAGAAACGTTGTCATGCGCAGCCTTAGCATGCTCAATCAGCATATAATTTGTAAATGATGTTGTGTAGCAAGTTAAATAAGTAATCACTTCAATGCTAATCATTAAAAAAATGATCACTTAAGTGTCAATCATTGTTAAAAAGTAATCACCCCAGTGCCAATCTTAATGAAAAAGTGATCACTTCAATGCCAAAAAAAACCTAAACGATATCATATAACAAGTTAAGAAGTAATCCTTCAATACCAATTGTTATAAAAAAAATGATCACTTCAATATCTATCTTAATGAAAAAGTGATCACTCCAATGCAAACAAAAAAAATGCCACCTCAAATAAAATTTTCAGTTACAAAAGTCACGTAATTTCACTAACCGGAATTCTTTACCAGAGACACTTAAGTGATCGTTTTTCTCCAATTTTGGCACGTAAGTGAACCCATGAAAAGTTGTGACGCTATAGTGAAAGTCATACCCAAATTAAGGTATTTTTGGTGTGCTTTTTCCCTTTTCAATCATTGAACCCCACATTTCATAAATTAAGTAAAGACAAGGTTTGCCGGTATCACAACTTCTAAGTATGTCACAAGTAAGAGTCGTGAAGAAAAGTATATAATCAATTGAATCCCCTAAAAATCATCCAACACTTTCTTCTTGACAATCTTAGCATTCTCTTAATTATCATCTCGATAGATATTCTATTTGTCACAAATCACCATATTTTGAAGATCACTTTTCATTAACTTAAATATCTGAAACATCACAATCATTGAAGGAACATGTGTATCCACTACGAAAAGTAACTTCAAGCTAATAAACTCACTGCATATTGCTAATATCATGAAATGGTTTATGATAAAATATTTGATTTGCATAACTTCCTTAATAATATCTAAAATCCAACTATATTTCTTATAAACTACTTAATTGGTCTCCATATTTTTTGCAACACAAATATACTTCAAAGCTAGATTAAGAGTGTGCACTACTTAAAACGTCCAAATAATAAATGGAAATTCTTACTCAATGAATTATCCTATGCCCTTTCAATTTGAAACTTTATCTGTAATTACTTGGATTACATTCTCATACCCAATTTCATTGATATCTTCTTTCAATAAATTAAAAATAAAATGCATATCATTTGTATCTCCCGAACAATTAACTAATTTTATAAACATTAGTTCTTCATTCAACATCACCATAAAATTAATAAACAATCTGCTTTGTGAGTCACTTCATCCATCACTCATAATACTTACATCCTTCTCCCTCCGCACGCTACTAATGGATACACACAACCTATCAATATTTGCTTTCTTTTTTTGCAATAAAGTAATCATCAACAAATTACATTTCGGTAGTACATACCCCACAATATTATAATTAGCAGCATAAGTGAAAGTAGAATTGAAAGTAAGGATTCCTTAAGGTTAAATGGCAAGCTCACTGAATAAAACATTCTAGCAATCTCTTAATCTAAATGTTCCCGTTGAATCATGTTAAATGCATTCTTAAGTGATTTTCCACTCCCACTTTTGATCTTCTTTTTTTAGAATCAAATGATGAATCCATTCCACTACCATCACTACTAATTGAACTAAAAAGGGGCAAAGGTATATTTCTAGTCACAATACTCATCATTCTAATATTGTCATGTTCATCTAATCTTTTCATCTCCGAAAAATCCTTTTTTTTTCTTTTGTATTGTTGTGCATTTTCCAATTCATTTTCCACTTATCATCAACAAATGACCTCTCACTCTCATATATGAACTCCTAAAATCTTTTTGACAAAAATTACAATTTCAAGATAAGTTTCCCCATGCATTGCTATGATTAACTAACTCAGTAATATACTTCCGTAATTGTTGTTTTACAATTTCATTGCCAAATATAGGTGATTGTGTACTTGAAATACTATTAGTCATGCCTAAAAACATTATACAAAAAGTACAATAACGATAATTATAAATTTAATATATACTACAACTAAATGTGATGGCAAAAAGACAAAAATAAACATATATAATAATAAGCACATCAATTGAAACAAATGATTAGCAAAAAATCGACAACCCAATCTAAGGTGCTATCCCGCCCTAATAACTAGCGATGAGCATAGACTCATTTGCATTTTTCCTTCTAACATAAATACCATATCCAAACCCTCGAGAGGGCAACAATTTTTAAAATCTATGAAATTAGTGTGATTCTAGACAATTATTTTAGGGTTCCACAAAGTTCAATGCACAAAAGATTAATAAAGCTCAACAAGAAAATGACTCAACTTTAATTAAGTAAATAAGAAAAGAATGAAGAACCATGACACAGACCCCAAATCATCCATTAGAAAAGAAAAATAAAGATTCAAGTTTTTCCATGCCATAGCAAATGGTAAGATTACGGAAAATCAGTGATAGTGAAAATTTGTCAATGAAGCATAATTTTACTATACTAAAATAAACAGGGTTTTGAACCCTTAATCAAGAAAGAAGGAAAAAATGGAGTCGAGATTTCAGCATCGTAACAAATTCATTTCAGCAACTCGTTGTCCCAATTTAGATCTCACGGCCTCCACCATCCAAAGAAAACCTTATTAATTCATAAAAGGTATTATCTATTTATATGTTGTCAAGATTAGCATAGTTTTTAAAGAGCTAAATGTGCTTTGTCAACTAGCTTGGTTTATTCATCATATAATAGCATCCCATCCTCATCTTCCTCGCATCAAAAAGTTGTACAGAGCTTTTAATCAAGATTACTAACTTACAACTGCTCAAATTGGAGAGAGTTCTTTGACCAAACGAGGAAAAAAAAAACTAGAGTCTTTAATTATAGCTAATAGCATAGAATCTACTACTTATTTAAGAAACGAATATTACTTTGTTCTCTTCATCTCCCAACTATGAAGAAACAACCAAAAAAACAACCACTAAACTCATCAGGTAACAAGGCATACAAAGTAGCAAACAATCACAACACTACAAATTTATATAAGGATCTTAGAACATTAACTGAAGTTTAAAACCAATACAATAAAGGTTTCAACAGATCTGGTCACAATAAAACATAGACCAGAAACAAGTGAGCTATATTACTTCACTATCAATTACAAAACTCGACCCAAAGCCCCCCTTTTCCCTCAAACAAGCCTTAGAGTTCACAAAACAAATCCCAAATCAAATTACAAAAAGACTCAAGATGTCGAATCGAAAAAGAAAGTAGAATAATACAACTAGCTAACTCGAGATGAGTGAAACGAGATAAACTGGAAGACAAAGAGGCAGAGATGAGGTCGACGCAACGCTTGCAAGAGGTAGAGGTGTGCTTGGGGTGAGTTAAAGTTGGGGGTGGGGGCATTTGTGGTTGTTGGTGGGGCAAGCCGTGGGAGCAGTGGAGTGACACCAACCATAAGAGCAATGCTCACAAGAGGAATGATGTTCGATCGTCACAGAAAGGTCAAGAAGTGAAAAACAGAGAGTCTTTGAATTTTTTTCCCCATTTATTGTTTTTGTTACATTTATTATTATATTTTATATATTTACATTTTGACCCCTCAAACATTGAATATTTTTAAAACTGACCCCATGCATGTCGAAAATCGCATGCCAGAATTCCGAACTCACCTGTTGAGAAGAGTTGATCACATGTCGGATTTTCCAACACTCGTTAACCGCGTGTTGGACATGACACAAAGGCTCTTGAAGATTATCAATGCTTCTTAGCTTATTGGTACCGACAACTCCCATCAAATTATTATTATACTCTTACCAAAAGTAAGATCAATTGAAGCAAATCTTCAACAAAGCAAAATGAGAAGAAGATTCTAATGGACAAATTAATACCTTCATAAATAATAATGTACTATATTTTTTCGGCCTAATGAAACTGTTTGCACTAAATACTGATAAGATTGTGATAGTTTGTAGTTGTAATATTACAAGACTTTAAATAGATTGGTTGTATGATAGGTTATTGTAAGTGGATATGATCATTAGAAGGTTTATATATTTGTAAATACATATCTTATTGTCTATTTTCATAATGCAATTATTGAAATTCAATGAATAAATTGTTTAATGATAAGTTGATGATGATGATTAATGATGTTTGCTCGATAATGGTTGATGATGTATGTTTGATGATGCTTGTTATGCCGAGCTTGATGATGATTATGGTTGATAATGGTGGATTTGTTGTCAATAATACAAATATTGGATATTAAGCATGCTGAGCATATGCTTAGCCAATAATATTACATGTATTGTGTAATGCACACAACATGTGCACTGCACAATGAGTTTTCCAGTATTCTATATGCACAAGATAGTTTTCGTGTTGTCTTGTGTTTGCATAACTTCTGTACCATGTAAATAGTGCATCAAAGCAAAATAAAATATTTCTATATTATATAAACTAAATGAATGATCATTTTTTTAACTTCACATATTTTAGATAGCAAAACAACTCAATTTCAAATAAAAACATAAATAACTCTTCACAACACAATAGACATATGTATATTTAACATACTTGTATAGATTTATCCATATCAACTAAAAGTGGGAAAAAAAAAAGTTTGTGTTGTTAGTCTTATTGTTCTCATTTATCTAAAAAAAATTGATTATATTCCACCATATACATGTTGGAGTTTGTATATTATCCTTTTCACTTACAATTTTAATAATAAAAAAAATTAACTAGTTGAGAAAAATTAAGTACAAGTAAAAATAATTTTATGAGAAAATCAGGGTAAATGAATACATGCATCTTCTCTCTTCCCATAGATGAAAATGAACTTAAAATGTTGCCAAATATGGAAGCAAACATTTCAATTGTCTCAAGTTGTGATGCTAATGGGGTTGAACGAGCGTTTTCTACCACGTCTTGTAAGTATGAGACAAATGTAGGAGTTACTGGGGGCTAAATGATGATATTATTATTAATACTACTGTAAATATCATTATTTTTGTTAATGCTACTAATGAATTATTGCAATGATAATTGTTGTGACGTAACCCACTATATTTCCTACCAGTAATTGTGGTATTTTGTCTCTTCAAATGTATTTTATAAGTTATCACACAATATTCTTATTCATTGTCTTCATATTATTACAAGCTATTTTATTCACTTTGTGCTTTATTTTATTTTTTATCTTTTTGCCAATATGCTTGAGGAGTAATGGCTCTCTAAGAACGTGTTTAGTAACCATTTTGTTCATGACAACAATTTCTTATCATAAATTATTTTTTTTATTTTTTTTTTCGGGAATAATTTCTAAGCAAAAGAAATGTTTGGTAATTACACAAAATTTCTGATTCTAGAATAGAAAAAGAGCATAAATGCGTTTGGTAATTGTATAAAATTTTTATTCCATTTCTTTTTCAATTACCTTTTTTTGATATTGAATTTTCATAAACCACTCATCAATATAATTGTCTTCTTATGAGTGAAGAAATCATATTATATTTTATTATATTTTCAATTTCAAAAGAATTTGAATGTAGAATTCTATTCATTTCTAAAATTCCATCAAATCATAGAAATTCTATTGAATAATTATATTTATACTAAGTTATAAAAATATTAACTAATCAATTTTTTATTAAATAGTAAATAATAAACTATAGTATAAACTATACTAATATACCTAAAATATGTAATAAATATAAATTAAAAATTAAATATGTATTCTATATATAGCAAATATATATTTCATAATAGAAAGAAATTAAAATAAAATATAGAAAAAAGGAAAAAAATAAAAAATGAAAATTGTTGTTTTTTTAAATTTTGTTTTCTTATTATAATTTCAATATTATTTATATTTAAATAATATTTTTTTATCATGGTGATTGCTCATTTTCAATTAGTATTTATTTTTATATGATTAAATATCTAATCCATTTTGAATTTCATATGGATAGATGTTAATTTTAATTTAGCCAAGATTCTTCTCTTCTTCCCTCTCTCTCTCTCTCTCTCTCTCTCTCTCTCTCTTCCCCAAAAATTGAACACCCAACGTTTAAGAAAATAAGTCTTCAAACCAACATGACTCTTTCTAAGACCCAAAACAAGAAAAAGAAGTAAAGAAAAGGCAATAATGACAAACTCATCGCTGCAACTTATCCATAAATCAATATCACAAAATGTAATGGTTAAAGGGGATCGTTGCAAGATGTACAACCTCCTCCAAGCGGTTGAAACAAAATCGATGCTTTTAAATGTACACATAATTTATCCACAAATCAATAATAAAGTAATTTAGTCAATTGTTCGACTTTGAAATATTGGCTTTGATAAGTCAATTTTTAAAAACAATATTACAAAAGTCGGAAATGTAAAGTTATGGAATCTCGAGCATATTGTAATCCTTTGCCATTTTATTTATAATACTTCTCCAAAGCATGTTTATCTTCATTGCTTGCTCATTTGATGTATCATCTACAACCTCCACTTCTCTAGATCCAAATGGATCCTTGAGATCTCTATATAGGGAAAAAAATTTGTCCATCATGTCTTGGTCACGAATATAATTATGAAGAGCACAACATGCAATTACAATAAATGCTTGCTTTCTAATTGTAAATGGAGGCGTGTGTCTCAAAATTGTGAAGCAATTCTTTAATGCCCCAAATGACCTCTCAATGACATTTCTTGAAGAAGAATATCTATGGTTGAATAATTTTCCTACTGTTCTTGGCCATCTTCCATTTCCCCTATAATCGTTCAGATGATACCGTTCATCTTTATACGGAGTTAAAAATCTTGGGAGTGTCGCATAACCAGAATCTACCATATAGTATTTGTCTATCGTGTGTGTGTGTGTTTGTGTGTGTGTGTGTGTGTGTGTAAATTAGTTATGATATGCAACCATGATACAATTATAAAATGAGTTTCTCCTTATAGACAAATCAAATACCTGGTGACGGTTAAGAAAATTACAATCGAGGAGTCAGAAGTGCTGCCGAAAGCACTCGACAATCGTTGGCAGATCCATTCCACCGAGAATACATGAAAGTAAATTTCATATCAAATGAATAAACACATAACACATTTTGAGTGGTATTTCCTTTTCTACCTCTAAATGGGATTTGCTAAGACGTAGGGACGATAACATTTATATGGGTGCCATCAATAGCACCTACGCAACCTTGTGAATTTATTTTGATAAAAAAAATCATGTGAATTTAAGAAAATTCAATGTCATACAAGATTATCAACTGCATGGATTTGATGATATAAAATTGATATCAAAACTATACCTTGAAGTAGCATTTATGACTAGAATTCATAAGAATTTCCAGTGGAACAACATAAAAAGATGGCGGTTTGATAACTTCTTTTGCAAGTTTGAGAACTGCTTTCAACACTAAATTAAATTATTTACTGATTGTTTCTCATGAACGTTGGAATTTCTCACATAAATTTCTAGTTGAATTATTATGACTAACCAAAGATAAGAAGATCACTACTTGTTCATATATCCTAACATACCAACTATCTTTCAACCAACCTCTTACCCTCATTAAATTACATAGGTTCAAAAAAACATGTATCTCCATCTTGAAAGCTTCATATATTCCATTTGAAAATCCATAAATAATCTCTCTTATCCACTCAAGTCCCGATAGTTTACTGTCCCTAATAGGTTTTTTCGTATGCACGGACATATCCATCGCAACAATGCATAATTATGTTATCAATATGTCAAGATCATCGTCATCCAAGAATTGTTCAACTAGTTCTACCTGCTCATTAGACATATTATTTGATCCCCCTTCCATAATACCTATATCATCGCACAAATACAATAACATCAATAAAGATATCTAAAAAAAAAAATCCAATAACAATCAACAATATAAGTTGTAAAGTAAAAGGAAATCATATATAAAAATCTCAAACAATCCATCGTGTCCATACCACCACACAAGTACAAGAGTTTCAACAATTAAATCATACAATTAAGTGAAACCGCATGTAATCCACAAAATATATCTCAATATCTACTAAAGACATTGAAAAAGCCCTTGTCTCCTTTCAGCTGGGGATCTAATGATAGTCTCTCTCCATATGGCGCTAGCACATACTCGTTTCACTGCTTTAAAGATCTTGCTATAACTCATTCATATTAACAAAGACATCAATTATAGCTGATACAGAGAATGGGTCTATAGGTGGTGGTGTGACAGGTCTTGTATAGCTTTGCACGTGTCAACAACACCAAATGAGCTACTCTTTCTTCTCCTCTTGACATTTGGAGTCCTATCCAACTTGTGCTTGTTATGAATAAGAATTGAAGTACAGTCGAATATAAAAACTTCCTCATTAATGTGGTGTTCATTTAAATCCTCTAGATCACCATCTGCATCGCCACCACCATTGTCACATTTCTCTGACACCATCAAATCATCGGCATTTCCTATGACATACTCTTCGGTAGCATATGTATCACCAAATACAATGCATAGGTCAGGATTTTGCCCACTTATTATTGTTCTGCAATTTTCACAATAATGACATATGTCAATAATATAATCAGACCTTCTAAAACTTATATCTACAATAATATCAAAATGATCCAAACTTAAAAGATACCTTAATGTGAGAGTCCGAAATACTTGGATCGTCGACAACAACTGTTTTATTCACATTATCTTAGCCAAAGTCGGATTGTGAAATGAGCTTCTTAAAACTACCATATTGTTTTCTCAATTTGTTCACATTGTTCTTCAACTGCAATAGACTATATTGATATCTCGTTTGTTTAATGAATTCAGCTCGTATATTGTTCCATCCTATTTTGTTATAAGTAGAAGAAGTGTGATTTCTCTCTTTCACCTCCTCTACCAACAAACTTACAAACAAGTTGGTTAAAGGCTCGGTTCATTTTGCATTGAATATATCTTTCTAGGATGCCATTTAACCTTGACTGGTTGAGCATCATATAAGTTAATAACATAGTCATGTATGAAGTACAAGTAATACACAGAAACATTTTCATGCCTGTCATTGTAAAAATGCCATTTTATGGCATAATAATCACGTCGTATCAAATGAAGATGATTACATATACCCGTCTAGCCCAGACGCAAATGTTTATTTTTTATGTGATGTTAAAACCTAGAAATTTAAGAATTGATTTTGGTACATAAACATGTGAGTCAGACATATAAACGTGTATAATGGTGTTTGCATGTGTATAAATGCATTGCATTAACACAAACAAGCTCACCTATTTGATTAAAGTCTAAAATTGTTTAAACGGTTGTAGATGACAATCTTGCAGGCAAGACACCTTTAATTTCCACTTTAAACAAATAGGCCTATCTACGCCACAAACATGATTAAGCCTTTACATGCCTAACACATCATTGATAAGCAACGTGACCATCCTAGAAGATGTCAATGTGATCATTCAGGGACAATTAAGTAGTTCTTTGTTATGATCTAAACATGATTTTCTTCCTCATTCGCCGTCTAGAGAACAGAACCCCTTCTAATCCACACACAAGTCCGTTCCATCACCCCAAACCCATGACCATGGGGTCTGCCTCCAAATTCACTGCCAACCTCAAACGTACTTCGCAGCAAACTTCACAGAAACCATGACAACTCCACCGAGTAATGACTAGAATTCCAATAACCACAGTCCAGACAATTCAAAGCAAAGAAAAAGAACAAGAAAATCCACTCTGCACATACTTTTCCAATCAATCCAGAAGCTTTACTTGAGCATTGATTAAAAAGCAAAGTAATAGACAAAGAAGCAGCAAGCAAAAGTAGCAAACAAAGAACACTAAGAAAAGAGTTACTGGATTTTAGAGATACACAAGATCGATTATGCACCAATGTCAATGGAACTACGCAATTAGTAAAATAAGAGGTTAGGCGAGCCACTATCAAACACAAGGAAACAAAGAACCAAAGAAACGACGAAATTTGTACTCACTCGAGCGAGCCCTTGCCTAAAGCGAGGGTTGAGGATGGTAGCAAGGGCGTCCATCAATCGAGGATGGTAGCAAGGGTGTTTATCGATCTAGGCAATGGCTCGATCAAGTGACCGAGGGTTGAGGATGACGATGGAGAGCAAGCCTCACCTGGATTGCCCAAATTGAGAGTTGAGGACGATGAGGTGGGCGTCTGCCAATCTAAACGAGGGTGCTCGCTATCATCCGTCGTCTAAGCGACGGCTCGTGCGAGTGAGCCCTCGTTCGGATGCCCTCACTGACCTAGTCGAGGGCTCTCTCGAAGATGACAACGAGACGGACAACGACGACGGCTCGCCCTGACACAAACGATGGCAAGCGCCCATCGATTCAAGCCCAAGGCTCACTTGAGTGAGCGAGCCCTCAACCAAATCGGCGAGGGGGCCCGCCAACTTGAGCCTGAGCTCACTCCTGCCATCCGTCACAGACGACGGACGACGGCGATGGTGAGTGAGCTGTTTGGCAGACAACCACCCCATAGTTGCAAGTGAAGGGAACTCACCTTGAATGAGCAACTTTAGCCAATGAAGAAGCACTAGTCGCCGTTCTTGAGGAGAGAATGAATGAGGATTGAATGGTTTGGAGAAAGAGAATGGGGAGAGAATGGATTTTGGTGATGTGCAGAAGAGTGGGTTTTGGTGATGTACAGAAGAAAAAAGAATGGGTTTGAGTAGAGGAGAGAACGTAGGGATCGTGAGATCTGTTTCACTTTTGATTCCTTTTTTTCTTTTTCTTTTTGTTCTTGAGAACAAGAATCAACTTTTTATTACTTCTCAATTCTATTCCAAATTTATTCTCGGGAACAAAAATTTTACCAAATGCATTTATGTTCCAAATCTACTCATCGGAACAAAAGAATAGAAATTATTACTGTTTGAAAAGTTACTAAACAAAGCCTAATAGGCCATGTGTCCTTGAAATTTACAGCATACACAACATAACAATAAGTTTGTAACAATGTTTCCTTATTAAATCATGTATAAATCCATTTTTCAAGTTGTTCTCTTGTGTACATAAGAGCTACTGCGACATGATATTAAGAGATTCTGCTAATGTTCTATCTTTTATAGCTACATGTTTTGTGTATGATATTAACAACCCTCTTGTCTTCATATGGCCACTTAGTTAAAACTCGTCCTTACCATATCATACACGAATCCAAGATGCTAAATATTTTTTTCAAAGATCCAATTATGCTAATGAATCGTCTTCATAAACTGCACTCTTATTGATTCAAGTATTGTGATGATAAGTTTGACCCTAGTATTAATAATACTATTATTGAAGCTTTCACACTAGCTATTCAAGAAAACATTGCATTTCAAAGTTGTCTTAAAGTAAGACTTGCTCCTTTGCACTCAAGGACTCTAAAACAATCAATCATAAATTTTCTCACCAACTACATTCAACTCGTTCATTGCCAACTAAAAATCAAATTCCTTATTTGTCACGGTAGCCTTCCAAACCAAAGGATTTAGTTCCAAACCGTTATGATTGTTGACACATAAATTTCAACGTCCCATTTAAGCATTTCATTGTATAAGAAAATTAGGGATCAAACTTGACCCTTGAACAAAAATTTCATATTCCATGGTTTTGCATTTCCACATTTAGAAATTAGGAATATTTTTTAGAATAGTATGTTCACATAAAACATCTTCTTATGGTGAGACTACAAATCTTCGAAGCTTAAGACTTTTCTGCAAATAATTGTCCGAGCTCTTGAGCAAGGTCGCACTCATGACCAAATATTTAATCAAGATCTCTCATCTTGAATGAAGTAAATTGGCATGGATAACTTACTGATCATCGAACATGGCCACACTACCAATGTTGTTATCTTAAAGAGCAAAAGAAAAAGAAAAAGTTTGTTGGAAAGAAAGCATGTGTTAAATAAAAGAAAACAAAGAGCAAAACCAAAATCTGTTTAGCTACAAATTAGGATATTTCATTGGAACATGGAAATATGGTCATATATTGTTAATTTTTACAACTGAAGATAAGATATTAGCACTACTAGAAAGCAATATTTGTTTGGCTACAAATCATAATATTTCATTGGAACATGGAGATACGGTCATATATTGTCAAATTTTATGGCTGAAGAGAAGATATTGGCATTACAAGCATACAAATCTTAAAAGACTATGTCTTCAGCAAGATGTTAGCCAGAAAAAGGGAGATAAATTCAAAGCAAAGATCTAAATCATGGTTGTCAAACGTTCCGCGGATGAACATTCGTGCAGGCAATTCATTAACTCTATAGAGGTGATTTTTGGATTGGATCGCTTAGTCAAAGCAAAGAAGATCGCCATTCTTAAATACTTAGATTTAGAGAATAAACAACTTCAAACTCTTTCACAAAGATGTATATACACACACAGGCCACAAAAAAAAAAGAGGAGGGAGAAGACAAACTTTTACTTTCATTTTTTCTTTCTACTAAAAAAAATCTCAAAAAGAAAGAAAACCTCTCCCTCATAAGAGGACCTCTCAAACTTTTCTTATTTAGGAGACTCCCAAAGCGTTCTTTTATTTCTGAAGGTAGGATTCTCTACATCTTGATGTTCCTAAGCTAGGATAAACGAGTATTTATTTATGCCGATTTAAGGTCGATTGAGTTTCATTGTTTACTTTTACCTATTCACTGGTTCACTTCTCAAGATTTGCTAGTCATGATTTATTGGGCCTCAAATATGAAGATTCTAGCTTTGTTACCATGTAACTTTGATCATTCAAAATGATGCAGGACCTCTGCGTGAGCTTTATGACCATTTAATATCATTTTGACATGTCCATGTGACACATAGTGATATTTATCATTGTTGTCTGCGCTCATTCCTTACTTAAACCATTAATGCTTAATTATTTTTACATTTTTTTTAAAATGAACACATATATTCATGTAGGAGAATGTTGTAATGGTATTGTTATAATGGTATTTGTGTTCATTTCTTGTCAAATTGTCACATTTTGAGACTATAAACATGTTGAATATGATATAGAGACTCACGATCTAGATTTGACGCTTGATCCTAATGAGAAATATTCAGCTGGGTTTGCATGTCATTTAGGAACAAACCACAGCCGATTCACAATAAATCCTCCTCCAACTCTTGCATGTATATGCCTATATTTGTTGAATATAGATGACTAATGTGCTGTCTAGGTTCGATGTTGACTGAGTTAAAGTGTGTTTGGCCTCACATACACATCATTTGGGTCACTTAAGTTTGTACATTCATGCATGAAAGCATCACATTGAATTCATATTCACCTCTCATTAAATCGACGAATCTTCATGCCGTAGTAAATATGGAACCTAATCCCCTACTTTTTGGTTGTCCACCTTTGAGTGCGAATTGTCACAATTCCAATCCCGTCCGAGCATTATTTTAATTGTTCATTACAAGGAATTAAGATGTAAATGAGTCTCTAGTCATAGCTTACATGCTTTGTGTCACATGGGTGCCTAATTTTGTTTTCCTAGGATAGAAAGGAAAAAGAAGAAAAATGAATAAATAGAAAAGACACGAAAGATTTATTTTAGCAAATACTAGTAGCAGGGAAGCATTTAATGTAATGCAAGTTTATGCTCAATTTACCATATAATTTGCATATTTAGTTTGGCATTAATATTGATCTGTGTTATATCCATTATGACTGAAAAATGATAAAAATATACAAAGGAGAAGATTAAAAAAAAAAACATAAGAAGAAGACGAAAGGGATTTGCATTTAGCATGAAATCATACTCTTAGGTCTGTGTGTTTCATGATTAGTGATATTTCATGTAAGAATTGCATTTGATGTTAATTCAGAAAATACAAAAAAAAAAAAAATAGTGGTCTTTTGTAATAATGAATTGCATGTGTATGGTTGGATTGGTCGACCATCTTAGAATAAGTCACATGTCATCATAGTTACAATTTAGTTCTTTAGAAAAATATGCATAGTTTAACTCAGAAGCAAATTTAATTTTGACCATCACTCATGGGGGTTTTATCTCAGGGCGTGATAATAAGGCCATGTAATACTCTTTGCGCAACTCTTATCAGGTTTTCCTTTTCTACATTTACTTTCACGTCATTTCAATTTCTTGGGTTTTTACTTACTGCACTATTTTTCAATAAATTGAGTGTTAATTTCTTTCCTAGATTTAGTATTAATCTAAATATTAGAGAAAACAACCCTATAAAAACATTTGCATGGACACTTAATGGCTTTGACACTAAGATAACAACTTTCTAAGTTAATGGCATCAAAATGGTTCTAATAGATACTGGCATAATCAAGTCATCAAACTACAATCTTTGGTTGTGTAGGAAACAAAATGAACCTCTCACTTCTCGTTTAGTTTCTAATTGACCCCAAATAGCTAATGGCAACTCATGTTTCACATAGAACCCCATAGATTAAATCGAACTTAAATTGAAATCTAACGTCGTGCGAGGTATAGGCTTAGGAGACTCCACACCTGATTGTGGGCCTTTGTCCCTTCAATAAACAAAACCCTTAAACGTCTCTTTTTTTATTCTTTTTTTTTTTTTTGCTTTGACAAAAATAGAGGGTTGCAACAATAATACAATTTGAAATTCTCATAAATATATCTCAAGTAAAATCTATGTTATGCTTTAGACATTATATATTGCTAGGGCTTGCATCAATCCCCCATTTTATAACACAATAAAATTCAATACTTCTCATATGTAAGATCTTTAACTCTCAAGTCTCCTACAATCACTTTAAAGAACCAATCCACAATTGTTAATGCAAGGGATACATTTAATTGCTAGTATCTATGCCCACAACAATTAGAAGTATACCCTTATATTCTGATGACAAATGACAACTATCAAATCTCATAAAGTATATACATCCTTCTAAAAAATCTCTCTTCAAGTATCCAAACAATTGTAGATATCTCTAAACTTAAATTGGTGTTAACGTTATTCAGTCTTGATTACAAATGTAGATCTTGGGTTGGATCAAGAAATGCTTGGCAACAACTTTTAAGTATTCCAAATTACTCCTTATTTCTTATGTTCACATTCATTATTGTAATACTAGCTCTGTAGACTACTATTTTCAACAACTTTGAAACATTCCCAAACTCAATTATACTTTTCATTGAATCACCAAGCTATGTAGGATTATTCCTCAATCTATTGTAGTATTTAATTATTAGTTATTCAATGCTTACTTGAGAAACATGTAACGCTCTATCACACGTGCCCATGTGCGCACAGGTAGAAGTACAGTACGATTGCCAAAATTTGGTATGGGGGAACACTTAAATGCCAAAAGTTACGAAAGGTACATATAAGTGCCACTTTTTAAAAAAATTGGGACACTTCAGTATCAACTCCGGTGAAGGGTCTCAAAATTCCTACATGGCATTTCTTCAATAATTTTACTCACCCGAGAGATTCACTAAAAAGCTAAGTCAAAAAGAAGAGCCAAAATAACATCATTTTACCTCTTATTTGAATTTTAATATAAAATTAATTTGTAAATTTTTTTTTTTCAAAAAAAAGAAGGTTGCAGAACACTTGGGCAAGGGTTGTACAAGCCCTCGTCATTACCGCTGCTGCCGGCACCTCCCCACCGTCATCGGGAAGGGCCGACGATGGTGGGGGGAGGGTTGGTCATGTGACATCCAGATTTTTCAACCCTATCTTCTATTGAATAAATCAAACATTTCATTGACGCACCTATAGGGCTATTCTCAAAACTAATCATTCTTGAAATAACTAGACTATTTTGGGAAATTATTAAGGAATTTTAAGGCAATTGACTTGAGAACTCGATCAGGAATCGACTTATTGACCGTGTCTATCTTTAGAGGCCATTACGGCAAAATTAAAAATCAATTTGAAATCAAAGATAGACTGGATCGACAGAGATGTGTGGCTAATCATAGGTGACACCACTAAATTAGAAAATTCTCGTGACTGGCATTAGATTGATTTTCTTATTGTTGTGGTACCTGTGTCCGTATTTGGATCATCGAGATTTTCACGACAATCGAGAGTCGCCAATGAGTGGAATGGGTTCATAGTGGCTCGAAGAAAATCGACCACGGGTCATTTGCACTTAAAAATATCTTAAAATTACCCGGTAGCCTAGATCATGCTAAAAACGCACCAAGTTGAAATTAACTGAGAATTCAAGTCAAATTTTAGAAGTTGAAGTTCCTATCATGTCACAATAAGTTCTAAGGGTGTCGACTTAGTCTCAGAAGATTTTTTTGACAACCGAGATTTTTTCGAAAAAAGTCGTCGCTGTGTCATTTCGTGCGAAAAGGTCAAGATGGTTTCGATCGCAAAATTGAGATGCAAGATGGGTTATTAAATGAGGAAAAATAGCAATTGAGACATTTAGGCATTGGTTGATTTTATGGAAGCCAATTGAGATGGATTTGATGTGGATCAAGTGGCCAATTGAAGCCAATTCTTACAAAAATTCGTAACATCCCCTCACCCTAGAAGAATGGACCACTTGAGAGGTTATGAGGGACATTTGATGGCTTAACGGGCGCAAGTGTTTATACATATGGCTTAATGATTTTTGGAAGATATTTTACAAAATATCAAGCCAAGTGGAGCCCCTCACCTCTCATCTCTATCCTCTCTTTTTTCTCTTTTCACCGGGCCAAATCTCTCTCTCTCTCTCTCTCTCTCGGCTTATTCGACACCACCAGCAGAAGAAGAAAGAAAACTCAATCGAAGCTGCATCCACCGAAAATTGCTGCCTTCTCTCGCCTCATGAGCTTCAGCTTGCCGCCACGTCCGAGTCATCTTCAACGCCACCGAAGCCCTCTCCACTATCTCTCTCTTTCACTCGGCCAGTCCACGAATTCCACTGACCCACTCAGCTTCTCCACACGTCCAAGCTCGGCTCCTTCGGTCAACAACAGCAACAAACGAAGCCTTTGGTTGACCGAGCAGCCTAGCCTTGCTGCCACTTGGCCGCGTCTGCCCCTTGTTCGGTCAACAAACGGGCATTGAAGACCACTGAGGAAACCTGCGTCCGTCCGCGAGAAATTTCCCCGAATTTGGTCGGCCACTGAGTTAGCCGAGTCAGGCCAACGAAACATCATCCACCGAGCAGCTTCCGTCTTCGCTCGAGGGTCAGCCCAACCGTGGGTTTCATTATCTTCGGCCCAATCCAGCTACGACAGACCAGGCCCACGGATCCTCCTCCATTTTCCATCACAGCTCATCTTCGAGCCTTTTGGTGCAGCCCACTCAGCGGCCTAGCTTGCAACTTGCTCGGCCCAACTCTCCAGCAGCTCCTTTGGGCCACTGAATCCACAAGTGCAGCAAGCCCATCTCAGCCCAAGTTTCAAGCCTAGCATCAATTGTATTTCAGCAGCCCACAACTTAAAGCCCAAATCAGCGAGGCCCAAGCAAGTTCAACCCAAGCCCAAGAGTGAGCTCAGTCCAATGCAAGAACAAATCTTAGTTGGGCTGAGATTCGTTGGGCCCAAGTTTAAGGCTCGGTCCAAGCCCGCCGGTGTCGTCGAAAGCCCGATTTCGGTTGCCGTCGTGGTGTCCCGATACTCACTTTTAATCGAGTGAGTAATCTCACTAATCATTGCTTAGTAGACTAATTATGCTTAAGGGTTGATTAGATTTAATTAAGTACAATTAGGTGGTTAGATTAGAATGGATTAGTGATTATTAGTTAATTGCATTACATATTAGTTAGGTGGTTAGCGTACCTAGTTAGAGAATTTCATATAATATTTATTGAATGCATCTCGGGATTTTTCCCAACCCTTATCGGGCTTCAATTAGGCATTATGGGCCTAAATTGGATTTTTAGTATTTATTTATTAATTTTCGAAATTAATTATTTAATTATTTATTTTTCGGAAATTAGGCAAGGATAACCGACAACCGAAATTTCGTGCTGATTGTTGTCGTGCAGTTCGTTTATTTATTTTAGCTATACGTTGCATGGAATTGAATTAATTGTGTTATTTGAGGACTGATTCCTAAATTGATTGAATTTGGGTGAAATCGAATGATTGATTGGTAGATGGCAGAGTATGATTATTTAGCATTTGTAATGCTTTGGTGAGTTGTAAAGTAGAGAGAATCGTGAGATGGAATTGAGAATACTCTTGGCTGAGACCGATTAGGTACGAGGTATAGACATACATGGTTCGGTGATCAGGAAATCACTTGTGAAAACGTCGTCTTAAAGAACGCATGAGTGTTGTCTACTGCATGCATTATTATAGACATATGTGGTTCGGTGATTAAGGATATCACTGGTGAAAACGGCGCCTTAAAGAACACACGAGTGTTGTCCATTACGTATGTCACCTTGGCGAAAAATGACGCCCAAGAGCAGTACTATAGCTCTGTGACTAAGCGTATCATTGGAGGTTATATAATGAGGAGTGAATTGACCGGGGAGTGGTCCGACTGACATGTAATCGACTAGATCGATTGATCAATGATTTGATCTGATATCGTATTTTGATTGACTATTCGATGTGATATATGAAGCATCTGTATATAACCTTGAATTGCAGGTTGGAACTGATGCTAAGATAAGTCTTCTGACTCGTGCTGTGCTTAGGCAACCATGTGGTGTATTGATTTCCTAATCGAGTTTTAGTAGGGTAGAACTTGTTAAGATATAGTATCATCTCGGTTGTGGGACAACATTTCAGGCCTGTAGATGAGCCTGAGGAGGAGGAACCAGAAGATGACGATGAGCCAGAAAAAGATGAAGAGCTCGAAGGAAATGAGCTTAGTGAAGAATGAGATAAGCTAGTATAAGCACCTAGAGGGGGGTGAATAGGTGCACAAATAATTTCTCGAGATACAGAAGCGATTCTAGGCAAACGATAGAAAGGAAGTTCTCTTTTGATAAAATACGATCAAAGTAAAGTAAAGAGTATGGAAGAGAAAATTTAACACAAGGTTTATAGTGGTTCGGCTTATTCCAAGCCTACGTCCACTCTTCCGCACTGACAGCCCACCGGCTGGATTTCACTATGAACAAAAGAGAAGTTACAAAGACAGCTTTTCCTTGATTCCACAAAGTGTAGATGTTCTACCACACTTCCTCAAGGTTTCTCACAAATATAGACTCTCTTTTGTTTACAAGATTTCGCTCAACAAATGAATTGACTAAGAACAAGGAGCTTCATACTTTGGAATTCTTCTATCGTGCACCCTCTCGAACAACTGGAACGTCTTCCTTATATACTCCTTCATGCCATCATACCCGTTGGCACTTACCAAAGGAATTCCTCCAATCTACCCGTTGGACAGAATCAATTAGGAAGATCATTCGAGCTATTAAAGGAACATGTCGATAGCTCAGCAATCATGTTCGCCCATACAATAAGGATCTCGGTTTCCATAAGTAGAACCTTCCAAGTATACTTTGTCAATCATAGGATCCTTAATCTTCAAATCAATTATGATCAAATAAAGGATTATGTCATGTCATATCCAGCTAAGAGATCTTCTCCAGTCGATAAGGTCACATCCTTAATGAAACATCAAGTTATGGATAGCCTTTCTTCAACGGATTAGAAACTGTTAATGAGGATAGACTTTGAGTCTTGAGTCTGGCTGTCCGGAGGTCTTTAGACTTTAAATAGCAGAGTCTGCAAGCCTTCGACTAGATCGATGGAAACGTTTTGTCAACTTCAAAACACTTCAAGAGGATTTCTCCAACAATCTCCCCATTTTTTATGGTGACAAAACTTTCCCGCAGATATTTGGAAAATTTTGACTCCGCAAAACATTTTTCAAACACATATGCATATCTTATAGAGATAAATGGCTAAATGAATAACACTAGAATCTGCAAACACGAAAATAGGTTAGTCTAGTATGCAATAAAGGCATCCATAAGATATCAATAGTAGTTAATAATAAGCAGTCAAATCCAAATCCCAAATTCAGTCCACATCCAGACACACAAGTCAAGTCAAAACAAACCACAAACCAAACAAGCCAAAAGCTCGACAAATTTAAGTTCAAAGTTTTTCAAATCTCGCATCTCTCCCCATTTTTGTCAGCATAAAAAAGGTTGAGATGAAAATGGAGTAGAGTCAAGAATGCTTGGGAACACGAACAAGCTGGAAATCTCCCATTGACTGAACGATGCCTTCCAGCCTTTTCAAGTCTTCCTTTAGTTGTGCAACATCCTCACCCTTAGCATTAGCCTGAATCTGAAGAGAAAGGGCTTGGATCTGATCATTCAATAAACCCGAAGAAGCTTGACCGGCATTCTGCAAGTTCTGAAGTTCGCATCCCAATGCATATATCTGACCTTGCATCTCCAAGAGAATATCCATAACTCTGCGAAAATTTGCTGAATTATCAGTCTGCGTACTAGCGTCGGCACGATCTAATGGAGTAAATGCAGACGATGGCAGATCAGCATAATCACGCAGATTTGGCGATGAAACATCATGACCTTCTTCAGGAAATTGAGAGGCATAGATGTCCTCTGGATCTACTGGAGAGCGACCGACTCCCTCACTGGTAGCAGGATATGAGGACATTCCTCTTTTCTCTTGGTCTCCCCATGTTTCCATGCCTTCAGGTGGAGAAGAGTGCTCCTCATGTTCTCCTTCTTCTTGATCTATTTTCTCCCCTTCTTCTTTTTCAACTCTCTTTTCTCAAAGATCTCTTTCTTCTTCTTCTTCTTCTTCTTCTTCTTCTTCTTCTCTTTCCTCCGTTTCTTTTTCCTCTACTTCTTTCTCTTCTCTTTCTTTTGTCCGCTGTTCTGAGTCTTTCTCTGGAACAGAACGACTCAGTTTCTTCAATGCCATTGCAGAAATAGTGATGTTTTCCTCATCATCTTCATCATCAACGATGAGAGCTCTTCTTCTCTTGGATGGAGCATCCATGGGCTCCTTCCCTTTTCTTTTTGCTGCAGAAGAGATTTGATGAGTTTTGACTGGAGTCTTCTCCTTGAATTTCTCCAACGCCTTGCTTAGTTTCTTCGTACGCATTTTAGTCACCATTTTCAGTCCTACCACCATATGATCGCACGATTGAGCACAAAGAATTTGCGGAGGCTGAATGTTCAAATGTCTGAATCACTTCGTCACAAGACCTGGATAAGGAAGTTGACCTCTGTCCTTCATCACTGCTCTATACATGTGGAACATAATAGTGTGAGGAAGTGAAAACCTTTTCCCAGTGATGATGGCATACATCAGCTTTGCCTCTGAACTTGAAACATCAGTCTTGGAAGTTGATTTCGGTCTGAGGCAATTGATCACAATCTTGTGAAGCAAGATGTTGAACGCACTCATCCTTGAGTAGGAAATCTTTTCCTCTCGTTCTCCCGTCCTTAACAAGTTCCAATGTAGCACGAGCAATAGAAACTTTGATCCGTTGATATCTTCCTCTCTCAACTCCTAACACATCTCGCTAGCATATCCATATCCACAACAAAGTCTTGATCTTTGACACTGAAAGAGAATCTATTCGCATCTAAGAAACTAAGATTTAAATAGAAATATGCAGTTAGTTGAGGATAGGCCTCTGTGGTGTTAGAGAAAAAATTTTCAAGTTGAAGATAACCGAACTTTTCCCTCAAGTTCACATTCACAGCATCCAGAAAATCAAAATCCACACTCCTAGGGTTTATCACCCCACGCTTCAGCAGTTTTGAGTATAGATCCTTATGTTCCTTCGATCTAAACAACTCTCCCCTTTTTCCTCGATTTTCCACCGCAACACCCATTCTCGGTTGAAATTGGCTGTATAATTTGTCATCATCATTCCCATCTATCGGATTAAATCCCCAATCACGAGGATCACTTGGGATATTCGCAAGGGTTTCTTCTGCCACCCATTTACGAGCAATTCCCAAACTTTCTATTTTTCGCAAAAAGATATATTCATTTCCATATCCTTTGTCCTTAAGAAAATCATCGACATAGTTCAATGGAGTACTAGTCCCTTTTAAAGCACGATACAGCTTATAAATAAAAGAGGGCCTTTGAACTCTTACAGGATCTGCATCTTCAATGATTTCTTCCTTTTGTTGATGATCAACATCTTGAGGACTAGATGGAGGAGAATGACGCTGCTGAGAATGTTGTGGGCTCTGCTGCTGATTTGGAGACACTTCTTCTTCAGTGAGATCGAAGTGCGTAGGCCCTTCACTCATTCGCCGTGGTCCCCTACTTGCGATCCTCGAAGACTTTCTTGAAGACGACATCTTTCTTAGTCTTTGAAAGATTCCTTGCTTGACTTTCCCAAGAAAGATGACAACTTTTTCGAAGATTAAACAAGAGAGGAAGACAGGAATGGAAGATTGGTGCTTTTTAGGGTTTTGGAGTTAAGCGAAAAGAAACCGACTGTATATAAGACAGTCGAAAGGAGGAGATATCAAACGTCGTAATGGAAAGTGAAAAGATGCCTTAAAAATAACTGCCTTTTTTGAAAAATGGTCATTTCAAAATAACTTCTTTTTCAAAAGGAAACATTGCAATAATCACGTCAATTAAAGATAGCGGTTGAGATAACAATAATCAAACACGGTTGATGAACGTACCTTTTCAAGATGAGATTAGAGAGAGAATAACTTACGCGAGTCTTGCAGTCAAAGTCTTATTTGTCTAAGTCTGAGAGTCTCTAGACTTTAACTTCTTCAAACTTCAAAATATTGAGTCTGGAATGGATAATTTCAAATTGATTTTTCTCCAAAGGCTTTGTAAATATATCCGCCGCTGGTTCTTTGAGTCAACAAACTGAATCGTAATTTCTCCATTTTGAACATGATCTCTAATGAAGTGATGTCGAATCTCTATATGCTTTGCTCTTAAGTGAAGAATTGGATTTTTGGTGAGATTGATTGCGCTGGTGTTGTCACATTTAATCTCCGTGCATGAATCTTCAATTCCAGAGTCTCTTAGCTGTTGTTTTATCCACAAAATTTGTGAACAACAACTTCCTAGAGCTACATATTATGCTTCTACTATAGAGAGAGCTACTGTACTTTACTTCCTTGAAAACCAAGACATTGTCCTGCCTCCAAGTAGTTGACAAGTACCTGAGGTGCTTTTTCTATCAACTCTGCATCCGGCTAAGTCCGCGTCTAAGTATCCAAGAAGAGTAAAGTCTCCCCTTTTTGGATACTAAAGACCAAAGCTTGAAGTTGATGCAATATATTTGATAATACGCTTTGCAGCATTTAAATGAGATTCTTTAGGGTCTCGCTTGAAATCGGGCACAAATGCAAACACTAAACATAATGTCAGTTTAGAAGCAAGAAGATAAAGAAGTGAACCGATGATACTCCCGTATAACTTTTGGTCGACTTTCTTTCTTCCTTCATCTTTGTCTATCTTCAAGGAACTTGACATTGGTATATCGGCCTTTTGCAATTGTCCAGTCAAACTTTTTAACAAGATCATTAGCATATTTTTCTTGATGAATAAAAGTTCCTTCCTTCAGTTGTTTCACTTGAAGTCCAAGAAAGAAGGTTAACTCACCCATCATGCTCATTTCAAATTCATCCTACATAGTCTTAGAGAATTTCTTGCACAGACTTTCATTAGAGGATCCAAAAATAATATCATCGACATATATTTGAACAAATAGAAAACTCTTGCTTTCTCTTTTAATAAAAAGAGTAGTGTCTACTTTACCTTTAACAAAATCATTTTCAATTAAAAACTTACTCAGTCTGTTGTACCAAGCTCGAGGTGCTTGTTTTAAGCCATATAAGGCTTTTTTGAGTTTGAATACTGAGTCTAGTTTCCTTGGGTCTTCAAACCCAGGTGGTTGTTCTACATAGACTTCCTCATGGATGAATCCATTTAGGAAGGCACTTTTGACATCCATTTGGAATAACCTGAAATTCTTATAACAAGCAAAAGCAAGTAATAATCGAATTGCTTCTAACCTTGCTACTGGTGCGTAAGTCTCATCATAGTCTATCCATTCTTCTTGTGTGTATCCCTTGGCCACGAGTCTTGCCTTGTTTCTTATGACTTTTCCTTTCTCATCCATCTTGTTCTTGAAAACCCATTTAGCTCCAATAACAGACTTACCTTTCGGTTTAGGAGTCAATTCCCAGACATCATTAATATTGAATTGCCTGAGCTCTTCTTGCATAGCTTCAATCCAACTTTCATCGATAAAGCTTCTTCTATGCTTTTGGGTTCTATTTCAGAAATAAGAGCCACAAAGACTAGACTCTTCGCGCCTTTTGGATCTTGTGCGAATTCCTTCATTGATGTCGCCAATAATAAGATCTTTGGGATGACTGGACTTATGTTTCCGCTTGCTGGTTAATTTGTCAGATTGATGGTCACTTCCTTCACTTGAATCTTCAATAGTCACTTGTTGCTGGTCCTTCAAAGTCTGAGCTATTTCCTGAGATTTAGACTTTGTAAAGTCTTGAGCAAGTTCAGATTCTTCAAGATGAGTCCGAATGGATTCATTTTGCATAGAATATTGGAATTTAACATTCATTGATTCTTCCACTATTTGACTCTTCTTGTTGTAGACTTTGTACGCTTTGCTTGTGGTTGAATATCCAAGGAAGATGCCTTCATCTGACTTTTCTTCAAACTTACCAACTCGATCATTTGCATTTTTTAGTATAAAACATTTGCATCCGAATACATGAAAATATGAAACAATAGGCTTCTTTTCTTTGAATAGTTCATAGGGGGTTTTTTCCAGAATAGGCCTTAGAAAAACTCTATTTATAATGTAACATGCTGTTGAAACTGATTCAGCCCAAAATCGTGAAGAGATGTTACTTTCAATTAAAAGAGTTCTAGCCATTTTTTGAAGTGATCTATTCTTTCTTTCCACAACTCCATTTTGCTCTGGAGTATATAGAGAGGAGAATACATGCTGAAAACCAGATTCATCACAGAATTTTGTAAAATCATGATTTTCAAATTCACCTTCATGATCTGTTCTTATACTCGAGATAACATACCATTTTTTTTCATTTTGAACCTTTTTAGCAAACTTTTCAAAGTAAGAGAAAGTTTCAAACTTACTTGCCAAGAAATATACCCAAGTAAATCGTGAGTAGTCATCCACAATTACTAGGCGGTATTTCTTACCTCCAATGCTTTGTGTTCGGTTGGTCCAAAAAGATCCATATGCGTAAGCTACAGACACGGTTAGTGGAAACTTGATTTATTGGTTTAAAGGAATTTCTTACATGTTTTCCCAATATACATGGTGTACATAGACTTTTGGTATGATAAATTGGGTAGACCACGAACAAGCTTCTTTGCTGAAATTTTGGCTATCTGCTTCATATTGATATGCCCAAGCTTTCTGTGCCATAAGTTTGCTTTGTCTTGGATTGAAATTAGACATTGCAATTCATCTGGTTTCACATCCAAGAGGTAGATATTTCCATGTCTTCGACCCATGAATGACTGAGTAGAATCTTTACTAATTCCTAAACATATTCCCTCTTGAAAGTTGATTTTGAAACCAATATCACATAGTTGACTAATACTGAGCAAATTGTAATTAAGTCCTTCCACTAAGGGAACATTGTTGATTGTGAGGTTTCCAATCTTTACAGTTCCAAGTCCCACAATTTTTCCTTTGCTGTTTCCTCCAAAAGAAACTTTTCCACCATTTACCCGAACAAGCTTTATGAAGTAATTTGAGTCTCATGTCATGTGTCTTGAGCATCCACTATCCAAATACCATTTTACATTTTTCTTGATAGTGACCTGCATTTAAAAAAGAAACTCAAACCTTATTTGGTACCCATATTTTCTTGGGTCCATTGGTGTTAGTTTGATATGCGGTTTTTGCCCATACCTTTTTAACAGGTTTCCAAATCATAGGACATTCTTTTTCAAAATGATCTACACTATTGCACTTTGAGCATCCGAGAGCATTGCGACCTCATCGGTTTTACAAAGATCCTTTTAAAATGATTTTTGTAAGCATCTCTTGTGGGTCTTTGTTTGATTCTTTCCTTCACTTTAGGAAAATCAATTAAAGGAATGGTTTCAGCCATTCCCAAACCAGATTGATTGAAATAAGGTCTTTGAATAGAGAGAATTTTTTCCAGTTTCTCGATCCTATAGAAAATCTTTTGGAAATATTTGAGATATCACTTTTCAAGAATGCATTTTCTTTTAAAATATTATCTTCACTTTCTTTAAGAGAAGAAACATTCTTGTCTAAACATTTTACTTTTTCTTTAAAATATTTTCCTATTGTTTTAGAGCAGAATTTTCCTTCTTGAGTTCGGAAATTCTTTTAAGAGAAGTCTTAAGACTAAAACACAATTCATCAATGTATTTTGAAACTTTAATAGGGACTTTGAAGTTACTTACCTCAAATTCGCTTTATGAATCTGAATTTGTCTCGAAATTTGAATCCGAATCCGATTGTGCCATCAAACATATATTGGCATAATCATCATCACTTTCTTCACACTCTGTATCACTTCAGGTTTCAGCTTTAAGAGCCTTTCGATACTTTTCAGTTTTTCCTTTCTTCTTCCTCGGAAGAGGACAGTTGGGTCTGATGTGTCCATTTTTCTTACATTCAAAGCAGACTACATCTTTGTTTGATTCATCATCCTCAACAAACTTAGTCTGTTGCTTTTGAAAACTTTGTTTCTTTGGATTGAATCTTCTTCCTTTTCTGTTCAGCTTTTTGAATCTTCTTATCATGAGAGCAAGTTCATCATCATCCATATCGTCTTCAGAATCTGTAACATCAGAATCATCATTAGATTTTAATGCAATGGATTTCTTACCTTTAGGGTCTTCGTCTTCATTGATTCGTTCCACTTCATAAGACCGAAGAGTTCCAACCAACTCATCAACAGATAGTGGCATGATTCTTTGGGTCTCTCTGATTGAGGTCTTTATGTGATTCCAATCCTTGGAGAGTCCACGCAGTAGCTTGTTTACCTTCATGGGATCAGAAATTGGTTGACCTTGATTTTCAAGACCATTCACGATTTCTGTAAAACGAGTAAACATATCAATTATAGATTCTCCTGATTTCATTTTGAAGGCTTCATATTGACCGAGGAGAATGTTGATTCTTGTCTCTTTCACTCGATCGGTTCCTTCATAGGTAATATGTAATCTATCCCAGACTTCTTTAGCTGTAACGCAAGAAGATATTCTGTTATATTCAGTAGGAGATAAAGCACAATATAAAGAATAAATTGCTTTTGCATCAAGAGCTTGTCACTTGATTATCTCTTCCTGAGTCATTTCGCTAGACTCAACAAAAGATATTTTTCTCTTTCGAGACAAAAGTGCAGCTTTTAGGAATGATTCCTTTTTCTACAACGTTTCATTCCGTAGGATCCTTTGATCTTAGGAAAGCCTTCATCTTGTTTTCCATATGTTGTAATCATTTCCATCAAAGTAAGGCGGTCTGGTATTGCTTTGCCCTTCTACCAGCCACGAGCCAACATACTAGCCATGGATCTTTAACTCAAGTAAAACACTTCAAACAAAGTGAGTACACAGCTCGATACCAATTGAGATAGCTAGTATAAGCACCTAAAGGGGGGTGAATAGGTGCACAAATAATTTCTCGAGATACGGAAGCGATTCTAGGCAAACAATAGAAATGAAGTTCTCTTTTGATAAAATACAATCAAAGTAAAGTAAAGAGTAAGGAAGAGAAAATTTAACACAAGGTTTATAGTGGTTCGGCTTATTCCAAGCCTACGTCCACTCTTCCGCACCGATAGCCCACCGGCTGGATTTCACTATGAACAAAAGAGAAGTTACAAGACAGCTGACTTTTCCTTGATTCCACAAAGTGTAGATGTTCTACCACACTTCCTCAAGGTTTCTCACAAATATAGACTCTCTTTTGTTTACAAGATTTCGCTCAACAAATGAATTGACTAAGAACAAGGAGCTTCAGACTTTGGAATTCTTCTATCGTGCACCCTCTCGAACAACTGGAACGTCTTCCTTATATACTCCTTCATGCCATCATACCCGTTGGCACTTACCAAAGGAATTTCTTCAATCTACCCGTTGGACGGAATCAATTAGGAAGATCATTCGAGCTATTAAAGGAACATGTCGATAACCCATCAATCATGTTCGCCCATACAATCAGGATATCGGTTTCCATAAGTAGAACCTTCCAAGTATACTTTGCCAATCATAGGATCATTAATCTTCGAATCAATTATGATCAAATAAAGGATTCTGTCATGTCATATCCAGCCAAGAGATCTTCTCCAGTCGATAAGGTCACATCCTTAATGAAACATCCAGTTATGGATAGCCTTTCTTCAACGGATTAGAAACTGTCAATGAGGATAGACTTTGAGTCTTGAGTCTGGCTGTCCGGAGGTCTTCAGACTTTAAATAGTAGAGTCTGCAAGCCTTCAGACTAGACTGATGGAAACGTTTTGTCAACTTCAAAACACTTCAAGAGGATTTCTCCAACAAAGAAGAGTCAGAGGAGGATCAGGATGATCCGGAGTACGACTCAGATGAGGATTGAGATCCCATCCTCTTTTGTAAATCCCGTTTTGATGTGAATAGAGTGAAATTAGAAAGTCGTAAATAGTTGGTGAAATACTTTGAGTTATGCTCTGTATAAAAATATGGTCGTGAATTTCAATATGAAAAATATGGTCTTGCTTTTCTATCACATCGTTTTATTGTCTGGAGATGTATAACTGCTTCTGCATGTGCTATTAAGAATGAAAGGTTCGGCGATACTTAGTCCTAAGATATCGCATTATAAAATCAACCAAGTAGAACGATGTGTTAATGCCCAAGAATTGGGACGTGACAGGTCAGGGTCATTGGGCCCTAGCCAAGGGCTAGTGACCCTAGCCAACCAGTGGTGAGAGCTAGCGGCAAGGGCCTATAAGCCCTCACTTAGATCTAGGGTGAGGGTCGCAGCCCTCCCTAGATTTAGTGAGGGTTGCTGGCTCTCACCCAATCAAGCCAAGGGTCGTCACCTGCTAGGGCGACTCATCACCGGTCAACTAGGGTCGTTGGGCCCTGGCCACTGTTGCCGGCAGTTCCCAGTGATGGTGGAGCGGTGGCAGCGAGGGCTTGCATAGCTCTCATCAAACAAGTGCAAATATATATATATAGTTTTAAATCTAAAAAACTCAAATCTTAGGCAAAACGGTGTTGTTTTCGGCTAATCTAACCACGTTAAAGTGCAAGATGACGTTGTTTTGCACTTATCTCATCAAAAAGACGCTACATCAACATTTTGGCTGGAATTTTTCGTCGTTAGCACTTAAGTATACATTTCCAAATTTTTAGCACTTAAGTGTACATATTATTGTCTCCAACCTTCATATCTCTTTTAATTGAATCTTCATCATCAACACATCTTACATTTCTAATCAAGATCAATAATAGCAAACCCATCTTTTTAATACCCTTGGCACCCTAAGCACGTCACTATCAAATATATAATTGTTCATTTCTTCATATAACTCTTCTTGTGTAAAGTGGATGCAAAAATAACATCAATGTGTTTCCAAAGAAACATAAGCTACAAAATAATGTCAATATATTTAAAAGCCTATATAAATCCAACAAAAGCATGCAAAGTTATATTTGTATATAGAGAAACATAAGCTGAAATTACAGTACATTAAGGAATTTACACAGGTTTCATTCAAACTTATGGAGCCATGAAACTGATAAAACTGAGCAGATTTCATACTTCTTACATAAAATCCATTCACTTTTTTAAATGTTAAGTTTAAATCATTCTTAATTGGCGTCCACCTTGGATCTTTTCCTTATCATAGCTAATGAGAAGATTAACCAACTTTACACTAAGAAATTTTACTCATAATTTATCTTATTCCAAAATTGGAAAATCTTAATAGCAACAAAACTAATTAAATTCAACTACCTTAGACATTTTCAAGCTTTAAAACCTCCATTTCAAGATCAAAACTTAAAGACCAGAATTTATCGTGGGCCATTCTCATTCTTCTTATTATCCCCTCATACATGTCACACTTCCCTTGAAATGCCACACAACTCCTTTTTTTTTTTTCATCCAACGCAGCAAGAAAACAAAATTTTCATAACTAACAACCTCCTAATCTCCTTTTTGAGACTTTCATCTATAGTTATGTCCAGTATCCAAGTATTAATATGGCATATATCTCCCTTTTTTTACCCTCAATCTAACCCCACCCAACCAAACAGTTTTTTTCTTTTTTCTTTTTTTGTTTCACAATCAAACAACACGCGTTATGTAGCTCCCATCTTCACACGAACAAGACATAAAGGATCAGTTATGAGTTTTATTCTAGAAAGATTGTGATTTCTTGTATTAGCACTAGTAGAGTGTGACATCCCGATTTTCCGATTCTATGTTCAATAAATTGAGACGGGCATTTCGTTGGCACGCATATAGTTCTTTTCCTTGAGTTGGCCACTCATGTGGAAACGAGTCTATCGGGTGAAGCTGTTAAGAGTTTCTAATGCATCAGACTCGAGAATTTGACTAGGAAGCGACCTTTCGACCGAGCTAGTCTGCAAGGGTCATTACGGCACAATTAAAATCGATTAAAGATCGGAGATAGGTCGACTCGACAGAGGCATGTGATCAGGTGTGGGTGATTCCACCAGATCGCACAATTCATGTCGATCGACACTGGACCGACTCTTCTATCGATTGGGTACCCTGTGTTCGTACTTGAAACCTTGAGATTACCCCGACAACCGAAAGTCGCCAATGTTTCAAAGATGTACATTGTGGCTTGAGATGATCAACCACAGGTCAAATGCATGAAAATTTCTAAAAGCTACCCGGTAGGTTGGGCTGCGCTAGTATCGTGCCAAAGTGAAATTAACCGTGGAATTGAGATCGAATTCGAAATTGGAAGTCTCGGGTGTGTCACAAATCATTTTAGGAATATAAGATTTTTCATATAATCAGAATTTTTCAGAAATTAAATCAGAGAATGGTTATTTTGGCTCGAGAAATTAGTAAGCCCGCATTTGGTCGTGCTTTTGGAACTTAAGTTGGTTCTATGGACAAGTGAAGATGTGAATTGAAGTGTGATGATATTGGATTAATTTTATGGACTTCAATTTGATTTAATTGGAAGAGAATCAAGTGGAATTGAAGAATTGGCTATGCAAGATTTTATGCCCCGGCGGAAAAATAAATTGCACCTATTGAAGATTGTTGTGGGAGGATTGGAGATAGTGGAATGTGACATCATCAAGTGATGTCATGGTGGAGCTTGGGCGGCTAGGATCTTGACAAATGGAGGGTGGAGATTGACTCTTGAAAAGGTGGGCTTTCACTTCATCTTCTTCCTTGAATTAAGGGACTTGGTTGGATTTTTGAAAAGAGGAGAGAGAGTGGAGAACCGACCAGTTGAGCTTGCCCGACGCCCCCTTCGTCCGCCGCTCGGCCACCCGTTCGTCGTCGCCGTTTGCCGCCGCCGGTGCCGTTCCTCCTCCGCCCACGCGACCAGCTAGCTCATGCCATGCTCCGCCCTAGTCAGCCCAACTGAGACGCCGTCCGCTCGAACCAGGCTAGCCCGACGCCGCCCCTTTTGCCAGCTCGGTCTCCTGCTTGCCGCCGCACGTCGCCGTCGCCGGCACCGCTCGTCCGTGCACGCCCGCGCGCGCGCTCGCCGGCCAGCCGTCATGCGTTGCTTCTCCTTACTCACACGGCTCCAAGCTTCCAGCACCTTTGTTCAGTTGTTGCCGTCATCGCTAGGGCCGCCGGAGAGCCGCCGGAGCCACCGCCAGCAACCGTTCGAGCAGCCACCATCCTTCCTCCGCCGCTCCTCCGCCCGAATCGCCGCCGGACAGCTCTCCTCCGCCCATGATCAGAAGCTGCAGAAAATGGTTATGGCAGCCCATGTTTGGTCCGTTTTGGCCGGCTTCCCGAGCCCGGATGCTCGGCCCGCCTTGAGGAAAGTCGATCCTCGCGTCGCCCTCGTCGTTTTGGTCCGCTCGGCTCGCTAATCCGGTGAGTTTAGCTCACTAAACCTTGCTTAGAGGGTTAATTATGCTTAGGGAGGTTTAGTTTATGTTAAGTATTATTAGGTTGTTAGTTTAGGTTATTTGAGAGTAGATTAGATTAAGGTGGTGTTTTAATTTAAAGTGTGCTTAATTAAGGGTAAGTAGGTTTATTTAAAATAAACCTTGATTTGGCATAAATGAATTTACTTTTGATTTATTTAAATGTCCCGAAATTATTAAATAATTTAATAATATTTTATTAATCGAAATGATTAAAATATTATTATTTAATTATTTTCGGAATAAATTTAATTATTTATTAAATTCCGAAAATTTTGTCAGGACCCTAAATTCTCAGAATTTTGTGCCGCTCGCTGCTGTGTAGTCAGATTTTGAAATTGACGATTGGATATTATAAATTGAGTGTAGATCGTGAAAGACATGGATATTATTATTTAATTAATTTTCGGAATAAATTTAATTATTTAATAAATTCTGAAAATTAGTTTGGAACCTTATTCTTTCGTAATTTCGTGCCGATCGCTTTGTGTATTTAGAATTTGAATTTGATGATTGATTGTGGCAAATGGAGTGTGATTGTGATAAATAGGGATTCTTTATAAACCCTAAGTGTAGAAATTGATGGGAGATTGGCCGTGACGTACCACCTAGGAAAGGTCGTGCCCAGTGAGGCCGTGACGTACCACCTAGGAAAGGTCGTGCCCTGTGAGGCCGTGACGTACCACCTAGGAAAGGTCGTGCCCAGTGAGGCCGTGATGAACCACCTATGAGAGGTCGTGCCCAGTGAGGCCGTGATGAACCACCTATGAGAGGTCGTGCCCAGTGAAGCCGTGATGAACCACCTATGAGAGGTCGTGCCCAGTGAGGCCGTGATTGACCACCTATGAGAGGTCGTGCCTAATAGAGCCGTGATGAACCACCTATGAGAGGTCGTGCCCAGTGAGACCGTGATGTACCACCTAGGAGAGGTCGTGCCGAGTGGGGCCGTGATTGCCACTGATTGTTAAACCTTCCTATAGGGCCGTGATTGAGAGCAATGATTGATTTGCTAGAATGACATGTAATCGGCCGAGTCGATTGATTGCTGAGACGATCCAAGTGGTTGAATTGTTTTGATAATGTGATTGTGCCACGGTTGTTTGGTTATCATAATTGTACGTGGTTGAATTATATAAATTGTGCTAACCTGCGATGAAAGCCGAGGCGAGGTAAGTCTTCGTGTGATGTGGCTAGGCCACCGGGCGTATTTTCTTTCTAATAGGGGTTTAGGGGGTTGAACTTGCTGAGACATCGTCTCATCCCGGTTGTGGGATTAAAATTTCAGGTCCCCGGTGGACAGAGTGGCCAGATAGCTTTGGTTGGCCTTGAAGAGTTGCAGATGTGAAGTCGTAAGATTGGAGAACGTGTCCGACTTGTAGATCGTAGGACAATTCATTTTTAAGAGCCGATCTTTTGTAGACTTTTGGCCGTAGACCTCTGTTTGTAACTCTATTGAATTATGGAAGTGTTATGTTGTGGTTTTGCTTCCTGCTTTTCTATCCCGTATTTTATTGTCAAGGGATTTGTTTCGCTTCCGCATGCGTAATAAAATAAATGGGTCGGCGACATATCCTGGGATGTCGCATTTTTGATCGACCGTAGTGGGATGTGCGCGCGCTCGGGGTTCGGGGCGTGACATAGAGCATCTCTAAAAAAATGTTTAAGCGTTGGGTGATGATTTGCATCCTAAATGGCCTTTACTTGATGATTAATGGCAAAAATACACTAGAAAAATCAAAAGAAAACAGAAAAAGAAATGGCATAAAAAATGGGGACCTTGATCGTCATCAAAGCCATCAAATGGATAGGTCGAGTTCAAAAAAGTCCAACCCATATTAATCCATTTGATCCATTTTGATCCATTCCGTGCAACGTAAATTTAATTACTCATATTTGACCCGATTCAACCCATATTACTGTAGAACCTTAAGATATAACCCAATTTAGAGTTATTTAACTAACTTTAAGCTCTTCATCTATATATATTATTTGGATAAAAACTTCACACCAAATTTAAAAGGTAAATTAAATAATTAAAAGTTATTAACTAAAATAAAGAATGTAAAAAATTATAAATTAAAATACTTATAAAGAACTTAGGGCTAGCAATAGCCATTTTGTGACTCATATTTAATGAGCCCAATTTCTATGAGTAACTCTCTCTTTTTTTTCGAATGGGTCATAAATGAGTTGGAAAAATAAACAAAAATAATATCATTAATGGGTCAAAAGCCCACACCTACACCCGCACTCATTTAAGCAAGTTCTTTGTGATTTAGCAATTAACATGATAATTAAGAGTCAATTGAAAATTACAAACTACAAGTCAAAAGACAACTAGACACGCATTCGTCGATTCTGCCCCTACAGCGAACGACCCATAGTGCGGGGCAATTCTATGCCCCTCAAGTATCCTCTTTTCGTCGTGCTTTTGCACTAATTCAGTCGAGCTTAATCATCGATCCCTCGTCACACTCTTCACTTGGCATGATCCTCTGCCTTGTCTTTATGATTCGTATGGGGTTGGTGCTTGGGGGAAAATTTTAGGTTCAAAGTTAGGGCTGAAAGTTGGGATTTGATTTGAGTTCGGAGAATTCAAAAGCTGTCTAGGTAATCATGCTATCAAATCACTTGCAGAACATCATTGAAATGGCTAGGCTAGTTTGGTCTCAGTTTCCAAACTCAAAGGACGACGAGTTTGATGCAATTGGACCTCCACGAAGAGCGACAGAGCCAGCGTCAAGAGTCTCAACTATAAAGTCATCGAGAATTATTCGTCCCGAGAAGAACAAGTGAGTTTTCTTATGCATTGTGTTTCGGAGGAATTTTAAGCTTGAGTGGGAGTGGATGTGGGTGTCGGATTTGGAACATGGATTAAAATATAGGTCTCTAGTGACCTATTTATGACCCATACTTTTTTGTTTTATCTTTTCTCAATCCATTTATGACCCGTTAAAAAAAAAAATGAGTTACCTATACGAAATTGGGCTCTTTAAATCTGAGTCACAAAATGGGTATGAAAACCATTTTGTCGACCCTGACCAATATATTGGGGCCATTAGAAAATGCACAATAAGTATCACTTGCCATTAGATAAAAAAGTGCAACTCAAATAGATTTATTTTCACAAAAGGAAATAGAATGCACCCACAAATCCAACCAAACAAGTCAAAGCAATGCTAAAAATTAATTCCTCTTATCATCACTACATTGCTACCATCTATGTGGTATTTAATTGCGCTTCTATTCATCACTGTAGGAATTGGGTTCAAGCTTTCCCTAGCCCCTTCTCATCTGCAACGATATGCCCACAATTTGTCAACACGTTTCTTCAATAAGTTGGAATCTTCTTCCCTTCAACAAAAGTGAATGCTTCAAATAACGGACTTGATCGAAACAATTTGAAAAATAAACAGAGGATATTTTGAATGACAAACACATTAAAATTAATTTCGAAGGAGATGAACAAGGAGTACAAATCTAAAGAAACGAACTAATTCCGGACTTTAGTTTTTTAAGGAATTGGCTCTTTTTTAGACACAGTTCTTTGGACAAAGTACCCCTATTGTGGTAGTTTATGTCATGTGAGATGTCGGTCGGCTAAGATTTGACCAGCCGACAAGTTTTGGCCCTTATTTGAATCTAAATACTTCGGGTCATTGATTGAGACGATCTTTTTCTATTTATTAGTGTCAATGGGTAAAACTTTTTTTAGAAGGGAAATTTAGAGGGATCAAAAAATGAGATAAATATTAGGTTTACAGTTATAGTAGTATATACTAGGATCTCTCTCTCTCTCTCTCTCTCTCTCTCTCTCTCTCTCTCTCACAGAGTTGCTATCAACTCAGTAAGTGATTGGCTACAGCAACAAGGTCGCCGTAAACTCCATCGGTGATCAAGCAGAACTCGCTTCCGAAACATTAGACGGTTGGCTGTGGCTCGTTTTTAGTATGGTAGCCATTTAGTATTTCCATGGTAAAATTGAAATTACATTAACTTAATGAGAGTTAGGTAGGAAGTCTAAAACTTCATCGATTCCCTCAACAATGTCTAAAGTCCGAGGCAACCGTGAACATATGCTCGGGTTTTAGGGTTTGCAAAGGTAGCTTTGTTATTAAAGTGCTTCAAAAAGAATTATCAACCACGACGGAATCAAACAGCACCGATACAGTAAAACTGATCCTCAAAAAGAAGATATTTGATTAAGTACAATATTCAACATGAATGTAAAAAAACGTGTAAAGGAAATGCTGCCCAGTATGTCATCATTTGTGATGGAATTACGCTTGACGCGGATATATCGAGGTTCTGAGTTTTTTCCTTTTTCGACCACTGAGGTGGCTTTGTTTCGGGTCATGTCTTTGTGGGCTTCATCAACATAAGGCTTTCTTTGCATTTGGGCTCGTTTGCATCTTCATCCATATCAGGATTCGATCTGGGTTAAACTTCAACTTCAGTTAAATAATGAAATTATGGGGGGTGTTTACTCGGTTCCTAGTTGGAGGAACCTTTTATTGTTGATGGCATAGAGACAGAGACAGCAACGCTCCAAGTTTCAGTTAAAGTTTGTTTGCAAGCGATGTTGTAACTTGCATCCCACCAATCAAAATAGTAAGTTTCCTCCAATCTAGTAAGGGATGGAGATATATGTAACTCTTGAAAGTATTCCTTTTCTCTGCTTTTCTCGGGGGTACCCACGAATGTTCGCACATCTCGTCTTATATTGCTTAAAAAAGTATAAGGATGTTGGTCCGCAAAAAGGGTTGGTGCTCTCTCCTTTTTGCCCTTCTTTTTAGCTATACGAAAGCTCAAGGTAACTTCAAGCGTCCTTGGCCTAGTGGTAATTTCTACAAGATTATGAGTTCGATTCTTGTCATGACTAAATTTTTGACAACTTGTGTTGCATTACTTAGCCATGACATATCCCATATGAAGAGACTTCATAACTGTTAGAGTTGTCAAATAGAACCAAACCAACTCGAACAAAATTTTATTGGTGTTTTTGATTTTAGGTCAAGTTATCATACTTTTTGTTTTCTTGACACTTATTGCTTCATAGCTTATAGCAATTATTTTCCATCCACTCTTCAGGGTAAGTCTTTATAATCTATCAAAAAGTACCAACTTCACTTTCCTGTAAAAGTTGAATATAGTGGATTCGTTTTTCAACGACATGAATACCTTATCTAGATAAGGGACCTTTAAGGGCAACCTAAGTTACCTAAAGCCATCTAGGGTCCAGATGATCCTTGCATTTTTGTTTTCTTCCCATAATATTTTCCTTGGAAGTATTGTCATTTGCTATTGCTATTGCTATGATAATCCTTGCCTTTAGCTTTTTGGCCGTGCGTACTCCCGCCCTATCTTTTTAGACCATTCGGGATTAGACAAACAAACAGTTGCAAACATAATGAAAACTTTGGATTGGCAATCTCATAATGGTTGTTAAGTAAGTGAGTATAAAATACAATTTTAGTTTGGATTGTGCATAACTATATTGCATAAAATAAAACCACGTGATAGGCATTATGCAATGTGTTTCAAATTTAAAAATCTAACTATATTATCTGCATTGATTTAATGAAGAGTAACACAGAATATGCTAGCCATAAGCAAAAGAGCCATTGCTAAGTGTTGATCGAGTCAAGATGTACATTATTTGGGCAAGGAAGGACCTTGTCCATAAACTTCTTTTCAAAAAGATAAAAAAAAATGTTCCATTAAGTCAAGTAGGTCATCTTTTTAACAACAATGCCCAACCCCGCCTTCACACCCCCCAAAAAAACCATAAAAAACCAAAATGAAAAAAAAAAAAAAAAAAAAAAAACCACCCCGGGGTCCCAGCCCAATCTTCTTTAAGAAATTAAGAGCACCCGTGATCCTACCAAACCCACGAAAATCAAAAGAGCAGAGCCAACTTTTTTATTTCATTTAAAATTTTCAAGAAAGGATCAAGAACCGTGTGGATGTCGAGATTAATGAGGAAAATATCATTTTAGGTCCCGAAAATTATAAGACATTACTCTTAAAAAGCAGGTGATTGAGTGATATGTCAATCATCAACGACCTGCCTAGGTTTTTAAGTTAGCTTATACCGTTCATTTTGAAAATATTTTGTTGAACAAGAAACAACATCCCATACACATGCAACTCATATTAGTGTAATCTTTACTCTGCAAATTAAAGCAACGTATTCTATAGAGAATGTGAACATGCATAAAATATATATATATATATATATATATATATATATGTATGTATGTATGTATATTTTGTTCGGCAAATAATCCGGAGACATGAAAAGTTCAGAAAGGAAAAGTTATCCGGCCCAATCACATCCTCGTCTATGCTTTTGAAATTCGTATTGGGCCTGCTACATGCTCAAATGGGCCTGCTTTTCGACAATCAAGGATGACTACGTAGTTTATAGAAAACTGATAGCCCAACCCAACTTGAATCATATTATTTTAGCCCGGGCACTGCTAGGGGTGAATGGTTCCGAATTTCATATCAAGATTCCATACAAGTTTTACCTGGAGCTTAGCACCTAACCACTAGAGCGGGTTTCTCATTTTTTTGGGAATATAAAATATATTATCCATACCTTGATACCTAGAACCTAAAACCTATTATGTCACATATTTCAAGATCGGTTTTGAGGATCACTTAGGCACCACCTATATTGTTAATTGAATGGTTGCAGTAAATAATCTCTTTAATATCCACAACTTGCTATTATAATTCACTAACTACAACTTATATTTAGACATATAAAGAATATGAAACATTAACAAAGTAAAAGTCTCAATTATATAATGGAAGCTCAGATTAGTAATTTTAAATTATACATTTATCACCAAATGCCATAAAATATCGCAAAATCACACAAGGACATAGACCAGGAAAAAAAAAACTTGTTCTATGTTCTACCTATCTAGAACTTGGAATCTAACTTCAGAAATAGGTTCTCTAATTTTAGAACTCAAGACCTATTTTGCATGTCTTGAAACCTAAAATTGGACATGTTCCCATCAGTTCAATCATTTAATTCCAAGTTTTACCCTAGAAAGGTTCTCACCCCTAGGTGCAAGGTAAGTCTCATGTCGAGCCATAAGAAAACATATACCCCATGTGTCTTGATCAGGTCAAGTATCACTAAGGGTCCAAATCAAATCAATTCATTGACATTCATATCAATTGCTAGCACCTTGGCAAGGTTGTGATAATAGGCTCGCCATCTTAAGATTTAGGATCACGGGCGGTGTATAAGTACCTATGACTTGTACCGAACACTCTTTAACCGGTGGCACCTTCCCGCCCTTTTACCGATGAAAAAATAAAATGTTAGTAGAATGGCAAAATAATCAACCAAAAGAGGTCAAAGGAAACTCTAGACACTGAAAAAAATTAAATGGGTCCAACAAGAGACTGCACGTGGGTGGTGGCTGCGGGCACCGGATCCAAGAAAAATGCCCCCACTTCTCCCTCCTACCTTCTCTCCTTCTACCGAAGCCATGCCTGTTTATAAACAACACTGTAAAAGAAAAAATATTTGCCTTTTGATAAGTTCTTTGCTAGTTGCCCCGATACAGACTCCTAAGTCAACTTTATTTTTTCTCCATTACGCTAATTTAATCTAGATGCATGTGATGCCCATGAGGAGATTGGATTAATCAATTAACCCTAACAAGATCTTTATACTTTTAGTAAAATCTTGAAGAATATACTATAATGATGCTGGAGAAATGTTCTGCTTCACATCACTTATTCAAGGAAAAAAAACAGCTCAACGTTGATAAAGTCATCACGTATTTGAAATGGTTCGGTAGTTGAATTGTAATGTGTTCTAAACTGTGGGTGATTTGACACATCATGTCATTAACATATCATCAATTGTCTTGTCGAAAGCAATCCGTCACTAGAGTCATGGCCAAGGTACAGGGCATTCAAATCACTAGCAAGCTACTTGAGTTCAACTCGTGAATCACGTGAACTCGGGTCAATTCTTTTTCGACTTTAAGTACTTCAAACACTTTATCAATTGAACTTGAGCTTGAAAATGCTTGACACTAATGTTAGCCCTAAAGTCTCACAAAGTAATAACTTTTCTACTTATTCAATCAGTACATCAATCATCTTCGATGTGGTAATTAACATAAATCAATTTAATAAAATGCGTATCGCTTTGGGTCTTTAAAGTAAAGTGGATTGTCTCGCGGATTAATACATTGGTGGTCCAGATAAAGGTACAATAATCATCATAATTTTTTGGGGGAGAGCGAAAGGAGAGGGAGGTAAACTCGGTAAATTTTAAGTAAACTCGAGAGGATCCTAATCTATTAATTGTTTTAGTAGGAGCCCAAAGATTATCGTGATTACGCTTTTGGCTGCGATCTTTCCAACTTTTTTTTTTTTTTTTTTAGTGCAATGAAGCAATTCATTACATCAACCACTTTGCCAAGTGCAACCTTCCTCAAGCTTATACCAAATATTCACTAATTTTCAAAAAAATTGTTATAAAGGACACTTCGTAATCCTTTGGTAGACTGATCTCCAATTGTAACTGATTCATCAAAATCGTATCTATTTTCTTTATTTCTCATCAAAGTCTTGTACTAACGCCCAAAAAAAGCCATTGAGATTTCTCATTTTGTGATCCAACAGTGACCAACCTCATGAAGAATGGCTTCTCAAAGTTGAAAAATGGAAGAATCACCTTAGTCACAGTAGGGCTGGAAGAAAACCTAAATAATTATTTGTATCACTTGAAATAATTACTTTAATCATTGGCTTCACAGAAAAAATAATCAAAGCACGTGCCGGTTAAGGAAATCGGATTTAGAACTCATCTATATATATTTATAGTTTTGGTAATGCCTAAAGCTTGAGCTAAGAGTAAGATTTTTAAGAACACCAATGTTCATACAATCGGTTTGAACTTTTTGTCGTCTTGGCAAATCATGGACCATTAGAAATATATGCATGCAGTGTACCCGCCCTTGAAAGGACTACTTGCCATTGTACTTACAGTATGCCAACGACTAATCAAAACATTCACAGTTGAAGAATTGTAGGATCACCTTAGTCATAGGGATAGAAGAAAACCTAATCTTTCAAAGAAGATTTATTTTACGGAAAAATGAATGATTTAGGAAGTATTTTCCTAAGAATGACTATTTGAAATAATTAGTCGATGAAAATCGTTATTATCAAGAACAACTCTTATGTTTGATTATTTTCGTAGACGATGCAATTATTTTTTGTTTATTAATTTTTGTAAGCAATAAAAAAAAATATTTTCCGAACCAATTCTGCGGGACAAATGAAACCTCAATTTTGTTTCAAACGTCTAAGTTAACAATGGGGCAAGTTATCAGCTAAAACGTTTTTGCTTTAATGTTCAAACTCAAAGGGTTGATTGAGTGGTCGAGAACTCTGGTTGGATCTCATAGCTTCCAATTTGAAGTCACGGCACTTCCAGTTCAGAGTTACTCATGTATTGCCCAATGCGCATGTATGGATTGTTTGAATGTATCCGTGGGGATTGGTAAAATGAGTTAATGCACAATGTTTCTATTGATAACGATGAAATATGCCTAAACAATTTTATTGTTGAAGGAAACATTCTTTATTAACTTGTTTGCCTAAGTAACGTAAATAATCAATATTAAGAAAATCCTTTTTAACTTTTTAATTTTCTGCGAAATCGACGTACTCTTAATTTCTTATAGATTCGTCAATCCACTCTTTGGTCCATACTCTCCAAGTTTCCCAAGAACTCTACACTTCAGGACGAGCTTGAGTCAGAGTGATTAATAAATCTTGAGATATTAGTAAATGTACATATATATGAATTTTGATTGTCAAATTTGATAGGATTACTGAATGACCTTTGGTTCATTTCTCTTGCATTTTGATCAATTCGAGGGCAAGAACGTTAACATTTACCAGCATCATGTTCATTTTACCTCTACAGCACAAATTTATCAATCAAGTTTTACTGATTTTTAGGGACTTTGTTCTTAATTTTGTCGATTGAACAGAAAATGCATATACCGAATTGGGACCATGATGGAGCAAATACAACACGACAGCGACTTTGCTGTACGTACAAGTCTGTATCCACTGTCGGTGCTGCTGCTAACTGAATCTCCTTCATCGGGGATGTTCTAAGCGAGAGCCAAATATGGCTCCCTCCACGATGGAATCTAGACGCAGGCCTAGTTTCTCCTTTTACTTTTCTTTTTTTCTCTGGCTGCTTCTTTTTTAAATGGATAATCCAGAGATAAGCCACGTTTACACCATAATCCTACTTGGAGTCCACGTCACTGAGCTAGGTTGCCACGTCATCAGCTTCACAAAAAAATAACCCACTGCCGGGAGATGGTTAATGGAATCAAATTTAAAACTCATCTACATATAATTTTGATAATGCCTAAAGCTCGAGTTAAGAGTAAGATTGATAAGAACACTAATGTTCGTACAATCAGGTTCAAATTTTTTGTTGTTTTGGCGAATCATGGACTGTTAAAAATGTATGCGCCCATGTACCCAATGTACCGGCTCGTGAGAGAACCACTTACTAATGTACTTGCCTCTTCAAGCATGCCAACTACTAATCGAAACAATAATCCCTGTACCGACACCAAGGAAGACATGAACCATCGGCCATCCTCTCGGACCGTACCAAGGAGGGCAGGGTCGAAAATGAGCCGACCCAAGAGCAATTTTTCTTGAATGTTCTGCTGCTCCCAGGTATTAACCAAAGTTCCCACTGCCACGGTTTCAGTCTGATTCCAACTGAGGTTTTTTCCCACAATCGGCAAAGGCACGGAAAGCCATCGTATGCCGTAGTTAAAGGAGATTCCGATTCAGCAATGAGGAAAATGACATGACTCCACGAGCAGAGCAGAGAAGGGAGCCCCCCATCGGTGTGGCCAAAGGTAGGAGGGGGTGGTACCAACGGCCACATCCAATTTAGTCATAAAAGGGGGCAGCTGAAAACTTGGGAACAATCAATCAAAGCCTCTCTCTCTCTCTCTCTCTCTCTCTCTCTCTCGGCACAATAATGGAAAAGGGTAAAAAGGGAGTGGGGGGCAAAAGAGAAATTTGAAAGAAAACGAAAGATTTTTTTTTTTTTTAACCTCTCTCTTTTCACAAACTTTGTGACGGGGAAAAAAGCCAAGGATGTCTTTATCACATAAATGGGGTTGGTTTCGGGCGCGAATTTGGGGGGAGGGGGTCATCGTCGTCGTCCTCCAAATTCGTTCGCTCCAAAATTCCCTCAGGGCAAAAGATAGGGAACGAACCTGTGCTGCTGCTGCCACCATTGCGCGACACACGCTGCCAGAGGATCTCTCGGAATCATGACGGCATCTCTCTCTCTCTCTATTCTATGCCGCAATGATCATGCACATTTACCGCAACGGGAAAGCAGCCCACTTTCAAAGTCGCTCTCCTTGCCTGCTGCCAAAATGAAATATAATGAAAGAGTACGCAACGAGAAAGGGGAGGGGAGCAGCGCCTCGTCCCCCAACTATAGAATCGGCACGACGCAGAGCGCCGAAGGGAATCTTGGCAACCATGTGCCCTCTCTCAGCCTAAGCAATCATAGGACTAAGTGACAAATGTCCTCCTTTCGCCATTATAATGACATGTCCGGAGAGAAGGACAAAATAAAGAATTTGAAGAAAAGTCGCGCACGTCATGATATATTAAACCAATTAAATAGACGTCCCCCTCCCCTGCTCTCGAACATTATTTTGCAGGACCACCCAAAACTCTCTCTCTCTCTCTCTCTCTCTCTCTCTCTGGCCCAAGAAACGGTCGGGGGTGGCAAAGTGGCGGAGTAGATAATTGCAGCGGGGTGGTGTGGTCGATCTGACGATTGAATTCTCGAGAGGGGAAGGAAAGAGACGGGTGCGGAATTGCGCACTTGGGGAGACAATCTCTGACCACCGGAGATAGCAAAGATTCTTCTCCATCTCTCCCTCTCTCCCCTCCCCCTTTTCGCCTACTTTGCTCTTCTTTTTCTTTCTCCCCCAATTGGGTCGTGCGTACTTGGGAAGAGCTTCGTTATGTCCCCCACTTCTATGGGCGAAGCACGAGCTAGATAAAGAGCGTCACATGGGGTGGGGGGGCGCGCTTGTTTGGGCTGTGAGATGATTCCTCTTCCCGTTCCTTTCAACACGTGCCCGTGGCTTGCACGGCATGGCGCCACTCCCCCTACCCTACCCCACCTCCTCCTCAACGCCCCCAAGTAAAAATTAAATCACTTTTATCCTTTAGAAGTCCCCACGGAGTAAAATTCAGCTTTAATGAAAAATAATAAACAAAAAAGAAAAATTGTACTTGATGATGTTCTCTTCTCGTTGTTGGAAAAAGATGGAGGAAGCGGACAAAGAAGACAACGGAATGAAAGGGGAGAAGAAGATTTCGCAGAACCATAAATGCAGAAAGAGCTGAGCGGGTACTAGGAAGAGAAAATGGGTGGAGAGAGAAGGAGCAGAGAAAGAGACGCGAAATTTGGGGGAGATGAGTACATGGGGGGGTTGGGGAATTCCTGTCGCCGCACCACGGTCTTTCTTCTCTGCTGAAAAAGAACATGGATTTTTCTGACTCTTCTTTTTCTTCGACTTTATTCGATAAGAATGACAATTCCTTGTTTTTTCTTTAAACAGTTTTGTTGGATCTGCTTCGAATTATAATCCCATTTGGTTTGATTTCGTTCTCTTCAAAGTACACCGTGGGCTCATCCCTATTACCAACAAAAGAGACGAACATACTCAGCATTTAAACCTTGATGGGATGTTTCAAGAATGAGAGAATCTCGACATAATTTCTATACAATACCCATCATGTAATTCCAATTCATTTTAATGATCCAAATCTTTAAATGCAGGCAACTTTCAGAATTTTTCCTTGGGATCATTTAGCCATTTGAATCCTCTCCATCCATCCAGCATTTAAGAGGTAGACCCACCACTGTTCACTCCACTTATATGATACAGTTTTTTTTTTTTAATTCAACATGACAATAGAGATAGTAAGCACGTGCTCCATTATCATTTTGGTTTTTTTAATGAGAACTTGATCTTTCATTAATTTTTGTAATTAGTCTATTCTAATATAAATTATTTTTAATTGAACAAACCTAATTATTTATTAAGAAAATTTCAAATAAAAGTTTGAAGTGAGATCATCTTCTCAAAATTGGACCTAAAATAAAACTTGTTTCAAATAAGAAGCTACAGTTGCTAAGTTAGTCTCAAATATAGGCTCAAACTTGTTAGCCAGCCAAATGTTCCCCAACCAGCATGTCATGTGATTGTTATCACCACAGAAGTAAAGTTGCTTATATCAATGGTTGCTACATTATTGTTTTAGACTAAAATTTGGGTTTGAACATTTCCGTTCAATCATTGTGCCTAAAAAATTCACAAGTCATATGTGTACTAACGACGTTGCTTAGTCTAACTTTTTAGTGAGGTAAGTGCAGCCTCTTCAACGAGATTGATTCCCTCATTGGTGCTAACAACTCCCATCGACTCATTGTTGGACTCTTGCAAAGAACAAGATCATTTGAAGCTAACCTTCAACAAAGTAAATGGAGAGAGAAAGTTCTATTGAGCGGGCTAATATTTTCATGATTAATAATGTACTATATTTTTTGGCCTAATGGAGTTGTTCTCACTAAAAACTGATGGGCTGTGATTGTTTAATGGTGTAATGTTATGGGGTTGTGAGTAGTTTGATTGTTGTAGGATAGGTTATTGTCAGTGCATTTGATTAGGGGGAGATTTATATGTTTGTAAACATATATATTGTTGTCTCTTTTTTTTTTCTAATAAAATATCTAAGATCAATGAATTGAAGTATTTAATGATGAGTCAATGATGATGGTTGATGATGTTTGCTTGATAATATTTGATGATGCTTGTTATGCTAAGCTTGATGATGATGATGTTGGTGGTGGTTGATAATGATAGATTTGTTCCCAATAATACAAATGTTAAATATTAAGTATTCTGAACATATGCTTACCCAATAATATAAGATGTGTCGTTTTGTGTACATAGCATATGCACTAAACAATGAGCTATCCAACATGCCATGTGCATAGCATAACTTTCATGCTAAATTGTTTTTGTGCTATGTAAGTAGTGCATAAAAACAAAACATTTCTATATGATATAAGCTAAATGAAGGACTTTTTTGTTAACTTCTACATAGCACCGACATGCGACATTTGATATAACACAACATGCCAATATGTCATTTCTTAAAATATAGAGAATTTTGACACATTAAAACACCTTGTATATTAAATATATATTTTTATATACATAATAAATTATCATTTGATTCAAATTCATAAATAATATATAATAAAAAAGAGCCTAGAATGAATTTATACTAAAAATATTAATCCATCATTTGTTAATATTATTCATTGTTTCAAATTGACAAATTCAACTACATTCTATATCAACAATTCATAAAACCTAGAAAAAAAAATAAGAAATCCACATTCCACCATTAAATTTAATATTTAACAATAAATAAAAATAATAATCCACATTTCACCATCAAATATAATAATGAGTCATTCATCAACATTATTCATTGTTAAAAAAACAACATACTTCATCTCTAGCTCGTTAAGTGAAAGACTCGCTACTTCAAGCATCCTAATATCTTCAAACATGTCAAATGCATCTCTGCCAATATCTCACATCTTGTTCTCTCTTTCATATTGTGAGCATTTTCTTGATAGAAGACAAGTATTGCTGTGAACAAAAATCAAATCTTCTGCACAACCAAGACGAACTATTGTAGGGGATTTATTGAAACCATTGAATTCAGAATATGGTAAAGTAGCTCCTGGATGGGATTTTATTCTCATTAAGTGCACAAAAGAGTAAGGGTGCATTTAGTTCAGTTTTGCAAAGAGGCTTTGAGTATAATGCAAATGCTAAAAGCCAAAGCTATTTGGGGAAATATAAATTGTATTTGGTAAAAACTCTTGGCAAATGGACTTTGAGTTCAAGTTGTGTTTAGTAAAAAAAAAAAATCTTTTGCACTAGGCTTTGGGTATATATTTTATATATATTTTTAATATATTTTAATTTAAAAAAAAAAAAAAAACCCCAAGCCCTTCGCCGATCTAGTGAAGGGCTACAGCCAACAATAGCTGTCAATTGAGGTTGCCCAAGGTTGGGCAACCCTTAGCACCTAGGCCTCACGACCTCAGGTGAGGATCGCGCAACCCTTGTGAGACCCAAGCGAGGGCTCACACGACACAAATGATTGCTACCTAAGGTCGTGAGACCCAAGCAACAGTTGCCTAGGTTGTGTGTCATTCGAGGTAATGCTACTTCGCCAACCCTTACCTAAGTCGTGCAACTCTCGTCGCTTGGGCAACCTCAACCGATAGCCACTGGTGCCAGATTTGGCTTGCCGATGGCTATAGCCCTTTGCCGAACCGAGGAAGCATTTGGGCCATTTTTTAATTAAAAAAAATAACAAGGGACAATAAGCAATTTAAAGAATTGACAAAGGTGGTTTTGGAAGAAAAAACTAGTTCCAGTACTTGGCCAAATACTAAAAGCCCAATGCTTGTCCCTACTAGTATTAGACCTTTAGCTTTCCCAAGGCTAACAATTAGCCGAAAGTCCCTTCGAAAACTTACCAATCACCATAGCATTTCTCCAAGGAGCTTTGGAGGCCAAAAGCCCCTTGAGAAAGTTATACCAAATGCACCCTAAGTACTCCAATTCCTCTTAGCACATGATGATAAAGAAGGTTGTGCAAGAAGTTTTAAAACTATGCTCCGAGGCATAGGTGCACATGCACCATGATTAACTCATAGGTAAAGAACACCCCAGGTGCCACAATTTGGCATAAAGGAACACATAAATGCCAAAATTTCTAAATGATACACTTAAGTACTGCTTTATCTGAAAAATGGACACTTAAGTGTCAATTTCGGCGAACTTACCGAAAATCTAAGGTGGAATTATTTTTTTTAATAAGACGGGTTTACGTGGCTCGCCAAAATGCCCACTTAGCTATCCTTGTCTAAAACAATAATCACTTAAGTGCCAAAACGACATCATTTAGCGTTGTCTCACATAGTCTACATGGACGGCATGATGTCGTTCGCCTTGTCTATGTGGATGAATTTTTTTTTAAAGAAATGCTACATCTTTTAAAATTCTCGTTGGAAAAAGCCATGTTAGCTATTTGGCTAGGAATTCTCGCTTTTAACACTTAAGTGTCCATTTCTTCTCTTATATTGGCAGTGTATATTTTGGAAGTTTTGACATTTGTGTGTCCCTATATGTCTAGTGTGGCACTTGGAGTGTTCTTCTATATGAACTCAACAAGTCTTAAGATCCATAGAATGTAGATTTTGAATGAAATCAAATTCTCTAAAATCCCCATTATTACTCACAAAATGTACATATTCGCAATTCACCTTGTTGTACTCATCCAAGTTAGGAAACCATAGGCATTTTAGTCATTCTTGGCTAATCTCCTTATCCTTATATGGAAAAACTCGAGTAGAATGTTCATTGAGCCATTGATTGCTATATTACTTTATTTAATATAATAAAATAAAAAATAGAAAACCAAGATAAGTAAGAGAAGTATTATATTATCACATCAAAGAAAAAATAACTAATAAAATAATGATGTCATACAATTTTAGAACTTACCTAGGATTTAAGACATGTGCCAAACAATGAAGTAAAGTGTTACTCCTAGTCCAACGATCCACAAGAAATGTATGGACCACCTCATAAAATGTAAAATCCTTGTCTAACATTTTCACTTCATGCACATATATAGCTCTCTTCACTTTTTTAATCATTAAATCCCACATGTCATAAACTTAGTAAAGACAAGACTTGTTGATGTCATAAATTCTAAGCATGTTATCAATAGGAACAGTGAAGAAACATATGTAGTCAATTGAATCCCGCCAAAAATCATCTGACACAACTTAGCCTTCTTCGATTATCATCTCGATAGATATTCCTTCTGTCACAAATAACCATGCTTTAAATACTACTTTTTTATTAACTTAAACTTCCTAAGCATCATAATCATAGAAGCAAAACATGTATTCGCTATGGAAAGCAACTTCACGTTAACAAACTCATCATATATTGCTAATCTCATGGAATGGTTCATAATGAAATGTTTCATTTGATTTGCACTGAAATCCAACTATATTCTTCATAAACTACTTGATTGGTCTCCACATTCTTTACAACACAAATGTTCTTCAAAGCTAGATTAAGGGCATTTACTACACAAGACGCCCAAATAATAGATGGAAATTCTTGCTCAATGAATTGTCTCGAGACCTTACAATTTGAAGCATCATCTATAAATTACTTGGACCACATTCTCATGCCCAATTTCATTAGTGTTAATATCCTGAAAAACCCTAAACCAACACACTTGTGACAAATTTACCCTAAACTAGTTTTTTAACCACGAAAAACCCTAAATTGATACACTTATGATAAATTTGCCCCAAGTGACCATAAAAAAAAAAAAAAAAAAACAAACCGATACACTTATGATAAATTTACCATAAACCAATTTGTTTGACCGCCATAAATCTCAAACTAATACATTTATGACAAAAATATACCCTCTATTAAATTAGATTAATAACACAAAAAGTACAAAAATGGTACAACTATGATAAACAAATAGTAAAATCTCAAACTAGTACACTAGTTCGCTGTCACATGTCATTTAACTCGGTAATTTGATAATAAAATTTAATGGAAATTAATATAGGGTTTTGGAGTAAATTTATCAAATATGTACCAGTTTTGGGTTTTTAGTGGTCAAAAAATCAATTTTTAGTAAATTTATTACTTATGTATCAATTTTGGGTTTTTCAGGGTATTAACCCATTTTATTAACTACTTCTTTCAATAAGCTAAAAAAAAAATGCATATCCTTTGTTTCGATTTTATAAACATAAGTTCTCCATCCAACACCGCCATAAAATTAATAAGTGGTCTCCATAATGAGTCACTTCATCCATCAGTCAAATTAAGGGGAAAAAAAAGGATTGTGTTGTTGGTTTTATTGCTCTTGCATATCTCAAAAAGATTGCTCGTTTTTCGCCACTTATATGGTAGGATCTTTATATTGTCCAGTTTACCTACAAGTTAATCAAGAAATAAATCAACTGGTCAAGATAAAGTCAAGTACAAATAAAAACGGTTTTTAGGACAAAATCAATGACAAATGAATACCCACATATTCTTTCTTCCTATAAATGCAAATAACCTTAAGATGTTACTAATCATTGAAGCAAGCATTTCAACTATTTCAAGTTGTAATGCTGATGGTTTTTTTTTGGCCGAATGAGTGCTTTTTACCGCATCTTGTGGGCATTAGATTGATGTAGAAGCTACATGGGCTAATGATGTTTTTGGTATTGATGCTATCGTGGATACTATTATTAGTGTTGTTGATTGTACATGTAGATTCTTGCAATGATAATTATTATAACCTCACCCACTACATTTCCCGCAAGTGATAATGAAGGTATTCAATCTCTTCGAATGTGTTCCCCCATGCTCTCACACAATCTTCCTATTCCTTGTCTTCAAACTATTATTAGCTCTTTCATTTAGTATTTTTGTGCTTTGTGCTTTGTTTTTTAACCACTATAAATCCCAAACAGGTACACCTTTGACAAATTTACTCTAAACTGATACACTCATGACAAATTTATCTTTTATTAGTTTCTGTTAAATTTTATTGTCAAATTGCTGAGTTAGATTATACGTGACAGTTGACCAGTATACTAATTTGAGATTTTACTCTCTATTTGTCATAATTATACCACTTTTATGATTTTTTGTGGTATTAATCCAATTTAATAGATGGTATATTTATAACAAATATACCAATTTTGGGTTTTTTATGGTCAAACAAATTAGTTTGGGATAAATTTGTCATAAGTGTATTAGTTTAGGGTTTTTTCTAATCATTTGGGGTAAATTTATTATAGATATACCAGTTTAGGGTTTTTCATAATCAAAAATTAGTTTTTTGTACATATGTCACATGTGTACCAGTTTGAGGTCTTTTAAAGTATTAACCATAAAAAGTATTAGGATATCCATTGGCAAAGAAGGTTGGTGTTCTTTCCTTTTTGCCCTTCTTTTTAGCTATAAGAATGGATTATCTATTTTTCACAAGATCACGAGTTCGATTCTCATCATGGCTGAATCTTTGACAACTTGTGTTGAATTACTTGGCCATGGCATACCTCATACGGAGAGACATCCTAGCTACTAGAGATGTAAAAAAGAATCAGAATCTAAATCGAACTAAATCAACTTGAATAAAAAATAATGAATGTTTTTGGTTTTGGGTCAAATAATTAACTTTTTTTTCCTTGACACTTATTATTTGATAGCTTATAGCAATTATTTTTCTTCCACTCTTCAGCGTAAGTCTCTATAATTCATCAAAAAGTAGCAACTTCACTTTCCTCTAAAAGTTGCATATGGTGGACTCGTTTGTCAACGACAGGAATACCTTATCTAGTTAAGGGACCTTTAAGAGCAACCTAAATGACCTAAAGCCATTTAATATATTGTGTAATCTTTACTATGTTTATTAGAGCAACGTATTCTATGAAGAATGTGAACATGCATAAAAAAATATTTATTTTGTTCGGCAAATAATCCCGAAACATGAAAAGTTCAGAAAGAAAAAATTATCTGCCCAATCACATCACCGTCTATACCTTTGAAATTCGTATAGGGCCAGCTTCATGCTAAATGGACCTGCTTTATGACAATCAAGGATGACTACGTAGTTTTATGAAAATGATAATGCAACCCAGCTCGAATCATGTTTTTTTAGCTCGGGTACTAGGAGGGGTGAGTGGTTCCAAACTTTACGTCTATATTCCGTATAAGTTTCAACTGAAACCTAGAACATAATCCCTAGAATAGGTTCCTCATTTTATTTTATTTTGGAATTTAGAACCCGAAACTTAATATGTCATAAGTTTCAAGATCCGTTTTGAGGGTTTACCCATGTACCGCCTAAATTATTAATTAAATGATTGCAGTGAATCATCACATTTAATTATCATAACTTACTATTACAATCCACTAGCCATAACTTATATTTAGACACATAAAGAATATGAAATATTAACAAAATAAAAGTTTCAATCATAAAATAGAAACTCAGACTTACTCATCATTGGACGCATAAGATACTGCTAAATCGCATGAAGACATAGAATAAGAAAAACGCAAAAACTTATTCCAAGTTCTACATTATTCCAAGTTCCACCTATGTAGAACTTGGAACCTACCCGTTAAAATATGTTTCCTAATTTTTGAAACCTGGAACCTACCCTACATATCTTGGAATCTAAAATTGGATAAGTTCCCACCAATCCAATTATTTGATTCTAGGTTCTACCCTAGAAACATACTCACCCTTAGATGCTATGCAAGTCGAGTCTCAGGTCGAGCCACAAGATAACATAGACCCCACGTGTCTAGGTCACATCAAGTATCACTAAAGGTCCAAACCAAATAAGCCCGTTGACATCTATATCAGTTGCTAGTACCTTGGCAAGGCTGTGAGAATGGGTTTGCTATCTTAAAATTTTAAGATTATAGGTGGTGTAAAGTAATTATGGCTTATATTGAACATTATTTCAATCGGTTGCACCTCTCCGCCCTTTTACTGATTAAAAAAACAAACGTTAGTGGAGTGGCAAAGTAATCAACCAAAAGAGGTCAAAGTAAACTCTTGGCACTGAAAAAAATTCAAATGGGCCCAACAAGACTGCACGTAGTTGGTTGATGCGGGCACCGGATCCAAGAAGAATGCTCCCACTTCTCCCTCCTTCCTTCTCTCCTTCAATAAAGAAAAATATTTGCTTTTCAATGAGTTCTTTGCTCGTTGCTTAGATACAGACTCCAAAGTCAACTCTTTTTTCTCCATCGTCCTAATTTAATCTAGATGCATGTGATGCCCATGAGGACATTGGATTAATCAATTAGTCCTAACAAGATCTTTAATTTTTGGTAAAAGTTTGAAGAATATACCATAATAAATGTTGAAAAACACTTTATTTCACATCAATTATTCTAAGAAACAAACTAGCTAGACCCCGATGAAGTCATCATGTGTTCAAACTGGCTTAGCAATTGAATTGTCACGTGGGTCGAATTGAAAGTGATTTGACACGCTGCATGTCGTTAACTTGTCATCAATTGTCTTGCTAAAAGCATTCCTCAACTCGAGTCTTGGCCAGTGTATTGGGCATTCAAATCACCAGCAAGCGACACGAACTTAACTTGTGAATCACATAAACTCAGGTCGCTTATTCTCAAGTTCAAATAGTTCGAACACTTAATCAATTGAACTTGAGCTTGAAAATGCTTGAGACTAATGTAAGCCACGAAGTCCAACAAACTTGTGACTTTTTTGCACATTCAGTGAGTACATCAATAACCTTCGATGGGGTAATTAACGTAAATCAACTCCAATAAAATGCACATCACTTTGGGTCTTTAAATTAAAGGTGCATTGTCTCGCGGATTAATACATTGGGGTTCCCGATAAAGGTAAAAAAAATCATCATAATTTTTGGGGGAGAGCGAAAGGAGAGGGAGGTAAACTTTGTAAATTTTAAGTAAATTTGAGAGGATCCTAATCTATTAATTATTTTATTAGGAGCCCAAAGATGATCGTAATTACACTTTTGGCTGCGACTTTCCTACTTTCACCGTCTTATCTTAGGCACACGTCCATCTGGATTGAAGCAATTTATTACATCACTCACTTTGCCAAGTGCAACCTTCCTCAAGTTTATACCAAATATTCACTAATTTTCAAATTTTTGGTTATAGAGGACACTTTGTAATCCTTCGACCGTCCGATCTCCAATTATAACTTATTCATCATAATCTTTATTATTATCTTTATTTCTGATCAAAGTGTTGTACTGATGCGCAAAAAAGCCATTGAGATCTCTCATTTTGTGATCCAACGGTGACCAACCTCACCAAGCATGGTTCCTCAAGTTGAAGGATGGAAAAATAACCTTAGTCACAGTAGGGCCGAAAGAAGCCTTAAATAACCATTTGTATTACTTAAAATAGTTACCTTGGTCATCGACTTTACAGAAAAATAACCAACGGCAGGTGCTGGTTAAGGAAATCGGATTTAGAACTCACCTCTATGTATAGTTTTGTTAATGCCTAATACTTAAGCTAAGAGTAACATCTTTAAGAATGCAGATGTTTGTAAAATCGGCTTCAATTTTTTATCATCTTGATGGATCAAGGACCATTAGAAATGTAAGTATGCAGCGTAGCCGTCCTTGAGAGAATCACCTGCCAGTGTACTTGCCTCATCAAGTATGCCAACTACTAATTGAAACATTCAAATTCAAAAAATTGTAGAATTACCTTAGTTGTAGAGGCGGAAGAAAACATTGTCTTTTAAAGGGCATCTGTTTCACGAGAAAATGAATAATCTGAAAAGTATTTTTTAAAAATAGCTGGTTAAAATAATTAGTTGATGAAAAATAGTGTAATTATCAAGAACAACTCTTATGTCTGAATAATTTTTTGTGGACAATAAAACTATTTTTTTTAATTAATTCCCATAAGCGATTAAAAAAATATTTTCGGAATCAATTATTTCTCACGAAATAAATGAAACCTCGATTTTGTTTCAAACGTCTAAGTTAACAATGGGGGCAAGTTATCAACTAAAGCGCTTTTGCTTTAATGTTCAAAACTCAAAGGGTTGATTGAGTGGTCGACAACTCTATTTGGATCCCATAGCTTCCAATTTGAAGTCATGGCATCTCCAATTCAGAGTTACGCCTCTGTTAGTATATGCGCATGTATGGATGGTTTGAACTATTCGTGGGGTAAAATGAGTTAATGTGAAATGTTTCTATTGATAACAATGAAATATGCCTAAACAGTTTTATTGTTGAAGAAAACATTCTTTATTAACTTGTTTCCCTAAGTAACGTAACAATCAATGTCAAAAAAAAAAAAAATCCTTTTTAGCTTTTTAATTTTCAATGAAACGGACGGCCTCTTAATTCCTTATAAATCTGGCAATCAATATGGTCCATGCTCTCTATATTTCTCAAGAACTCTACACATCCGAGCTTGAGTCAAAGAGTGATTAAATAGTTTTGAGATATTATTAAGCATACTTATAAATGAATTTTGATTGTCGAATTTGAGGGGATTTGCTGAACGATCATTCGTTCATTTCTCTTGCATTTTAATCAATTCGAGCGTGAGAACATTAACAATTTACTAGCATCATATGCATTTTACCTCAATGGCACGAATTTATGAATCAGGTTTTACTGATTTCTAATTTTCTAGGGCTTTGTTCTTAATTTTATCGATCGAACAGAAAGTTCGTACGGCGAATTGGGACCATGATGGAGCAAATGCAACGCGACAGCGCGTTACTTTGCGGTACGTACTTGTCTAGAGACTTATATCCACCGTCGGTGCCGCCGCTGCTGCTGCTCACCGAATCTCCTTCGTTGGGGATGTTCTGACCGAGAGCCAAATGCGGCTCACTCCACGATGGAATTTAGGCACAGGCCTTGTTTCTCCTCTACTTTTTGTTTTCTTTTCTCCTTTGTTGGCTGCTTCCTTTTACATGGATGATCAAGAATGAAACCACGTCACCACCAAAATCCTACTCGGGAGTCCACGTCAACGAGCCAGGTCGCCACGTCATCGGCTTCACGGAAAAATAACCAACAGCCAAAAATAGGATTTAGAACCCATCTATACATAGATTTTTGATAATGCCTAAAGCTCGTGCTAAGAGTAAGATCGATCAGAGCACCGATTTTCGTATGAATGTATTAAATGTTTTGTCGTTTTGGCAAAATCACGGATCATTTGATATGTATGTACCCATGTACTCGATGTACCCGCTCGTGAGAGAATCACCTATCAACGTACTTGCCTCATCAAGTATGCCAACTACTAAACGAAACATTAATCCGTGTACCGACACCAAGGTAGACACGGATCGCCGGCCATCAACTCCGACCGTACCAAGGTGGGCAGGGATCGAAAACGAGTGAACACAGCAAAATTTTCTTGAATGTTCCGCTGGCTCCCAGGTACCACCAAAGTTGCCACTGCCACGGTTTCAGTCGCTGAACCCAAAATTCTCCGCTGAGTTTCCATTTCGGGGGCTAGTGTGTCAGCGAGTAAATTCCAAACGAGGTTTTTTTTCCCGCAATCAGCGAAAGCACGGAAAGCCATCGCATTGCTGTAGTTAGAGAAGATTCCGATTCAGCAGCAATAAGGGGGAATGACATGACTCCACGAGCAGAGCGGGAGAAGAGCAGGGAGCCCCCCATCGGTATGGCCGAAGGCAGGAGGGGGTTGTACGAACGGCCACATTCAATTTAGTCATAAAAGCGTGGAAGTTGAAAACTTGGGAACAATCAGTCAAAGCCCCCCTCTCTCTCTCTCTCTCTCTCTCTCTCTCTCTCAAAGCACAATTATGAAGAAGGGTAAAAAGGGAAGTGGGGCAAAAGAGAATTTTGAAAGAAAACGAAAGATGTTTTTTTTTTTTTTTTTTAATCTCTCTCTTTTCCTTTGTGACGGGGAAGAAGCCAAGGATGGCTTTATCGCATGAATGGGGTTGGTGTTTCGGGTGCGAATTTGGGGAGGAGCGGGTCGTCGTCCTCCTCCTCCAAATTCGTCGCCTCCTAAATTCCCTGAGGGCAAAAGATACGGACCGAGCCCGTGCTGCTGCTGCTGCTGCCACCATTGCGTGACACACGCTGCCAGATGATCTCTCTCAGAATCATCACGGCATCTCTCTCTCTCTCTCTCTCTCTCTCTCTGTCTCTCTTTTCGTGCTGCAATGATCGTGCACATTTTCCGCAACGGGAAAGCAGCCACTTTCGCAGTCGATCGCCCTGCCTGCTGCTGCTGCTGTAATGATATACATCGTAAAAGAGCAAGCAGCAAAGAACAAGGGAGAAAAAAGGGAAGGGAAAGGGGGGAAGAATCGCCACTCCTGCCCCTCCCGTTGAATCGGGCACGGCGCAGAGAACTGAAGGGAATCTTTGGCCACCCATGTGCCCGCTCTCTCAAGCCTAAGCAATCATAGGACTAAGTGACAAATGTCCTCCTTTCGCCATTATTTATAAAATGTCCAGAAAGAAAGACGAAATAATGAATCTGAAGAAAAGCCGCTCGACGTCATTAATTAACCAATTCAATGGACGTCTCCCTCCCCTACTCTCCAACACTATTTTTGCAGGACCACCACCTTTTGCCATAACACATGCAGCTCTCTCTCTCTCTCTCTCTCTCTCTCTCTCTCTCTCTCTCTCTCTATCCATCTGTGTCTGCCCATGAAACGGATGGGGGTGGCGAAGTGGCGGAGGAGATGATTGCAGTGGGGGTGGGGTGGTCGGTCTAAAAACGATTGAATTCTCGAGCGTGGAAGGAAAGAGACGGGTGCGGAGTTGCGCACTCGGGGAGACAATTTCTGACCACCGGAAATAGCAAAGATTCTTCTCTCCCGCTCTCTATCTTCCCTCCCCCCTTTTCGCCTACTTTGCTCTTCTTTTCTTTCCCCTCCTTTCTCGCCCCAATTGGGTCGTGCGTACTTGAGAAAGGGCTTCGATATGTGCCCCCTTCGATGGGCGAAGCACGAGCGAGAAGGAGAGAGAGAGAGAGAGAGCGTCACATGGGTTGGGGGAGGGGGATTGTCTGCGTTGTATGAGATGATTCGTCTTCCCGTTCCTGCCACCACGTGTCCGTGGCTTACACGGCATGGCGCCATTCTCCCCACCCTGCCCCACCTCCTCCTCCTCCCAAACCCAACACGCCCAAGTAAAAAATTATTCACCTTTATCCTTTAGAATTACCCACAAAGTAAAATTCAGCATCGATCGAATATAAAAAAAAAGTAAAAAATTTGTACTTGGTGACGTTCTCTTCTCGTCGTTGAAAAAGAGGGAGGAAGCGGACAAAATGAAGACGGTGGAGTGGAAGGGAAGAGGAGAGGAGCGGGGTGGGAAGAAGATCTTGCAGAACCATAAATGCAGAAAGAGCTGAGCGGGTACTAGGAAGAGAAACGAAGAGAGAGAGAGAGAGAGAGAGAGAGAGAGAGAGAGAGTGGTAGCAGAGAAGTTGCAGAGAAAGAGACGCGGAATTTGGGGGAGATGGGTACATGCGGGGTGGGGGAGGCGGGGAGAATTTCTGTCGCCGCACCCCACCGTCTCTTTCTTTCTCTGCTGAAAAGAACGCGGATTTTTCCGACTCTTTCTTTTTCTCCAACTTTATTCGATAAGAATAACAATTCCTTGATGCTCTTTTTGTTTTTTTTTTTTGGGCAGGAGATGGGGTTCTTCTCCTCCGTATACAACACCGTACCGGAGAACAGAACTCCTTCGTCTTCCTAAACCCATACCCTAACACTACTGTACTACAGAAGAGAGGGAGAGGGAGAGAGAGAGAGAGAGAGATGCTGTACAGGAACGTAAGGAGATAAATAAGCTGACCTGATGGACTAAAGATTCGAGAAACTATTCAGATGGAGGAAGTACCCCCCTAAAAAACAGTGACAAATTATGGACGATAGTGCATGGACGATGCCATCCTCCCCCGACGGTGATGACGACCATGATCAGTCGCTTCTCCCGGCCGGATTGCTCCCTATCCGAGACCACTCGTAGCGTCCTTTCAGCGGCTCTTCCTTGACGAAATCGAAGTTGTACCTGCAACCACAAACACCCACCAAGAAGTCCGATTATTGCTCGCCGTCAAACGCGACCCATGTTGCAGAAAAAGAATTTTTTTTCTCGGGCCTCTTTTCCCGAGAAACAGTGGGAAAACGATGGCCCACTCGGAAGGACAAGGGAAAAAATTCGCAGCTATGAAGACCGGAATGTTGGCGAAATGCTGAGAAACGGAAGGAGAATGTGATGAGCTATAGTTTGTTTCAACTCACTTCTCCTTGAAGTTCTCGAGAGCGTGGTTCTTCTCGGCGACGGCGAAGAAATCGTCGAGCTCCGCCTGCGTCGGCATTCTCGGTCTCCAGCGAGAGTTGGCCTCCGACGTCGGCTTGGAAGCTGACCCCATGTCGTCGGACTCCGCTCCGACCTCGCTGCTCGACGGCGGCGTCTTCTCTCTCCTGCGAAATTCACAAAGTTTGAATTCCAAAACCAAAAAGAAAGGTGGAGAAGCGAAAAGAGAGGAGGAAGAAAAAAGGCGAAGAGCCGTTTGGTTCGCGTGATTCGGATTCGAAAAGCCGTGGAACCCTTGGACAGGTAGAATTCCAAAGTGAAGTTCAAATTCTAGTTCAACGGATAGATCACCGACCTCCCACGGCGACGGCGGCGGCGGCGATACGTGGCGGCGTCGACTCCTCCGTCGCTCTCCTCCTGCAAAAACCGGGCACATTAATTTTTCAGCCTCTTCCTCTCGCACTAACACGACACGCAAATTCGAATCGGCCGCGCAAACGCCGCGGTTCGGACCGTATAATTCCCTAGGATCTTCACCTCCAGATCTACGAAATCGATCGTCTCCTTCTCTCCCTCGCTCGATCCGTTGCTCGAGCAGCACGACACCGAGGCGAGATCGCAGGAGCTAGGGCTCCGGCAGCGATCCCCCATCGCCTCCCCCGCCGGAGCCGGGCGCAGCGAATCCACCGGCAGCGTCGTCGCCTCGCCGCCGCCTCCGCTCCGGGCGAGCGGGCGATCGTCGTCGCACGGCGGCGAGCCGCACGACGACCTCAGCTCCTCCGCCGCCTCCTCCGCCACCTCCTCGCCCCGGCCGTGCGGCGCTGCTCCGACCCTCCTCCGCTTCGCGGGCCGGGCGGGGGCCTTGGCGGCGGCGGGGGGACGGAGCGGCCGCGGCGGCCAGGTTGGCCCGAGCTCGGGTCCTCACGCCGACGACCGGCACCTCCATCACCGCCACCTCCGCGCTACCTCTGCACTTCCTCACCATCTCTCTCTTTCTCTCTCTAAAATCCTCTCTTGCTCTCTTTCTCTCTCTAGGAACCTGGTGCGTCTAGGTCTCTGCGACTCCTCGTTGCTCGACCATCTCACTGAAAGAGAGGGAGGGAGGCAATTTTAGAGAGAGAGAGAGAGGAGGGGTGGTGGTGATGATGACGACGACGGGGGTAAGAGAGAGAAAGGGAGATTTGGACGGTCAGGATGCGGCCGGGGTTTTAATTTAACGGGGGTGCGGGGTGGTCCCCCCCCAGGGGTCCGTCGCACAGTGACGGGGGGGAATCCGGAAACGGGAATTCTGACGGCGCCGTTATGTGGATCGGGCCGGGGGGGGGGGGTCCGTTCTCTCGAAATCGCGCCGGTAGTTCCGCCAGTAGGATCTGAACACGTGGACGTCGCCAGAACTGGCTCTAGAGAGAGAGGGAGGAGAGAGAGAGGCAATGATTGGATAAAAGGAATGTGAGCGGGCGATCCAACAGTCGGTGTTGAAAATTTATCCCCCTTTTTTTTCTTTTTTTCTTTTTTTTTTGGGCGTAGGACGGGAGGTGGAAATCGTACGGCTCGCGAACCGTAGACTGCGGGAGGAGATTTCTCGGTCGCCGGATGTCGTTCTCACGAACTACACTAGAGGTTCGTGTGTTACGCTCACTTTACCATCTCATGTATAGAGATTCCTTTTTTCCTACCTTTTGATATCGAGTTTACGATCTTCATGGTCCAAGAACATACATGTATGATAAGACTGTTTTAGTAGTATCTAAGAGAGTTATGATACAATTCATTTGCGTCATTTTCATTTTTAAAAAAAGACGTGAAGGATATGTTTATCCGTACAGAGAATTTTAATATCCTAACGTACTTATTAAGTTATGCTTAGTATATAGTAGCCATTATGCCAGTGTCATACAATTTAGTGAATCAAAAACTTGTAAAAGTAATTAATTGCTTAATCAAGTCTTTGGAAGCATCTTTGAAGAAATCTTTGAAATTTACCTTAATAAGTCGGTTTTGTTTAAATGCAACAGCTTGCATCCTAAAAGACACGATAAAACTGACTTTGATGGATCTAGGGAATCAAAGTAGCTTCCTATGCAATCTTTAATACAACAATAGCATATCATTGGCACTCACAAAAAATGAGTAAATTTGGATTGGAATTGTTTTGAAATTCAAACATCGAATAATTTCCCTCCATCCACGCAAGCGACACCTTCCTTCTCCATCTCAACATTACACCGAATGTATGAGATATTTTCTCTTTAATCAGTGTCGATCATTATTGTCTGTAATCATCGAACGTCAGTGAAAACTTACTCGTTAAAAACTTTTATAACTGTCTACCTTTTTTCCTTTGAAAACTTTATCCATCTCCACAATTAATCTTGCTTCCTCCTTAAAAAGTGATTTCAACATATTCTGAACGTGTGATTAATTCTTCATCACATCATCATAAAGCAAAATCCACGAAATGTCTTCGGGTTATATCATGACCTGGTCGTGTTGTCAAAGATTCAATCATCACACACCATTTCCAGTACTTCTTTCAGAAACAACACCTTATCGGGACTAGATGACAACATATTCATTATGAATTTGACATGAGAGGCACGTAACCGACTTTGTCCTCTTTGTTTTGCTAAGTTAGGTAGCTAAAATTAATATATATATATATATATATATATATATATATGTATGTATATGTATATCTTTTCACGATCAATTTGAGCAAAAATCTAGTTGTCTTCAATACTATTGATAATGGGTTTTCATCATATCTATACCAATACTCTTTACTTGGATTTTGACAACGCGGGGCATAGGTGCCGAGGCTCGAGTACTTAGCGATTTCATTGAACACCCTGTAAGGTTACAAGTCGATTATGGCCAACAATCTAGCTCCTTTTATCCTATGCTAATTGCCTGACTCGAATCAAGTTGCGCATGATTGGTCGGATTTGAATGGATGGCCTCGAGCCTCGAGCTGTAATTTCTCTAATGCTCTCTTACCAATTACAACTACTCCAAGTGGTTTGCAATCACCTGTCGGTGAAACCAACGATCATAGGTATTTACAAGACATTTTTCAAGTATCTTCTCTTTAGGAAACTAAATATTTTGTTTATTTTTTTTAAATATTTCTCATCTCATACCTCTATTTCAATGAGAAAGAAGAGTATTTCGGTGCGTGCCCTAATACAAAATTCTGATTCTTAAGTGTTTTGATTTGACTTATGAAAGTAGCATCACTAGCATTGTTAGCAAAACACAAGGAATGTTTTGTAATTGTAAATCATCAAAAGAGCTTCTACTCCATGCTTTCGTTTGTAGAACTCAAAAGAACTTGGTCAGTCGCGTAAACATTTTCAGACATCAATATAGTCACAATCCCACCACGATAAGCGATCATGCAAGTATAATCAGCTTCTTCGTGCATTTACTTATTTACTTACTTGTGTTTCCCAGTCGCTGGTCAAGCAATATCCCGAGCTAATTTTCGCACACAATCCAGTCTCCCCGATCGATGGAAAGCAATCACTTCAGTCGTCTACGCCGTTATGGGTAATGTATCCATAGAACAACGATGGTGGCCCTAGGAGGGGGTTGGCGGTGATTGTTGCCCCCTTTGATCGCCCGATGTTCCCAAAATTAAGCATTGCAAATGCCCTTTTATTTTGTATCCCTAAGTACGACTTTTGCAGTCTGCCACCCTACACAAGAAATTACTTTCTTATGGTCTAATCTTTAAAGATAATACCAGAGAGCCATCGAACACGTTTCCTCAGAGGCTACAAAGGGCCAACCCTTTTGATTATCCTACCACCCCCCCCCCCCCGCCTCTTTTTCCAACACATTGGATTCTCCGTGCATTATTGCAAAGAGATTGGTCCAAGGGCTCGAGAAGTAGTAGAGAGAGGGAGGGAGGGAAGGGAGGGGGGCATGGGTTTGGCTTATGTCTTTGACTATTGGAAACAGATTCCCGTACACGAAAAAGGACTGGACACTGCCTTGAAAGCCACCTCTCGTGTGGAGTTGGAGGAGAAACAACGACGGGACTACCAAAATAATAGGGAAGAGGTTCGTAGACAGCGAATCCATATGTCTCGCTTGGCAGCACTTGTAGTGTAGCATCTATCCGCAATGCTCGATGCCATATCTGGTGCTGTGCTATGATCTAGCTATGGCTATATAGGGTATGTGATAATACAATTTTTTATTTTTCCTAATAGCTTCCAAAACTATTTGGAAAAGGAGATATAAGAAAAAAATGGGGATATTTTTGTTCTCTATAAAAATGGAGGTCGTAAAAGTTCTCATGCTCCTAACTCCCGGAATCAATAACGAGGCTGTCCCTTTGGAACTGAATTGTGAATACCAAGCACCTTACACAAACTTGGGTTAACTTCTCTTTTCGCACGTTTCGCATCTCTCGCCGTTCAGATGAGCATCAAGTTACTTGCTACAAGTGAAACTCCTGTTTTCAAAGGTGGTAGGCATGGGACGTGTATTAAAAGGGTTGCGCAGCCTGTGGTCCTAATATTTATTCAAGCCCAACTCAAAAATTTAAGCTTATAGGTGAAGGGGACCTCATATATACGCAGAGTATATAGATCATGTGCGAGTTGGATTAGGGATGACAAATGTGGAATTGGACAAATAGGGACCTTGCGCATAGGAAAAGAACTGGGGTGGCTCCAATAATGATAGACCTATCAAACGAGTGATCGGATCGAGTCATAGATGGTCCGATCTAAATAGACTCATTTTCACACAATGCAAATTTAGTGACAAATACCTAACTCATACTTGACCCGATTCATCCCATATTGATAAAACGCTTCCATTCTTATCCCAATCTATTACAGCTCATAGCTAAATTAAGATGAGAGTGTGGAGTGAATGAGAGTAATGGCAAGAGAGATTGAAGAGAAAGTCATAGAGATGAGTTTGGTCTAAATAGATTGTAAACCCGTTTATGACCCATGTAACGCTCATATTATGTTTGAACCCATTTATGACCCATTTACTCGATATAATTAACTCATTTATAACTCATTTAACATTTTTATGGGTTTATATATGGGTTTATGACCCATTTTGACATATCTAACTAACGGGTTAGAAACTAAAAACTCAGAGGTACATATAAAGGAAGACTACATGTGAATAAATAGTGTAAAATTCCTGTAGACAAGGGATGTTGGACACTTTAATAAAATTTATGTCGGTATTGTTGCGAAACTAAGGTAAATAGGGGAGAGTCCATGTCGATGGAAGTTGACATGAACTTGGGAATGATGGAGGAGTAGCCGAGTAGGCAAAAGAGGGAAAGTGGGAGAGACAAAGGGAGGATGGGGCATTAAAGTTAGGGCCATAACGGCATAGCGCTAGCTAGGTAGTATTGTTGAGTGAATGCGTTTCGTTAGTAATTCGAGAGGAAAATCTTTGCCAACGCATAATAATAATACAACGAGAGATACGGATGTGTCGCACGTGTGGAGCTCGTTTCGTTTGCCCAGTAGGCGACATGGACCACCACCCCTCTTTTATAATCTTGGTTTTCCTGTTTCTACTCTACATGGGTCGATCATTAATACGAATTTTCTCATCGGTACCAAACCGTGTCATATAGTTTCGGGGTAAAAAATTGTGTGGATTTGAAGTAAGAGAAGATCCACTAGACAACAATGGTTAGGTGCCTGATTTGAATATGCTGGATCTTGTGTTTGAATCGCTTGATTTGAATATACTGGATCTTGTGTTTGAATCGCTTGATTTGAATATGCTGGATCTTGTGTTTAAATATGAAAGTTTCTTATTAGAATAACCTCGAGGGCCACATCTGTTGTCATTTTGGTGGAGGTTCGATGGATGTGAATGGGACGCTGCATGTGTCCATAGAGATCGGTCAAGCGGCCAAATATCCATACATAACATGTAGTTAGTTCCTTTTACTCCCAATCGAGTCTTGCCGACTTGATATTTGATTGGTCTGATCCTATCGGACGAATGTTGGCAGTAGTTTCTTGAACAGCCGAATTGCAGTGAGACTTAATGCAGTGTCAATGGGAAACATGGGAAGAACAGGCAATTTTCTTGCATTGTCAGAGTCTCGCTGTCTTCATACATTTTATTAGCATGATCCTGCAGAAGGAATGCAGATCATAATTTCTCGTATGGTGCCAGTGCGCATCAATGTAATCTCGATCGACTTCCAGTGCTTTAATGACTGCTGCCACAGATAAGAGATGATAAAATGATTTGTAATGTTTGGTCTTTCTATATTGTGTTTTGATCTTTACCTGTACAATATACAGATATGTTACGTTTATTTTGGACATTAATAAATGTATTGTGTCAGAAAATGGGAAGTGTCACACACTAAACTTGTCGTTTTTTTTTTTTTTTAAAGAAACCCTAATATGGGGAAACTTGCAATATAATATCTCATGTAAAGTTATCGAAAAACTTTGACATTAATAACTACCTGTTATTTATTTTTAATAAAGACAGAGTGAGTTGCACTTATATCAATGGCAACTAGGGTTTTTGCTGGGAGAGAATGAACAAGAAAACCTTCTAAAAATTCAAAATATCAATGATTATCCGATATAGTGTACGGTTTAATTATTTGATAAAATTCGGATACTCGACTCACGTAGCTGAACATGTGTTTTTTTTTTTTTTGGCACAAAAGTCTTGACATTGTCTAAAAAATTCCTAATTTACTCATTACACATCCTTATGTGCATATAGTGATTTCTAATTGAATAATCTATGGACATAACTATCCTTTTGTTTTCCTCTTCATGGAGACAAGCATCTAAGACGGGTGAATGTTGGTTGTTGCCATTCAAATTAAAGAGGCCTCTAGCATCATGACCAAAAGAGGGAAAAGTGAAAGATTCCTTTGAATAGACAAAGGCACATGGACCATTAGTTGTGGGTGCGCACGGAAAACCATAAGAAAATACCTTCTTTTCCCACCGAGGGGAATTAAACGGCATTCCTACTCAACCTTCGATCTTAGAAAGTGGTTTTAACCCTTGTTTTAGTCGAATTCTTTAATTATGTGAATAGAGAAAGTTAAAGCGGATAATGATTGATCTTGTGTGGATATTCTTTTGCCTTGATATATGCTTTGTTCAGGGAGCACAAACTAAATCTCTAATAAAATGGTGTGATGTGGTTTACTGATGATGTGGGATATTTGAATAATTATATATGTGGAGGTTATGACCTCATAAAATGTCGTTTTCGGTACCAACAACAGTTGCTCTAAGCACATTTATTGTCATTATTTATATGGTGTAGACCCCGTAAAGAAATTAAAAAAGGGTTAGTCTCGAATTCCTAGTGAATAAATAATACCGATTGATGCCTTCATCACTCTTGAAATTTTGTGCACCACACCATTTGTTTTATGTTCAGGGAATAAGACAAGGTCAATGTCAAAATTAACATGCAATCCCACTCTGAGCTTGCTTGAAAATATTATATAACATTTTTTTACATATTAAATCCTCCAACCTGGCCTATTGGGAAAATGAATATCTCAAATATAATGGGATAATGTAGTTTTGATACCAAATCTTATCCCAAGTTTAGGATTTGGAGCTAAATTAGGCTGCAATCCAAATCTTAGCCCTTAATTTGTGCTGTAAACCAAAAAGTTGCTGGTCACTCATTCACAATCCTCATCACGCCTCACCTTGTCCTTGTTGTCGTCCTTCTTCGAACATTTTCAATTTTTTACCTCTGCATATCAGATGTCCAACATGCAAGTCTAACTTTGTGCAATTTTTTATCTCAATCGGTGCGTCAAACATCAAATTGTATGCACTTGCAACCAAAATGCTTATGTCTCTACTTATGTTTGATGTTGTTTCACGATTTTTAATAGGATATGCTAAGTCAAACAATTTAATTGAGAAGATCTCGATTCGTGTTGTGCATATGTCATCGGAATTAGCAATCTGGCCTTTCCAGTATAGGTTGCACCAATAGGTAAGGCTCCATACGGATTCGATATGGTGGAGTCAAATCATAATTTAAGATGAGACGGAAAGAGGGTGGAAAAAGAAAAAAAAAAAAAAAAAACTTTTTCCTCCATGCCCACTTGTACAACCCTCGGAAGCTACGAAGTTTAAAGAAAATAGAAAAGAAAAATAATTAGCCAACAACTGGTCTCGAGATAATGGTGACCAGTAATATCTTTCTCTAAGATGTGACTCTTGAAATCTACTCTTAATCCAAGGATTAAATTAGGAAAATATTCCCCCTTATCTAAACCAATCACTATATTCAATTAGACACATTTTCACGTTAGAAAAAAAAAACATAAACCAATGAATTATGAACTAATTCAGATATTTAGCCGCTCTCACCTTACATTACAATCCAATGTAAGATTTATTTTGCCTAATATTCTTAGACGCACGTCTGAGCAAGTGCAAAAGTAACTAGATTGTCCTATTTGGATCACTTTCATTTTTGGCTTTTTCCTTAATTTTAGGCATGTGGCTCACGCCAAAACGCATGAAACTTTCACAACCCCCTAACCTTAACACATAAAGCCATATATAATATTTTAATTTTAATTTTACCAGGAAAACATCTTTGCCCCTTGCAAATTATGGTCTTTAGAGTTTTATTTGAAAAGTGAAAGAAAATGGCTCTAATTTGCCATCGCAACTCAGTACTTTCTCGGCGGCTCCCGGTAATACATGAAAAATAAAAAGTGAACTGTATGCTCTTGTCATGGTCGAACATCGTTGACCGAATTGGGTCTACTAGAAGCTACCATCAATTATTCTAATCACCAGCGTGATGACAACCTCGTCAAGAAAATGACTACTCAGCATCAGATGCACGGATTCTTAGATACGTGGGGTATTTAGATATATGGTTGATAATCTACTCATATAGAAAAGCAATAATTACTTAATAATGCAACGCTATATCCTCCTCATCCCTACTCCTATAAGTTCCCCTTTATGATGACCTTTAGATATACAAAGTCATGTGTAGCCCTAATTCAACTAACGGCTTAGGCATCTCATGAACATGTTTTAATCTCTACATGTTGAGGATACATGCGGGTTGCTGATAATCGAACAAGATAAGGTATCCCAATACTCAACCCTAATGTCTGTTGATACGCCGAAGACCGAAATCAAGGGCTTAAAACAAGAAATCTTCGAGAAATATTTGTCCTCTTGCGCTCTATATACCTATTGAAATGCACGCTGTCCATGTGAGAGGAGATGCATGTACTATCAAGCTAATGTCCAAATTACAAAAATAGAGGGTTGGTGGACCTTATCGTGAATGTGAAAAGGAGATCCACCAAACTCTAATTATTGTCCTTCGCACTTCGAGCTAAAACGGAAAAGTGTCGATCAGCCTTTAAGTTGGTCGTGGCTTTATGATTCTGCACAGTTTGGGACGACTGTACATTCAGGGACCTTGCTACATTGATAAAAGAGGAGAAAGTCAGAATAGTCATAAAGGGGAAAGCAAAGCATGGAATCTCAAGATTTGAGAAGCGCCCTAGAATCGATTCGGCAATCAATTTTGTCGAACTAATTGGTACTGTTTTTTCTCCCTCTTTCCATGTTTGCATTGTCAGGCTATGTGTTCCACAAACACATTTAGTATTGAAGTTAACATTTTTTACTACCACAACTCAGCTTATAGATTTTAGTAAAATATCTCCTAATCTGTTGAGTAAGGAAGATGTTACTTAATTGGTTCCATGAAATTTTTTTATTGGAAAATGGAATCTTAGCATTGATGTTGCGAAAATTGAGAAAATTTGTACCAGAAGTTCCAAACTTTATCTATGGAATGCAATCAAGTCATAAACTTTTAAATTGGTTCTATTAACTTTTAAACCTTTTTTTCCCTAAAAAGTAAAATGAAATCTTTTCGATAACTAATACTTACAGCATAGTACTCAAAAGTTACTAATGTGACATCACTTGTCAAGATAATATTAAGCTCGAATTATACTTTTTAGTTTAAATTTAGAAATTCATTGAACCAATTTAAAAGTTTGGAACTCGATTGCTCATTTTGGTAGAGTTGATCAATGGGAGGCCTAGGTCGGGCTGGGCCCTTAATCGGGACTAAGATATTACTGGGGCCACTCATCTCTAAAAAAGAACATTACAACAATAAGATTGGGTGAGCCTAGCTTGAGCGTCATAACTATAGGTTCTTGTCTAAGCGTGGTTTGGTTTCACTTTAGAAATGGCTTTGGATGTAATGCAAATGCTTAAAGCCAAAGCTCTTTTAAGAAAATGCAAATTGCGTTTGGTAAAAAAAATTTGCAAAGCGATTTTAGGTTTAAGTAATGTTTGGCAAAAACACTTTTGTAATGGGCTTGAACTGCATTTTTAATATATTTTTATTAAAAATATATTAAAAATGCTTAGGCTACCGATGGGCCAGATTTGGTGTCGGCAGCCATCAACTGAGATTGCCCGAGGTCAAGCGACCGCCGCCAAAGGTTGCACGACCTTGGGTGAACGCAACCTTGGTCTCCTGGCCTCAGGCAGCCCTCATTGGCCATTCTTGCACAAAGAGATGTACAACAGCAAAAGAAGCAAAACTAGAAAACTAAAGAATTGATGAAGGTAGTTTTGAAAGAAAAAAAAATTAATCCTAGTTTCAGCGTTACACAAATTGCTACTTCGAAAAGTTAGTTCCTACTTACTTTTGACTTTCAATATTTCCAACATTTGGTCAATGCTACTTCAAAATGTTTATAAAAAAACTCCAGCATTTCATCATGGGAAAGCTAAACCAAACCCACCCTAGATCTTCCATCAAGCCCTTATTGCGCAAGCTAGATCTTGGGGCCCAAGACTAGGTATATTTCTCAATGAAGGTTTAGGACTTAATTGCACTAATTATAAGGTTAGGATCCCATTGCATTTCATTCAAAAGGTTTAGGCCTTCCAATACAATTTTCTCTTATTTACTCAATTATCATTTATTATCGAGGGCATCATTCTAACGAGTGCCCCTAAGATACTTGTTAAGGAAAAAATGAAGCAGTTTCGTATTCAAAAGACTAGTTATACTGAATATTAGAAAGGTTGGTACAATTTCCTTAATTGGTAAGTTTGACATTTTCTATTCCGAAGACTTTTTGACAACATCATTACAAAAGAACCTTCCAGTTATATCCAATTATAGTGCTCAAATTTGTCAAGCTTCATTTACAGGTCATTGCGAATCATCTTAGTATAAAGACGTATATTCTTCCTAATTGAATGAGTTCCAAGAACATTCTCAAAACCCTCCATGGTTTCTCTCTTGTCTGGTACAAAAAGGCTATGGTACTCATTAAAAGATGAATATCCAAAAAAATACCTGTTTGAGCATTGAAGGAAGTCAAAATTCTATCTTTGCCTCTCTACATGTTATCTTGAAAGTTGTATGCAATGCCATGTTCCGCGGAATGCATTAATGTAAAGCACAATTTGCACCGAGCCTTTTTTTTTCTACTTTAATGAGTAAAAGAAGAGTAAATTGTCATTACCCATTGCAGCAAAAGAAATGAAGTGGGGGAAGAAGTCCTAGGGATTGGAAAAGGGAGGTAACAAAAAACACATTGAATATTCCTCATCGCTTTGAAACTTGCCCTCTCTTTATGACACCCAACCGTGAGAAAAGATGTGAATTCAAAACTGGCTAAAAGGAATTGGGAAAGAAAGGCAGAAAAGAGAGTGGAAAAAAGCAAAAAATGAAAGAACGAGAAAGTAGGAATCTTAGAGAGCAAGAGATAAAGATTGGTCCACCCCCAAATTGAAATTGAAACGATTCTAAAATTTTCCTCCCCTCCTCACTTTTCCTTTTTTGCATGTCGAAAACATGTTTTCTTTCGTGGTGCAGACATGGTCCTCTCAATTCCAAAAGCACTCCTTTCATCTTTTCAAAGTCGGGCCTCTCATCTCTCTCTCTCTCTCTCTCTCTATCCGACATTTCTTTCTGGCCCCTCTCCTTTTAAAAGCAAGACCTTTTGCGGCTCCCGTCTTTTACTTCTATTTGAAGTCATGGCCATTGAATTCTGGTGCTACCTCACTATAACTTGATCAGATTGAGAGAGGGAGAGAGAGAGAGGGAGAGCTCACTTCACTTCTGGATTATCTAGGGCTCGTCATTCTTGATCGAAGCATCAGCTCCTTGCCTCTTGGTCACCGCCACGTGTTGCCCGTGAGTGGGTAGATTAAGGTCAAAAACTGGTTGGTGGGAATGGTGGGGTTGGGTCATGTGGTGTACCTAAAGATTGTCATGAAGCTGTTTGGCGGGAAGGAAAATTGGCAAAAGAAGGCTATTTTGGGAATGGCTTATTGATCCAACGAAGAGAGAGTCGTAACCCTGGGACACTTTATAATCCGTGTGGGGACAAATTATCGACGATTCGATGGGATTGGAATTGCCCCGTTTCAAGTCGAGAATTCAGCTGAATTGCCTACTTGATGATATGTCACGGCATAGGCAATGTTTCAATAATCGGTCATCAATACTTCCTCGATCTCAAAGAGATTGAAAAATGCAACTAAATTATAACCAATTGAAAAGATCTTTTAATTTACAATTGTTCCTCTTCTATTATCGTTGGTGTTGTTGCCTATTGAACTAACAACTCCATTAACATTGGTACCAGCGGCTACCGCAAATTAAAATAGAAGTTTGCGTCTAATCTCCTCACTCTACCAAAGATCCTCATCAATGTTGTCTATCTCACTCCTGATTTACAATGTCCCTCAGTAACTTTATCTCCTATTCATCACATATCTCAAATTAGAGGTCGTTAGCCTCGAAGGCGTTTAGTCTGATAAGGCAAACAATTCAATAACCTTAGACATTTAGTCACTAGAGACGAGGGGTCAAGTGTAGTGGTTAGAGGAAGTTGTGACATCTCAAATCCCACATTGAAGGTGAGAGATCCACCTCTAATGGTCACCACATTGTGTGGTTGCTCAAAGTATGCCATGTGCCACCAGAGCAATACCCTATCAACTAGATCTTTGGTTTGTGGACGGACTAGGTTCATACACAATTTGATAAGGGCAAGGAGTGACTGTTGAGGCGAGAAAGCTTGCCAAAAGCAAGCCTCCAAGTAGACTCTTAGGATGGTGGAGGGTACGGAAATAAATCGGACCACACATTGAATAGGCAAAATATTGTTGGCGATACAGGCCCACACTATTGAGGATGTTGATTTTAAGTGGGAGAGTTTATAACATCTTAAGTTCACGTCAAATGGGAAAGATCTTGTTGAATGATATATAAGCTTATCATGTTTATTGATATATAAACTCACACCCACCTTATTTGATTAGCACCTTGCATGATTACTCAGAATATTTCTTTTGGGGCTAAGCCCACTTGAAATGGACTAGATCATTATAGAGAGATCCAATTATAAGAAATTATAGGCTTCTTGATGGAGAGAGATCATTAATCATTTGTGAATTGGACCTTTCGCGGTTACTAGATGAGATAAAAATGGACCCTTAGGTTGGCTTGGGTTGATGTGACATCCTTTAAGGCACATCAATTGTAAATCCATGAACTTCAAAGGCACATATACAATATAAGTGAACCACTGAGGTTTACCCTAGTGGCCACCATTCCAACATGAAAGGGAGAGGTAGGGGGTTTGAATCCTCACTTTCTCAAGGAGGGTTGGGGTGGAGACGAATTTGTTTCAGGAGTGGGTTTTGACTCCCACCCCTTGCAGGAGGAGGGGGCAAAAGTCTGAGAGTGAGAGTTAGCATAGAAGTAGAGTAGGACTGACCAAAAAAAAAAAAAAAAAAGAACTTACTCTAGAAAGTAATAACAATTTTAAGTTTGATATGCACATGAAAGCCCAAATCTGCCTTTCATCTGGTATTTATTTTAATGCATCTAAGAATGCATGTCACTCACTTAACAAAGGGTGCTTACGAAGAGCATGTTGATGATAAAAATTGACAGATGAAAACCATCTAACTCAATTAAACCAAGTAAGTGCCACAACTAAATCATAGAGATGCAAGCGTAAATGCCCCGACTTAACTCTTATGCAACTTGATGACTATTACCTTTCTTAAAAGTAAAAGGGAACGTTAAATTCGAAACGTCCAATCTAACTAACCTAAAAATCATAATGATCCACTCGCGTGCTATCAAATTCGAGAATGAATGAAGAAATGTCCAACAAGGGACACGGAGAAGGCTCGGTGATGATTAAGAACTCGACTTTCTTGTACTCAGGCTCCATTTTGATATTCTCGTCATCATCATTCTCCAACATGGACAACATGACAACACTATTAGAATATTTAAATTTTGAACTATGCTTTTATATAAAAATTTAAATTTTTAGAACATGATGTCAAAGTAGGAGGTCTAGAATTCAAATCTTTCCGGGCATTGGCTTAGGCCAAAGTCTATCCTTAACCAACCATTCATTTAACAATTCAAACTTTTGGGTTAGACTTCCTAACATGGCATCAAAGCTAGTACTATCCTTTCACAAATACCTGACATTTCCTTGGCCACGGAATAGCTCATATGATGCCTAATGAGCCAAGAACATCGGACTAGCCTTCCCTCTTAAGATAGTTTCTAACAATATAATGGTGAATCGTATCCTCACACTAGAAAGTACCATACCTAGTTTAAGTTGCGCATCTAATCCCTTATATACATAACACTTCAATACAATAACCAGTTTATGCCTTCCATGGCTTCATCAAGAAAGCAACATTGGCTCTCAACTAATTTATACACGGGAGGCCAACTCCACCATCAAAGATCCTCTAAAATGATTTTCATTCCACTCTAGGGTTCCTAGCATAAATGACATGATGCCACTCTCACAACCTAGTTGTATTATCTCTTCTGCAAAACTTTTTCTTCATTTTGATACCACAAAACCCTTACTTTTCAACTCACAAGTAGGGGTGAGCATGATCCGGGTTGGGCCGGTCCGCTTCCTAACTTTAGGACCAATCCGCATAGTGCTGGTCCTCAATTTTTGGGACTGAGGACCGACCCTATTGAGCTTGGGACCGATAACCGGACTAACCCGATGGGTTCGGTCCAGTTCTAGGGTCAACCCAGTTCCAATTGATAATTTTTTATTTCATTTTTATACTCCTTAAAAAAATGATTGAGGACCGAATTAACCCAATGGGTTCGTTACGGTTTCAAGGTCAACCCAGGACCAACCAATAATTTTTTATTTCTTTTTTTGTACTCCTTAAAAAAACTCGATTGAGGACCAAACTGACCCTATGAGTTCGGTTCGGTTTCAAGGTCAACCTAGGACCAACCAATAATTTTTTATTTCGTTTTTTGTACTCCTTAAAAGGGCAACCGAGAACCATACCGATCCAATGAGTTTAATGATGAGCGAGGTCAGCTAAAAAAGGCAAATGGTGAGAGTTAAGTGGGGTGAGCATCGAACAAAATGAGCATTGAATGTCGAGTGGGAAGCAACAAGCCAAGCGAGCATCGAGCGGCAAGCAGCACGAGTGACCCAAAGTGAGCAAGGCGAGTGTCAAGTGGTGAGCGGAGAAATTGTTTATTTTGATTTTGGCAAATTGAAGACTAAGATGACAAATAAGACATAAGAGAATGAATACTAGAGAATAATGTCATAAGGAGCTGTTTATACCTTTTTGAACGCCATGAAGACTTCTCACAAAAACATTTTCTTCGTTCCTAAATTATGACTATTAACACTGTAAAAGACATTAAAAATCTAAGTTAGTATAGAACAATGTAACATTACTTGAACTTATCACAAAAGAGCCGTTTAATATTATTGACGCCGTTTATTTTAAGGTTTTCTATATAAAAAAAAATTATAAGTAGTATATATATAGTCATAGTTGATATGGGTTGGACCGACCTGGAACTTTCATGACCGAGAACCAACCCGCATAGCTGGTTCGGAAATTCTAGGACCAAGGATCAACCAAATCTCCCTAGGAACTGGACTAGGACCGGCAGGATTGGGTCGGTCTAGGGTCGGTTCATGGTTGACCCTCGACCGATGCTCACCCTGACTCACAAGTGTATGGGGGAATTCGGTTCATGACACGTGGCCTTTGTTGGTCATCCCCTATGGTTGGTGACCAGTTGAGGGAATAGGTAAAAAAGAAAGAAAAAGGAAAGATAAGAAAATGAAAAAAGAGAAAAAAATCAGAATATTTTTAAAAAAAGTGCAAAATCATTCACAACGGCGGCAACCATGCGAGAGAAATTTTTTTGTCTATGAAGTTCATGGATTGACATAATTTCTCTTGTTGCAAAGTACTTTTCATCACCTTAGACAACGCATGACAACGCTTTTGTTCCCGGGAAGAGTTTTTTTTTCAGAAATAGTTCTTTTCTATTTCTGCTCCGGGGAACAATTTATGAGTAAAAGAACCCGTTTGGTAACGACATAAAATTTCTACTCTTGGAATAGAAAAATAATAGAAATGCGTTTGGTAACGCAACAATTTCTTTTTTGTATTTATTCATTTTTTATTCTTCCCGACGGGTCATCGCCGCCGCCGCCCGCCCGCCGCCCGCCCCCGGCCGGCCGCCACCGCACGACCGCCGACCGCCGACCTTCACCGCCGACTATCGCCGGAAGCCCATCGGCCCGACAACCCGCCGGGCGGCGGCGGCGGCGGCGGCCGGCGACCGGCGGCGGCGATGGGCGGTGGCTCGAGCGGTTGATGGTGGCCGTGGCAAGAAAAAGAAATAAAAGAAAAAAATTAGCTTATTTCTAGAAATTGTTCCCGGGAACAAGAAACAATTTTTTTTTGCTTCTCGTTTCTACTCCAAATCTATTTCCGGGCTAACTTTCTATTTCTCGGGAATAGAAAACAACTAACTGCGTTACCAAACAAGTTTTTTTCTTTTTTTGTTCCGGGGAACAAAAGAATAGAAACCAGGAGAAACAGAAATGTTCTCATGCTCTACCTAGGCCGTTTTTCTAGTATCGAATCCATTGTACATTCCCCTAGGTGCATTTTGACTACTCAGTGTGAGCTCAACCTCAAGATATACATCCGCCTCGAAATCTAGTTCATTTAGATGTAACGATTTATAGCGGAGCTCGAAAGGTTTGAAAATGAAAATCTGAGTTCGAGCAGATAAGTTATGCTCCTGCCCTCTTTATTAGTGAACACCTAATTCGAACTTCTCCAACAGGACACGCACGCCCCGTTTCACATCGTGTCAGAGAGTCATCGCGTCCTTTCGCGCGCGCTCCTGAAGACCCGAGGGACCATTTCTTTCGCAATCATGAGGCACGCATCGAAGTATATTTCTGCGCGCGAAATAGAAGTCATCTCAAAAGCAGCAGCTATCCTCCAGCCTACTACTGATAAAAAGGCAATATAAAAACCACCAAAGCGAACGAGAAAAAGGAAACCCTATCCACTCCCGCGAGACCATCTCCCTCCTCAGCAGGAGCCCGGCAGATGCAGCGTTAAAGTAAATAGAAAATGCCTAACCCGCCATTCAAAAACTCAGCTTGCAGGAAACCCTAAAAGGAGAGGAGGCAGAGGCACCTGCACAGGTGGGATGATATCATGTATGATTCCGAGCTCTCCTCTCGGCGGATCGCGCACATGCACGCACCAGCGCCGAGAGAGAGGCAAATAGAGAGAGAGAGAGAGAGAGAGAGAGAGAGGGGATCGTGATGGGCCGGCATCAAAAGCATACAAACGGCTCGCATCTGGGGATTTTTGTCAAACGGGGATGGCGACAAAAGATGGAACCCCGCCCGCCTGGAAACTCGTCATAATTGCGGAAAGAAGCCAAGCCACCCCCTATGGCTGTGGACCATTTGCTGCATGTGTTTGCGCAACGTGCATGCCAAGGAAAGGAAAGAGATCGTACGTTGCCTCAAGGGTTGGTGCGAGAGAGAGAGAGAGAGAGAGAGAGACGTGGTCCATTTTGGAGGCTTTGATTATTTTCTCTTGGGGGAGAGGGAGGGGGGGTGGCTGTCTTCGTCCTCTAGCCCAATCAGCCCTCAGCATCAGTTTTCTCCCTTTGGAGTCCGTGCCAAAGCCATTTAATTGCTTTACTCCCCCACCTTTGAACAAAAAAGAAATTATTAGATTTCATAAATTTGGAGTGAACGTGAATGATAATTATCGGTTACCCGTGTTGTAAGATAAGTTTGCTCATTATAACCTTACAATAACGCATAAGGGTATCAATTGATTAATTTTCATGCATAGTAATTGATAAATTTGTAGAAGACTAGTCATCTATAAAATATCATTGATCAATTACCTATGAATCACGTTGCGTCTGAAATTAGTATAACTAGATTAAGATAGGACATCAAGTACCACCTTGGCCAAGTTGTATAAGGCTTCTTGGCCAAAAAAAGAAAAAAAAAAGTGGTTCATCTCACGAGGCTTATTCTTTCTAGTGATTTAGAGAAGTCTTGGTGTTAGGTTTCATTCTTTGTCATTGCTCCTCGATCTTAGAAAATCTTGATTAATTTGTTGTACTTTGGTCAAGGTGAGCATCTGGCTTTGTACGTACTTGCACCGTGACAGGATTGGGGTGACGAAACTCTCAAGGCAATCCTTCAGCTTTTAATTTGTTTGCGAAGACTAAGAGCATTAAACTAGTAAGATTCTCGTTCAAGAAAAGGAATGAAAATCAGTGCCATTTCTCATGAGTGATTATTCTGCTTACTCTAATGCGTGACTCAGGGAAGAGTTTGAGTCAAGTACCATGTGCACTTCGACCAACAAAAAGTACCACGTGCACTGACTTTCCTTTTTTATGCTTGACTATTCTACTTCCTTTTCTTACTCTCCCTGTCCAGCTGGCTTCTATGATAAAGCTTGTTTCCCTTCTATTTCTCTTCTTTGATTTGCAATAATTATTATAAGCCACGGATCTCCATAACTAGAACACATATAATGGGTAAAGAGATTAACATGGGTAAAGAGATCAACATACCTAATTTTGAATCCATCGTTTTTTATTCGGAATCTTGACGGTTCGAAGCTTAAGTACTTCTCTTCTATTATTGTATGTATCACTGGCTTAATAAAATGCCCTCCATTTTTAATGTTTAGTAAACACTCTTTATGTAAGAATAACTGTATATGTTAGGATTAGAGGAAAGATTTTAATATTATTTATAGAGTTTTCAATTAGACACTCTCATTATATGCTAGATTTAACTTGGCTCACACTAGTCAGCCATAATTATATTAATTAAAAAAATTATATATCATATTATTATATCAATACTGTAAAATAGTAAATTGCAATATATAATCAGCATTAGAAAAATTCTTACAATTATAACTCAAATCAAACATTTTATAGTAAATGTGAAACATGCAGTGGCTAAAGAGAGGTTGCTAACGTTGATTACTTTTTCCCATCTTTTTTCTTTTCCCCATAGAACAGGACATCTTGTTTTAGAACGACCTAAGATGAGAAGAAGCCATTCGATTATCTTGCCGAAATTACCTCACTAAAACAAACAAATTCTAGCTCCTACAATCATAATCAAGATCACTTAAGCCATCAAAGATCTTCAATTTTGAGAATCTTCCAAAATTTTCCCAAAAAATGTTACTTTTCCAATTTCATCAACTTACGTTTTCAATCATCGGTCCTCTTGCAATGATTTCTTACCTTTTTCCCATCAAGTGCACCAAAACTTCCATAAGAAATGTTTGAGTTTCCGAAATTCAATACAGCCAAACAGGCAATTTGACTTAGTACTATGTACGCACTACATCCAAAATCACCATTCCACGAACGTGCATGGAGGGAACAAAAAGATATTTTGAGGACAATCTTTCCATACTGATTGGACAAGAGAATTGTTCCATTCAAAGTATAATATGGAGGTGTATGCGAAGGATCTTGCTCCATTAACCCCATCAAGTTGAGAGAGTTTAGTTTTTTCGACATTGTTTTTTCAGCTTAGGAACCAGAAGTAACTCGCTCAAATTCCACCAACCACGTGGAAACTCTTTTGGGTTAGGGCCATATGCAAAGGCTAAAAGTCTAGATTTATCAGCTCATGAGACTTGCAAGATGTTTTATGGCCTTCTTGTAGCTTGGTCTTCGTGGCCGTACTCTTAAATTGTAAATAAAATGATTTAGCTTTTTCGAGTCGATGAACTTTCTATTGGCACTAGATGCACGTGAAGCGTTAAATCATGCATCCAGAAAATAATGTGCAAAATTTATGAATACTGATTAACCTAGTTGACTCCTATCAGATATAGTTTCGATGGCATTCATCACTGAAAAAGTAGGCTTACATCTCCCAAAAGCTCCAAAATGAGAGGAAAACACTCACAATGTTTATTTCACCTCGCAAAAAATCCTAAATTTTCCTCACATTTTCTGCTCCAAGTTTAATCATCCCCCATCTCCAAAGCATAGTATGAAGACGGTTTAAAAAGAGTGCCAAAGTGGCTAGTGAAATCGAATTTTGGTGATATAATGTAAGGGATGGCACGAGGAAGGCGGGTCCTATTCTTGCCCCACTATTTTTAGAGATGACTTATCCCCGTCCTGTGCCTAGTAGGGCATATTTATGTACCCCATCCCCAACCCTAGTGGGTACATACGGATTTCCACATCACACTTGCCCCCTCCTCAATAACTTTAAGCTTTAGAGCTTTAAATTTATTTTATTCAACAATAATTTTTTGACGTAATATTCTTAAATTTATTAGCATGAAGTTTAGTAAGGAAAACTTTCATTATATAGATTATGAGAAAAGGAAATAAATCGGTGGAAGTATTCATTTTAGCATTCGAATTTATGCAGAAAAGTAAGAAACTTTCCATTGCCAAAATAACAGAACTTATACATAAAGAACCATGTTAGTACTAGAAATTTTCATAATTTAAACATAGGAAAGCGGGTCGGGGCGAGCTGGCGGATTCGAGGGATGGGCCTGACCATATCCATCCCCGGCCCGCCCTACATGCTAGGCGGGAAAATTCACTCCATCCCTAAACACAATGGTTGCGGGTTTATGGGCTTCTTTTTGGATGAGGTAGAACGTATATTTATCAGGATGGTTAAAATTGTCGTCCCCACGTAATGTGCTTGCTTAGGTACAGGTGCACCAGCAGCATTTGCTAGCCACACAACAACGAGGCTATATGGTTTGGAGCACCTATCTATTGAATGTGACCATTGTGATGGTCTCTTTTTTTGGAAAAATTGTATTTTTCTTCTCTGTACTTTCACGCTTTACGCTTTTTCCAATTAGATGTCTGTACTATGAACTTTTCAAATCCATTTTTTCTATTTACACAAATAGTCTAATCAAGTCCCTTAACACTATATCAATAAATCCAACTAATGTGGCTGTCGAATGACAAAGGAATGCGACGTGGGTAACATTTTGCTAATGCTAATGCCACATGAATGGTGCCATGTGAAATAAATAAAATGAAGAAAAAGACTTTTTTTTTTATATATATATTTTTCACGGTAGCGTCCATATCATGAAAATGTTATCTATATCACACTCCGCCATTGTTCAACGATTATGTCTACTGAATTTTACCAAATTAAGTGCCGAAGGGTCTTGACTAGACTATTTGTATGAATAAAATGATTTGAAAAATCGAAGTGTGGGGCTTAGATTAAAGGAAAAAAGCATGAAAGTATGACTTTTCCATCCTTTTGTTCTATCCTAAATATGCAGTTTATTGTGAGAATTGAGTGCTAATGTGGCAATTGCAATGGCGATATGCAGTGGCAGTGTGAGGGTTCTTGTTCTTTGGGCTTCTGCCACTCGTTGTTACTTGTTCTTTTCTTAACACAATCTTCTGGGTCAAGCAACAAGAAAGTGTCTCTTGTTTCGTAAATTGCTACCTACGAGCGATGGAGCTTAATCACTTGATGCCACGGCTTCGTACCTGAATGCGCCTGAACCTTGAATCAGGAAAATTGGAACCTGGATCGACGTGCTGGGGTCCCTAGTTCGGTTGTTGAGGTCTCAGGCCTCTCCAACAGGGCCAGGGTCTCGTGTACGAGCTCATTGATCAGGACACCCCGCGGTTTCCGAGTATGGATACTAGGGCCCGACCTCGAGCTACCGAGTACAGGCGTCGGGATCAGGTTTGGGAGCCCGGTTACAGCGCCCTGAATCGTACCATTAGGTATGAAGGTTCAAGTGTCAAGGTCCCAAGTGTAACCGCGAGGGACAGAGCTTGTGCCACTTGGGGATCGAGGTTGTACTAGGGATCGCAATTCAAGGATGGGGACCGAGATCCAAGATGAGGTTTCAAGTCTACGTCCCAAGCGGACACCTGGGTGGGTGCGAGGTCGAACTTTTTAAAGATCCAATTAATTAGTGTCGGCTTCTGTTGTTGTGATTTTCTTATGCCGGTATGTGATTAATAGCCGATGCACTTCATTTACCTACGAAGAGGGTTTACAATTCTCAACCTATGTATGACCCATTAAGGCTCCCTTATTCTCACGATATACTTAAAATGAGTTGATGAAACTAGGTGTCTTACGATGTCCAATTATCATTTCATTCTCCTTACATTCCGACTTTCAAGCTATCAAAAGGGCTTAATGCGATACAGACGATAACTCGGGGTCCGCCTCCCGATGGAATCAAGCACTTGTTCAAGCGAAGCCGTACCTCGTGCAAGACCTATACAAAATATTCAACTACGTTCTTTCCGGAACCACTTGCGCACGAAAGTTTTAATGCTTTAGACAACTTCCATTATTCAGACCAAGACATCTTGACGTTGTCTAGCTCTCGCGGCGCGACAAGTGGAGGTGTAGCGGAGCCAAATTTTTCTCCATCGGCTAGCGTTTAATGGCAGCCGGAGGCGCGGTGGGCCCATGGGCCCCGCTAGTGGGCCTTGGGCCGGGGACCGCCGTAAGGACGGACGAGGAGGGGCCGTCTTTTTTAGCTCGGCATTGGATTCCCAATTCTTGTCCCCTTCCCCCCTCGAATCCGAAGCCTCAGCCGAAAATGACGTCTTACGTCGTTTCAAAAGGGGCCACGCCTTCTATTCACCTAGAAAAATGTTTCAAATCTTCTTGGGAGAAAATTAAGGGTCGTTTGTCATCGCGAACCGCGTGATAATTGACTCGGTGGGACTCTAGTACCGTTCTTGGAGATGGTGCGCACCTAAAGATTTCTACTTGTTAAAGGGACTATTGGAGCATGATGATCCAGCTCAATAGAGTTTGCAGTATTCTAATTAGATTCAAATTCGATTGTTGGTTCAGTCTATAATACTCGTAATTCGATTTTCCCCTTGCTTTGAAGTTCTTGACTTTTTCGCTTTTGCACAAAATCCTCTCTCTGCGGATGGAGTGGTTTTGGCTTTGCGAGGTGCCGTGAAGGGCCTTTGATGCAAAATGTTTGACTTGTTAGAATATTTAAATAATAAATCACGCCTTCATTTAAAAGCTTAAGCTTTTACAACAGTTAACAGTGATTTCACAAAATTTCACATGGTATCAAAGTTATAAGGTCATAAATTCGAATCTTCTAGGTTCCTATTTGCCTCCCCAATTAAATTTTCACGCTTAATACTAAACAAAAGACTAAATGTGAGCCATAACTTTTGATAGTCGTTTTTTTTTTTTGTCGGTCTCTGCTCTATTCCTACTCTACACTCACTCTCCCGGGCTGCCCGCCTCTTGCATGGGATCAGCCACCTCGAAACTTACACGTCCCCACCCCATCCTCCCACGAAGGTATGGATTTGAACCTATCACTACAAAATCTCATAGTCATTTGATAAAGGTTAAAATCTCATATGACTGACAAGAACTCCATATCACCTTTTGATAGTCGTTTGATAAGGTTGTTGTTGCTTTATAGAGTCGAGCGGGACGATGCGAAGGGGGATGCATCCTACATTCAATGCAATGACGATGCATCTTATTAAAGCTGATAATTCAAGTTGGCGTGTCCTAAACACGTTAGCATAAAAACATCACAATTTTGATTTTCTTTTTTGTTATTATCTCAAACGATTGAATTACGATAAAAACACACTACCATGTCTTGATTTGTGTCAACATAGAGGATCTAGCATAGCATTTCGTGTCATAGCGGATTTCCTCCTCCTTAATTCGCATCCCGCATCATTTCATTACAATGGGTTGTAATCAATATTGCCAGCCCCGCATTTTCGCATACCTCTGCCATTCAATTATCTATAGACCAAATAAATGGGACAAAAACTGAAGGCAAAAACTGAAAAATCAAAGTCTTAGAGAAATTCGTTGAGCAATCTTACCTTGCGGAGAATCATTGCTAAATGCGGAACTTCTCTAGCGTATAATCTTGCTGAGTTCATGTTGCTTACAAGAACCTCGACAAGGAGAATTTACCTAAAAGCCTAGTCCATGTTAGGCTCTGTTTGGCAACTTGCCCAACAAGAATAATTTCGATTTTTTGTTCCTAATCCGCCTTTGGGACGAAAACGTTTGGTAAAATTTTGTTCCTGAACAAATTTGTTCCTGAACAGCTTTCGGACAAGGTTTGAGAATCTAAAATTTGATTCTCGGAAGAGAATCGAAAAGAGAATCAAAACGGTAAAACATTGTTCTTCTCTTTTATCATCTCGGTTGCCATTCGCCATTGCCCGCCGCCGTCCGCCGCGCCCGCCGCCGCCGCCGCCCTGCCGCCGCCGCCGCCGCCGCTGCCGCGTCCGCCGCCGCTGGGCCGGGTCCGCGAGATCGCGGAGGCTCGCCAGCCAGGCGAGGTCCTGGCGAGCTCGCGGAGGCAAGCCCAGCCCACCGGCGAGGCTCGGCTCGCCAGATCCGGCGAGGCCCCGGCCTCGCCGGGTGGCTGCCGGCCTCGCCCCGGACCGGCGAGGCCGACCTGCCACCGACGGGCCGGGCAAGCCTCGCCTAAGTGGCCGGGCGAGCCTCGGCGGGCAACCGGCGAGGCTCGGCCGCCGAGATCGGCGAGGTCGAGCCTCGCCAGGGCGGTGAGGCTCGCCTAGCCATCGGGCGAGGCTCGCCCGGCCCCGCCTAAGTGGCCAAGCCGCTCGCCGAGGCCGGGCGAGGCGCCCGCCACCGGCGAGGCTCGGCGGGCCGGGCGAGCCTCGCCCGGCCGGCGAGGCTCGCCGACGGCGAGGTCGAGCCTCGCCGAGGGCCGGGCGCTCCGTGAGCGTCGCGCCTCGGCCTCCTCTGGCCGGTCGCCGGTCCGCGACCGGCCAAATGAAGAAGAAGAAGAATAGGAAAAAAAGGGGAAAAAAAAAAAAAGAAAAAGAAAAAAAGAAAAAAAGAGAAAAAAAAAAAAAAAAGTAAAAAAGTAAAGAAATTATTTAAAATTTATTTAAAAATCAAAAGAAATTATTTAAAATTTATTTAAAAATCAAAAGAAATTAATTTGGAACAGAATCAATTAATACTACCAAACGCAATTCTATTCCAAAATAAAAATTTTGGAAATGATTACTAAACACGTGTTTTTACTCGTAATCGGTTTAAATGTAATAAAAAGACCGATTCTATCGATCGGCCTGATTCCTAACGTAATCGTTACCAAACGCGCCCACGTTAAATTCCAAGAACTTAGATAAAAGAATTGAAAAATGCTTATGTCTCTAAACTTATGGGCCTCCACTCCCAACATTCTGGCCTCATTTATATCTTAGAATGATGAGGTCTGAAAAGTCTTTGGGCCTCCAGGGAAAAACAATTTTGGAGCCCAACTGATTTTTTTAGGATGGTTGCTACGATAACATGCGTGGTGTAGCAGCGACCCAACTGTAACCAAGTGTGGCAACGAAATATGATGTTACTTTTAGTTTGTGTAATTTGGCTGATCCAATGAGTTCCGATTAGTGTGTTCAATTTCGAGCAGTTCTGTTTTAACTCTTTTACTTTCGATAAGTTTTGTGAATCTAGTATTAGACTTTTATTTAATCAAGAAATACCTTAAATTTTTTGAATAGCGTAAATTTTGACATGTAAAATTATATATAACTGTAATAATGGTATATGACAATTTGATTAGACAATAGTAATTGCTATCATAATTATATTTAGTTGTGCCTACTTTCATCAAAAGCCGTGGAGTCATGAGGCGAGTAGAATTTATTAAACCTCAACACCCGGTCAAGTTCCTACAAGAATTGTTGCCTAACATTTTTTTCCATTTATGTAACAATTATGATTCGAACTTGATAAAATTGTTTGCTTGAGGATTTGAAGTGGATATATAGACTCGGTCAAATTCAATTCCAAGTTGCATGTCAAAAGACTCAACTTATCTCAATCTACTAAATCGAAAAAAATAAAATAAAAACCCTCAACCTCATTTTGATGTGATAGAAAAAATTAAAAGCGCAATTTCCAGTTCATTATCTCGGTCAATTTACACCTCCCTATAATTAGTGATTACCCTGAACATCACATCTACCTTTCTATAGCTTTAGATTTCATTGCTCAATTAGTTGACGAATGGAGATTATTAGTTCACAATCAATTCCTTTGAGTGAAACGAATCTCTACTAGAGAGTCTCGTTCATAGCAACAAAAGAAAGAGGGTCGGATGTATGAAGGACGGAGAAGCTTACTGGCTTATGCTTCATGTTGTTAAGCACACATATGATCAAGACCAAAGAAATCGAAGAAATCATTCTCTCTATTTTCGAGCCCTGATTGAAGAATGCTTCTAATTTGCCCCAATTCTTGGAGCAAGAAGCGTCTCCATCTTTTAGAGTACTTCGCAAATCAGCTTCCCAAGGTGGATTCGTTGTTGGGATAGAAAAGCAATGTTACATAATTGACGGCATTTTTTACTCAGAGGACTAATGAGGTAGATATGAAATTAGAGCAAAGGTTACCGATCTTTTTTAAAAAAAAAACGTTCCGGACAAGACTGAGACCGGACCTAGAGAGATTCTTTTTCAGTAAATTAAATTAGGCCTTTTGGAATATTAGTAGAAATTCCTTACTTTGCAAATCCGACAGCTGACGAGGAGCCATTTCCGACCGGTTCTTCCCGGGACGACAAGAAAGACGGCGGTAATCCACATCGACACCCCACCCCGTATCGCGACACGTGGCACCTATATAACCTCCCATCTCTGGCCTCATTTCGCCGCCTTTCCTGTTCCCCCTCTCTCTCTTCCCCACGATCATTTTCCTTCTCCCATGGAGAAAGAAAGAAGAAGGTTCCCGACGCCGCTTCGATTTTCCCTCGCTTTCCCGGATTCCAACCACCTTTCCCGAGAAAATTAATTAGGCGAGAAAAATCCGCCGCGATTCCGCCTCGCCTGATCATGGACGACGACTCGGTCGTCCCCGTCAATTGGGAGTCCCTCGACGCGCTGGTCATGAAGTTCGCGCAATCCGAGAACCTGCTCGTCGCCGAGGAGGCCGGCGGCGGCGCCCCCCTCCCCCACGCCGCGTCGCCGCCGCCGACGTCGCCGTCGTCGCCGTCGTCGTCGTCGTCGTCCTCCTCCTCCTCGTACTTCGCGCGGCTGGCCAACCGGCAGATCCGGCGGGCGCTGGAGGCCGGCGACATCGACGCCGCCATCGAGCTCCTCAGGTCCCACGCGCCCTCCGTGCTCGACGATCACCGGATCCTCTTCCGGCTGCAGAAACAGGTGAGCCCCGGTTCTCGAGTCTCTTCTCCGTTTCGGGCGGCGGTGGTTTTCGTTGACCCTTTGCACGGGATGAAGCTGACGGTCGATTTGGTCGGTAGCTAGGCGCGTCGGGATTTTAATCGAGCTCTTGCTCTGTTGCAGAAATTCATTGAATTGTTGAGGAAGGGGACGGCGGAAGATCGCGATGCCGCCATTGAGTGCTTGAGAACGTCTCTTGCACCCTGTGCTCTGGATGCTTACCCGGTACGTAATTCCTTTTTTTCTCGAATGATTTGCAAGCATGTAGGTGCTTATTGACGATTGATGTGGTTGGGGCAGGATGCCCATGGACGTCGGTATAGGCAGTTGCAAACTTTAGCTTGGTCGAAATGACTGAGGAGATTGAATTTAATTGACTTCATTTTGATGAGTAGTCTGGGTATAGTCTGATGCCTTTGCTTTTCTTGCTTAAGGAAGCGTATGAGGAGTTCAAGCACGTTCTTCTTGCCTTTATATATGACAAGGATGATCAGTCTTCTCCTGTGGCGGATGAGGTGGGTTGCTCTAACTACTGTATTTGTCTTCAGTATCATTGGGTCTTGTGGAAGACTATAATCTTTTGTATCTTTATCGTGGGAGGGTGTAAATTCTTAGCTCTTTTGTTCTCCGAGAATAGGTAAATTGATGGAAGTTGGTGCTTATTGTTGGGGGGATTTCAAAGGGATTATTTGCCCCAAACTTGTTATCCCCAGAATAGATACCAGCCAATTGTGCCAAGCCATTTCTTTTCTTGTTATACACATGAGACAATAGAAAAGCTAACAATGTGGCATTTTCATGCTGTCAATATGCTAAAGCAATTAGTGTGGTGCTTAGAATTTTCCTGCTCCCTTATGAGGCTAATGGTTTTGACAAGATCTTAAAAGAATTTATCAGTTACTTATCTTCTTCCCATCTGTCTTTTGATAGTTGGGTTCAGCACGTTTCCATTCTTTGATGTTTTGGGTGGTGGAGCAGAGTCACATATTGTATGAACGCCAGGATAATTTAATAATCAGGCTTGATGGGTAGTGGCCCATTACTGTCAAGGAGCTTTGGTGAAAGGATTAAGAAAAAGGACTGGAGCACTTTTGTGATAGGCTCATCACATTTCCTGCTGTGCATATGCAGACCACTGAAGCTAATCTTGGACTTAATTCTCTTCCACCGTGTTAATATAAGGAATGGTGCGTTTGGTTAAACTTTTGGGGAAAGCCATTGGGAAAATGCAAATGACTCTAAGTTAAAGGAGTTTTCTAAAATGCAAATTGCGTTTGGTAAATTGTAATCTAAAAGTGTATTGTAAAATATCTTTGAGCAAAATAGTGTTAGGAGAAATTTACATTTATAGATGACTTTTGTGGTAAAAAAAGGAAAAAAATAGTTGGTTGGCGAAGGGCAGGCGGCTGCTAGCATCGCCGTGGCTGACGTCTCAAGTAGCACGACCTTAGGTGGCCGCTAGAGACTATTGGTGAGCGCCGCCTGGGGTTGGGTGACCCCTAGTGACCACCGGTGAGGGCCGCTTGGTCGCACGACCTCAGAAGGCCCTTCATGGAGGTCGTGGCGACCCAGATGATCTAGGTCGTCGGAGGTCACGCGACCTCTGCAAGGGCCACGTGGTCGCACAACCTTGGGGGCCCTTTGCGGAGGTTGCGCCACCCAGGGTTGTGGTGACATGAGGAGGTCGTGTGATTGGCTGGCGACGGATACTGGGGTAGCCGCAACCACGCCGGCCTCTCTCCAGCCCGTCGCCGACCCATCGCAACCATGCCGATCGACATAGATGAACAGTAAATCACAAGGGCCTTCCGAAAATGTTGAAAGTCTAAGGCAGCCTAGGATCCACCTTGGGCTTTCAGTCTTTGAAAGGCCAGTATTGCCTCAAGGTGAGTCTCAAAATTTTTCCTAAACACCCAATATTTTGCCAAATGGGCTTTGGACACCCAAAGCTCCTTCCAAATGCTAGTCCCAAATGCAGCCGAAGTGGGCAAGATGCTCTCTTTGTGGCAAAGCAATAAGAATGTTTGCGTCATCCTCATCCTTCCTGGTTTGAGGTTAAAATCTGCATCTCCTTTTTGTACAAGTGATTAGTAGCTGGCATGGTATTGTTAAGAGTGGGGTTATACAGTGCTCCCATAAGCCCTTATAAGTTTGTGCTGACATCGTAAGTACTAGGAATTAAGTAATTATAGAATTGATAGCTCCTTTACATTCAAGTGATTAGTAGCTGTCGTGGTATTGTTAAGAGTGGGGTTATACAGTGCTCCCTAAGCCCTTATAGGTTCATGCTGACGTCATAAGTACTAGGAATTAAGTAATTATAGAATTGATAAAGGGGAGAATGTTCACAGCTTTAAGTTGTGATGGTTAGTTGATGGGTGTATCTGGAATTTTATCTCCTACTCAGCTTAGTCAGGCATAATCGGCTAAGAGAAAATGTTTGGCTAGACACTTCATCTTCATCTGAACTCTGTGCAAAGCTTTTCAGAATTAGGGTTGACCTTGCTCCTTGCTTTTGGAAATTTGCAACTGTTTGATGTATGTGATTATTAATGCACTACTTTGGAGGCCTCACGTCATGTTATGGATTATACTGATGGATAATATCACCTCTCTTCATCATGCAGTAAGTTGAGAATCCTGAATTAATAAAATTTGGCTACTCATTTGACAATCCTCTCAAATAGCATGCCCAAAATCCTATGCTACCTTCATTCATCTTTTGCTTTGTAATGGAGTGTTTCTATTATTTTATGGTTCTCACCATAGATTTTTAATGCAGCTGATTTACTTTTTCATTACAATTTGTACACGCCAATTAAGCCAACTTCACTCATCTTGAGATTAAAATCTGTTTACCCTTTGTTTTCAAACTGATATAATGGTTCAAGGTAATCCTAGGATAAGATCTCCTGTGTCGAATTGTGTCTTCTAGACTTAAGCTTCTAACTGATAGAGCATTAATTTCTCAAGAGTACTAAGTTCTTGTCCTATTCTATGATTTTTTGCATGGTTCTGAACTATTTACTAATTAAGTGTTGACATTTGACAGTGGTCTGAAAAGAAGAGGTTTGATATAGCTGGCTTGATGTCATCAGTATTAAGGGCTCATTTACAAGTATACGATCCACTCTTTTCGATGACACTGAGATATTTGATAAGGTAACTTTTTAAAACCCTACAGCCCAAAGAATAAAATTTTGACCCTTGGCTGATGCTTTATGTCCTCCCACCTCACTCACTCTCTTGATGAGAAGGGGGAAAAGGAGCAAAAGATGGGGAATAGTAAATTAGGCACTCTATTGTTTTGGTTTTTCCATCCTATCTGTTTCCCTTTGATTAGTCATCCTACTTGTGTGGTGCAGCATACATAGGGAATTTTTGCTTTACGCCAGGGAATATCTTCACCAATTTCAGACCTCACCGAAAGATTGCTCCTTAAGGAGTGTGATCCTCCCACAACTGTCGAAGAAAGCTTGTATGAAGTTCCTGCATTTGACGAGGTAAAATCACTAACTTATATGCAAATTGACTTTAGATGTTAGTTGGGGCTTAGGTTTATGGCTTGAGAGACCATAGAACCTTAGCAGAGGCGCTTGCAGATAAGGTGCTTGCAGATAAAGGAACTAAATTTACAGATCAAATATATTTTTTGAAGAGATAAGTCTGTCATTGGAGTCAGTTGCCTCATGGTCTTTAGGTCTCTTCATTGCGCAGGTTGACATCCACTCTTGCGCATGCTGTTATGCTCAGTAGACAAGGTGCCGTTGACAGCTTGAGATTTGCGAAGGAGATTTGTTTCTGGCTTTTCAGGTGATTTGTTTCATATTCAGGCCATGGCAATGAGACATCTTCTCAGACCAGACAAGCTTGACTGATTTTGCTAGTATTGAGTCTAATTTTCTTTATAATGCAGAATGAACTATGTCGAATGAAATTGGATATACCGATGCTTGATGAGCTCGTCCGCGAGTATTGTCTTTACAGGGGTATTATCGATGCCAGTCTTACATTTCCTTCGGGTAAATCTGAGGCTGCTTATCTGTTATTTAAGTGTGGCTTTCTAGTAAATTGAAATGCTGATGGTTTGTTGTTTGACCTTTATTATCCTTCAGAGATTGAAATGGGAAAGATCTCCAAAGATCCAAAAGTTGGTCAACCAGGGTATGATTTATCGGGAAATTGTTTGCTTGAGTTGGATGAATCTCAGGCTGGTAAACAGTCTGATGGTGAAGTCCTTAGCAACAGCTGCACAGATGGTTGTTCAGACAATAACAGTGAAGTAATAACAAGGGAAGGTACTGATATTGAACTACGTTATGCTAGTGAGCCAACAAGTAACCATGAAATTTGTAGCACGAGCAGTTCCCAGCGGTTCAACCATTCAAAATTGCTTCAAAGAAACAGAAACCGTGGAACTGGTGAGAGGAGGAAACGTAAGCGATGGAGAGGAAGGCATGATGACTTGATTTTTGTGCCTGATACGTCATTTGTTAGAAGTATCAAACAGGGGGTCCAGGTTGCTGCTTCAGTGTCTTGTGCAAATACATCGAGAGAACGAGAGGTATTGATTATTGTGGTATAATCATGTAGTATTTCATAGATCAATCTCCTGATGGAATGTGGTTCTGTAGGGTTCAGACGCAAGATTTACTTTTGAGAACCAAACTGGGGAGGAAAAATATGAATTCCTTTTAGAGATGAAAGAACTAGCCAGCAAGGGAATGGCAGCTGAAGTTGTTGAAGAAATTAACACTATGGATCCCAATTTCTTTCTGCAGAATCCTGTTTTGCTATTCCAACTCAAGCAGGTAAGTTGATTTCGTGCCGTTAACCAGGCTCAGACCATTGACTCTGGATATGTTGATAGGTCCTGCATTATAAATTTATTCACTTTTGCTTATGTCAGGTTGAATTTCTTAAGTTGGTCACTTCAGGCGATCATTCTAGTGCTCTTAAGGTTGCCTGCAGCCACTTAGGTCCTTTAGCTGCTAAAGATCCAGCATTATTAAAGCCCTTGAAGGAGACTTTGTTGGCATTACTCCGTCCTGAGGATATTTCAATTGGAAAATGCTTGCCTTTGGATGCTCTTGCAACTTCACTCCAGGTATTCCATCACCAGAAGACATACTTTGTGTGAATTCATTTAGTGATTACTATTCAAACATAATGTTGATGCAAAAGAGAGATGGTGCACAAAAAAAATCTCAATTTATGTGAGGAAACCAGATAGTCTAACTTGGAATTTTTGCAAGCAAGAAATCGAAAGATAGTGGAGACAATAGGAAGAAGTGGGTGTTGTCTATATATGTGAATTTGGATCTGTTCTACTACTGTTCCTGAGTTATCAAGCATTCTGACAGATCTATATTGCTTTTGAGATTTAAAGCTCTATCTCCGTCTTCTTTTTATTGAAATCATTAGCATACTTTGTTTAACTAATTTTACATTTGGGATTCTCCTCTAATGTCTGATAGGTTGCAATTGGTAGAAGCCTTGGGATTGAAGAACCTCAGCTCATGAAAATAATGAGAGCAACCCTTCACACACACACTGAGTGGTTCAAACTTCAAATGTGTAAAGATCGCTTTGAGAGTCTTTTGAGGATTGATTTCTTGAAGGATGTTAGCAGCCCCATGGTTGGAGTAGCTGCTTTATCGAAATCAAATACTGATAGTGCTCAGGGTTCCTCAGTGGTCACGACCTCGTCAAGTCCTAGGATGGCTGATGATGGAAGCAGTCCTACTCAAGTTTCTTCTAGTGATGGCATATGTGATGAAAGTGCAATTCTTAAAGTCATGGTGAGTTCATGAATGCCTGTGCCATTTTTTCTTCTAGTGCACTGTGATGTGAACTGTAGTGTATCAGCCCTTTTGTTCAATTTTTTAAGTTTCCTAGAACCTGTCAATTTTGGTTCTTGAGTGGAATATCAAAGGAACCAGAAGAAACGTGAGGAAAAAGTTGGATGCACTAGAGCTGAAGTTGATCTCATGTTAGTTTTAAGAGAATTGAAGGTATGCCTCAAGACAGGCTAAAATTCTTAAATTCTTAGTTGCTTAAGGTAGTTGATTTCCTCATCATGACATGCACTTCAGAATATGGAAATAGTGAGAGGAGTTTTCTATTCAATGGATCAGCCACAGATGAGGCTTTTGGAGGATTGATATTATTATCAGTTCTCTCCTTTCTGTTACGCTTTTTTGGTGTATCACGAAGCATATCACGGGATGCTTGCTGAGGCTCTTGACTGATCTAAATACGTATTCTCCATGTGGCTGCTCTGTGTAGCTCTACATCATCAATTGGCATACATGTTGGGGTTGGCCAAGTGTTCCCAGTCTGTAGGGTTAGGGTAAAATGTATTTTACTTTTATTGTCATGTCAGCTCGATGTTTAGAAATGCCAACTAGTCAAGCCCAAGTGTCCATTCACTGCCAGAAGGGAGTTGCCCCAGTGGTATATTCTTATGTTAATGATCAAAGAGTTATGTTCAGTTGACAATGCCATGAATGTGAACTAATCTGCTAATATTCCAACTCAAGGATTGTAAGATGCTTCCATTTGTTTAAATAAATCTCTATTGCTGTAGTGCTACTTCTAATTAAGTCCTGTAGTAGGAGATTTGCGACAAATTGAAGGGTGTGATAATTGCAGAGGATGGTTTGGCATTGCTACCGACCTTCTGGGTCGGGAGCATTGGCATTTGGGCTACTTCATGATGAAAAATCTTGCTCTAGCATATTAATCATTCTTTTGACTGCTCACCTACTCTTTGGTTTGATGCAGGAATTTCTTGCTTTGCCTAGGGCCGATGCCATCCATTTGCTTGGCCAGTACAATGGTAACGCCGAAACGGTCATCCAGCAATTATTTGCTTAGTCTGAGACCTAATGTCTGTATGTGCTCGGGGACATTTATTTATTCTTTCACACATATTCATTCACGGTGTAACATAGCTTTGTTAGGCGAAACGTCGGAATGTGCGAGTTTTTGCACGTCTTGGTATCATCTCTTCTCCACCAGTGTAATTGATGAGGATGAGTGCCCTAAAACTCTTAAAAGATGCAGGGTGTGGTGGAATGTACAAAAATACAATAACTTGAAGCAATGCTTTTGTTGTAATAGACTCTCTGGCAAGCAAGCAAGCAAGCTTTGTTGAAGCTACTGCTGTCAAAGTTCTCATTCGAATATAAGTGCTTTGAACGCCAGAAGTAGTTGAGGGCCTGTATGGAAGGAGAACATCATGAGTGAAAAACAATTAAAAAAAGAAAAGGAAAAAGGAAGAAGAACTAGTGAATGCCAAGTGGTGTTAGGTGGCTTCCTGGATTAATGCGTCTATCCATTAAGCCCTCTATACATCATTTAAATGCGGTTAAAGTCAATAGTTTCATTTCAATCTGCACTTATTCATTGTGTTGTGAATTATGATAATATTACATTTTATTCATCGTTGATGTCTTGAAAATTCAGTTTTTTCCTTAGTTTACTATTAACGATGATGTTTTATAACGATAATAATGGGATCTAATTGTCAAGTTCGAATTTCAGCGGGATTACCTTGGGAAAATGAGCCATAGGAAATGCAAATGTCTTTGACGTAAAACTCTTTGGGGAAATGCAAATTATGTTTGGTAAAAAACCCTTTGTAAAGCTACTTTGGTCTAAATAGTGTCTAGCAAATTTTTTTTTTTTTTGCAAAAGGCTTTTGGGTCTAATTTTTCTTTTAATTTTTATTAAAAAAAAAACCCTTCTGCAAAGGGTTAAGGCTATTGGTGAGCCGGATTTATCATTGGCAACTGTTGCCCAAGGTCGAACCCTTAACGAGGGTCATGTGATCTTAGGCATTGCGACCCAGGCAATCGTCGTTGGGGTCACACGACCTTAGTGCCTAGCGATAGCTACCTCGATTGTGACACCGATTGTGACACCTGAGGTCATGTGACCCTTATCGGTCCAATCTAAACTAGTCACCATTGTCATTCGCCTCTTAGAAAAGATAAATAGTAACAAGGGCCAAATTTGAAAAATTAAAGAATCAGTAAAGGTAGTTTTGGAAGAAGAGAGCTAGTTTTAGCATTTAGTTAAATGTTGAAAGTTGAATGTTAGTTCTTATCAGTACTGGGCTTTAAGCTTTTCTGAAGCCAGATGCTCATTAAGAAAACTTGCCAAATATCATGACATTTTCTGAAGAGGTTTTGAAGGTCAAAACCTCTTAAAAGCTGAACTAAATGCACCCACGAGATTATCATTCACCGAGGGGGAAAAAATAAGGCGTTGGCGTATCTTAGCTCTGACTATTCTTCACTGTCTTCGTATTATAATTCAGCTAGTGCCAGGAAACATTAGTTCTCTTTGAAGAATTAGAGCCTACGGTCTAAATTGGCATCCCGCGAGCCGGTCGGGTAGCTATCTGGTCGTTGATACCGATGGTCAGAAGTGGAGGGGGCTTCAGAGGTCATACCAAGCCGTTGACAATTAATCCTTTGCATCGATTTCTCCGCACGATTGCGGCCCGGAAAGGCATAGTTTCGCATGAGTTTGAGAGGATCGATAGCCCGCAAGTCCATGGCCTCTCGATCAGAAGTTCGGTTACATCTAGTGGTGACGAAATTAGATTCCCATCACAGGTTTGTTTCTGAATCAAGCCGACACCTCGAGGCGGAATTAGGAAAGAAAATTGTATCCGTACTTTGATTTCTCCAGGTCATACCTGAAAAAGGAAAAAAACAATTTTTGTTGGGCCGTCGCTCAACTATCTTTAAAAAGTGCTGAAATTCATGATAGACTAGTCGTGAAGTGGGTAAGTCTACAGCATATTCGTGAATCGTTTGTAACGTGTCGCGAGATGAGAAAAGGGACGGGGCTTCTTTAAAAGTAATATCTATAGTTTTCCTGAAAAAATATCAGAATCAAAGGAGGTCCAAAATTAGTGGGAGACAGAAAAGATGCTTTCAACTAATTCAAATTCTAGAGTTTTAAAAGTAGGAGACAGAAAAGAGACTTATTTAAAAGTAACATTTATAGTTTTCTAAAAAAATCAGAATCAAAGGAGATAAAGAATTAGTAGCAGACAAATTAGATGCTTTGAACCAATTAAAACTCACAAGAATAATCCCTTTGATTCTTTGTTCTAGCCTTGTGACAGATTACTGTGATCTTAATGACTTGAATTTGGTCTCGAACTATTTGTTAATGTCTTTACGAATAGAGGAGTCTCCAATTTATAGAGAGGAGGGGAGGAGTCTCTAATTCTCGCGACGGCTCATGATTTGTCAAATTAAGTTTATTTACCTACAATTTGAATTTTGGCCAACGTGCACTTCGATTTAAACAAATATCCGACAAATTCCGAACATAAGATGGATAAATGTATATTTAATAGCACTCTGTTTTAAAATCCATTCCCTCCTAAAGTCGTGCCAAATTCCTAGTTGGTACACCATCCACGTCTGGAAGGGCCTAATCATGGGCCCCTCTAAGATGCTTACTCCCCGACTTCTCTTATGCAGAATATTCGGAAAACCATAAAAAAAAAAAACATTTATTCTTACATCGACATCATCCAGCCATTTTGTGAAATCATTGCATCTCAACATTTAGATCTCGTTGCTCGTTCCAATTCATTTTTACTTCATTCTGATTCCCATCGTGATGAGCGTGATGGGGTCCATGTCATGAACTAGCCCAAAAAAGTGAAGTTAATCAGACTCTGCGTAATCAATTCTCGTGTGGTAATTAATCGATATGTATGAGGCACACCTTTGTATATGAAAATAAAACTGAGAATATCATGAGAAAAAGGTGGAAATGTAATATTCCTTTACTTTAGAAAATAAGATTCTATCTATTACAGGCTGAGAAAGATTTCGATTTGAAAGGAAGTTCAGTCTCCTGTGTTCTTAGGCTAACATTCAGAATATGAGAGAGCAGAGGCTTTGGTCTCTTCCAGCTTGAGAGAATTAGCAGTAAGAGGTGCTGTTTCAAATGCAATGCCTGTGCCCTTCACTAGAGATAGGGAAAAGAAGGATTTTTTTTTTTAATTTTTAAGGAGATGTTTTCTTTCTTGACTTTTCTAACCGTCATCTTGAAGCTAAAGGGTTAGTTTAGAAGGTAAGTGTGTTTACCCTCTTTACTCAAGGTCTGAATTCGTATCACCGCATTTGTACATTCTCTTGGAACAAACCTAGGAGCATAGACCCATGTAAGTCCAGTAAATCTCAAAAGATTTATAGATTTTATGCAACTGAATTTGAATCACCGCATTTGTGCATTCTCCTAAAACTAATACTAGGTTTTTTTTTTTTTTCTTGAGATTTTGTAAGATCACTACTAACTAAAAATGACATTAGAGTAAGAGATCTTGAATTTAAATATTTTCAAGTCTTGTATTAAAATATTTAAATAATAAATCACGCCTTCATCTATCATTAACAATGATCCTACAAATTTTTTTACTTTTCTTATCTATAGACGTGAGGTTTCATCATGAAATTATCACGTAGCAGGGTCAAATATTCAAATGATAACTCGGCATTGAAAGTCGTATTCTTCGTGTTTTATTTCAGCTTTCCCTTTCGACGCCCGTTCCTATCCCTTTGATTAGTCTGGAGGAAGCAGTAAACCCCCCTACCGCTCTTTCTGGTTGGCATGCTCTTTCCGGTGCTTTGCCATCATGTAGTTGCATAAGCGTGCCGATCTTACTCGTTCATGTCATAGCGTCATTGCAGCCATTTGTTTTATTTTGTAGTTGATGAAATGGCATAGATGGTAGTAATTAGATCGTTTGAGAGAAACGATGAAGTATTAATTAGAATCGTTTTCGTTTTACTAGCGAAAAGGGCACAAGCAGAAAAAGAGCAAGGTTCAACTTTGGTGTGGAGAGATAAAATTTTATGGAAATGAAAATTTATCTATGGAAGAAATTCAAGTGATTGTAAGATGAGAGGATTTGCATTAAGTTACAGAGAGGAAGATATTTATGGGATACATTGGGCAATTATTTCTGCTATTTAAATTATGATATCGTCCATTTTGGTATACCATATTGCTATAATATATCTTTCCAAAAGGTTACGGACACTTAATGGAATTTTAAGAAAAAAGCAAAATACATTTATGGGACAAGTCTATCTTTTTCTAGAGAGTTTAAGCCAAACTTTTCTTTTGTGACAAGTACGTTTTATCTACCAGGTTTGATTTATCCTTACTTTTTTTGGTCAAAAGATAACTTTCTATTACTTGATTATAGAGGAGACTTACATAATGCAGATGGAAAAAGATCTGCACATAAGATATTCCATAGGGGAGAAGGGGGGGAATTTGCCAATTACGTGGGAGAGACTGAGCTATCCAATCCACTGCCGTATGATTCCGTGCTATCCAATCCACTGCCGTATTTGTTTGGCGAGGCAATGGGTCACCAAAATATTAGTATTTCGATGAGCCCATTTCGGCACCGCCGCACTATCTCCTTAAGATTCCAGGATGGTTCGGCCCGGCCCATAATCATGTCCACCACCGAAGAATTGTCGCTTTCAATAACCCACTTCCCTATTTGTGTTTCGAAGTCCCGCACGTGAGATGACATGAGTTCGTGTGTATAGGAGATCCCGTGTAAGATTGCCTGGGCTTCCGCTTCACTTGCCGAGGAAACCCTAATCGTAGCAACAAAGCCCTCGAGAATTCTTCCCTCTTGATCGCGAATGATGCCTGCCGCGGAGCCGAGAAAATCACCGGAGCACCATGCCGCATCGACATTTAATTTCAGATCATCCCCTTCCGGAGGCCTCCATTGGTCAGGTTTTGTTAGATCGATTGAGCTTTTGCTTCGTTTGTTTTCCCTCGACTCGAAAAGTGCTTGTTGTTCCTTTGATGTACTCAATGATCTGGGTCTAGGCTCTTTTGATCGGAAGATCAAGGTGTTTTGCGCCTTCCAGATGTGCCACAAAACCATTCCCGTGAGCTCTCGAGTAGGTAAACTCTGGTCTCATTGGAAAGCTTTAACAATCCACTGATCTGTTCGGCTGATGCTTCCATTTGGTCTTATCTTTTCGAAAATCTAATCTTCCCATACTCTCTTCGTCCATTTGCATAAAAACAACATATGTTCAATAGTTTCAATGCACGACCAACAGAAAGGGCATAATGGATGAGTAACAATTTTCCGTTTATATAGGTTTTCCCTCGTAGGAAGAGCATTCTGACATAGGCTCCAGAGGAAAGATCGAACTTTTGGTGGCACATCCAGACTCCAAAGTTGAGTCCATAAGGTACGCGGTGGTTGATAAGAATAGGAGGGTTTGTTCTGATCTGGTTTACTTGTTGTTTCCCGTGCTCTGTTGTATCCACTCTTAATAGAGTATTGCCCTGTTTTGTTGCCTATCCATATCAGCGTATCTGGCTTTGGTTGCTGACATATGGGGATAGCTAATATCTCATTTGCAATTGATTCGTCATACAGTTGAAAAATAAGCTGTTGTTTCCATACTATGTGCTATGCATTTATCAAGTCAGATACCAATCTAGGCTCTGTCTGATTTGGTTGGCCTCCTATTACACCTTGTGTTAGCCATCTGTCTTCTCTAATACGAATAGATTTTCCGTCGCCTACTGACCATATTATGTTGTCCTTTATGGTGTCTCTGCCAAGCATTAAGCTATGCCAACCCCATGATGGTCGGTATCCCTTCGAAGCTGTCCAAACGTCACCATTGGGAAAGTAAATCCCTTTCAGCACTCTGCTCCATAGGGCTGAAGGGGAGGTGGCTAGTCTCCAGAGTTGTTTGCCGAGCATGGCTCTATTAAAGGTTAGCAGATCCTTGAACCCTAATCCCCCGTATCCTTTCGAGTTTTCAATATTTCCTAGCTTTTCCAAAGGCAGTCCTCTTTTGCATCGCCATTTTGCCACCAAAATGATGCTATTCGTTGTTCTATGGCTTGCAGATAGATACGGGCAGCTTAAAGATGGACATTGCATAGGTAGGTAGAGACTGTACAACACTTTTAATTAGCACTTCCTTGCCTGCCTTTGTCAGTAATTTTTCTTTCCATCTTGCTAATTTTGAATTTACTCTGGCCAGGATCCATGCAAACAGCTCCTTTTTGGATTGTCCCATTCAGTAGGTATGCCCAAGTACTTTCCTGTTCTCTGTAGAATAGGAACTCTCAATTCTGTGGCTAGGTTCTGTTTTAGCACTACTAGACAGCTACCATTGAAAGAAACTCCTGATTTATTTAAATTGATTGCTTGGCCCGTAGCATAACAATATTGATTTAGTACTTGGGCAACATTCCGACACTCGATAAAGTTCCATCCGTAAAAGAAAATCACATCATCAAACATTAAGTGTGATAGCTTAGGGCAATTTCTGTTAAGATGTATTCCTGTGATTGTACCATCTTCTAATGCTTTTTTCATCATCCAGATTAGCACATTGGACATTAGAATGAAGATATAAGGTGATAGTGGATCACCTTGTCTGAGGCCTCGCGAAGGATGGAAAAAGGAGGTAGGTTCTCCATTAACTTTCACACTGTAGGTAATTGTTGAGATGCACTGCATAATTAGAGAAACCCATTTTGCATGAAACCCCATGTGCAACATAAGATCTCTCACAAAATCCCATTCTATCTTATCATATGCTTTCTGCATATCCAGTTTCAGAATGGCTTGATGCTTTTTCCTCCTTGTTGTTTTGCATAGGTGATGCAGAACCTCCTGTACGATGAAGATATTGTCCTGGATTTGTCTCCCTGGGACAAAGGCCCCCTGCTCTAGTTCAATGATAAGTGGCAGCCATCTCTTTAGTCTCGTTGGCTAATATTTTTGATATAACTTTGTAACTAAAATTGCACAGGCTAATGGGTCCGAATTGACCGATGTTTTCAGGACTTTTACTTTGGGAATTAGCACGATGTGGGTCTCGTTGATTCGGGGGTCGAGAACACTTGTCTAGAAAACTTCCGTACTAGCCGCATCAGTCGCTTTTTATAATTTCCCATGATTTTTGATAGAAAATTCCGTTGAAACCGTCGGGGCCGAGCCTTGTAGACTCTCGGTGAAATACCGCTCGCCCGGATCTCCTCCAATGTAGGTACTACCACCGATCTTCGTTTATATTATCTCATTATTGGGGTTGGGCATTGGTTTAGGATAGGTAATATCGTTGACCATCACCATGTATAGATTCTCATAATATGATTGAATATGTTTCTGTATCATCATGGGTTCTCTGCACCAACTGTTATCCTCTAGTTGCAGAATTGAAATACGGTTTTGTTGTCTTCTATTCACTGTTGTAGCATGAAAAAACCGTGTGTTCTGATCCCCCCAATGAAGCCATTTAATGCGTGATCTCATTCCCCATAACAGTTCTTCTTGTTTTCTGAGAGTGTCTATTTTACTGATAATTTGTTGCCTTGTCTGCTTACTTGTATGTTGATCTGTTTGATTCATCATACCTGTTAATGCTTGCTTTAGGCCTTTGATCTCTGTGTATGCATTGGAGAAGTGCTGTTTGCTCCACTTAGTTAAAGCTTGTGATGTTCTCCCTAATTTCTCTGCAAATGGGACTTTTGGCTTAAATTCTCTGCCCATGCTTGTTGAATAACTGCTTGATAATCTGTATGTTCTAACCAGAAAACTTCCATTCTCGAACTGTTTTTTTCTTTCTTCTTACCCGAGATAAAGACCGAGGACTAAGGGACTATGGTCCGAACCTATAGCTGGGAGGGCCTGGACTTCGGCTTCATGGAAGGTAACTCGCCATTCTAGTGAACATAGCATTCTGTCAAGTCTCTTCTTAACCAACTCTGCCCCCTCCCTATTATTGGTCCATGTGAATGCACAGCCATGACTTTCTACATCCATTAGGGATAGGTTATTAATCATGTTTCTAAACGCTGCAATTCTTCTATTATCTCGTTCTTTTTTCCACTTTCTCCCATACGTACATAATTTCATTAAAGTCTCCCATGCAGATCCAGGGAAGAGAAGACAAAGGCTTAATATTTCCCAGCACATGCCATAATTCCACACGCTCACCAAAATCAGTAGATGCATGGACAAAGGTAATCTGCATAAGCTATTTACTTTCAGGATCAATGCACTGCACATCTATCGGTTGTTTAGGACTTGCATGTACTTTTAAAGCGATTTCCTCTTGCCACATGATTGCCAAACCTCCTGCTATTCCTGTTGGATTAACCAAGTGTAATTTCTGAAACTGAAGTTTTTTGCAAATCTTTTCCACCATGGCTGCTTTATTTTTTGTCTCCATTAGGAAGAGTAGCTTAGGCCTTTCAAGAGCTATTAAAGCTCTTAGTTCTCGGATTGTTAGGGGGTTGCCCAGCCCCTGACAATTCCAACTAACAATTTTCATGGCTTCTGTGGTGGCTTATTAGGGCTAGCCACCAAAGCCCATACTTGTCCTTCTTGGACCAGTTGCACCGGGGTCTCCGTGGAGTTCTATTTCATCTGTTAGGATTGAGGATGTTGCTGGTAGGCATTTATGTTTTTTAGCCTTTTGTACTTTCATAGTCTTCTTGCTGCTATTCCCAACTTTTTATAACAGAGGTTTTTGAGTTTCAGTGTATAGTACCTGTTTTCCACGATCTCGGACTTCTGCTGCAATAGGTACCTCATCTGGGTTTTTCACCTTGTCTAGGCTACCTACTGTTCGCTTTTTGCTGCATGCTACTATTTGCAAATTTGATGCTGGCTCTCGAGCACTGAAGTGCATTCCCCTCGGTGGGTTTGATGGAATAGGTATTGTTTCTTCCACTACTAATTCTTCCTCCATATTTCCATAAAAAGCATCCCAATAGAGGCTGTGATCGCTAGTTTCTGCCTTCAACTAGGGTCCATATAACCCCTTTTTGTTCATTGCCCAAGGTGAGGTTGCATATGGAATTTCAAGACAAGCCGGTTGCGTAGTGGCCGATTCGCCACAAGAGAAACAAGAGTGTGGGAGACGCTCGTACTTGAACTCCACCCAAAGCCAGCTATTGCCAATATCCATAATAGCTCCCGATTTCAAAGGTGAGGTCAGATCAATCTCAACTCCAACTCTTCCTCCTTTGTTTTGAGCATTAGTTGTTGAGTCGAGTTGAACTTCTTTTATATTTCCCACCCTTTTCCCCAGATCATTAAACACTTTATCTATTCTCCACCTAGGGGGAACTCTTCCAATGCGCACCCAGAATTCTTCCTTAGTGAAATCGTAGCAGTGCTCAGGGACTTCAGGGAGACACTGTTTGTAACAATCGATTTGTGGAGTATGACCAAGGTGAGTTCCTCTTGATTCGCTACTTTTCCTCCTCCGTTGGGAATACAAAACTGAATAGCCCCAGGTTCCTTCCTGGGAACATATAACCTCTTCGATTTCCATGCTTTTTTCATTGTAGTTATGAAGGCAGGATAGTTCACGTTTGGTTTAGAATACAGTTTACCGAAAAGAGTACGGCTACATTCCTCCCGTTTTTGTTGAGGTATTTCATCAGATACTTGTACTATGTCTTCTTCAGACCACAGGTGCCCAAGACTTTTGCATAATGCAGCCACTCTCATCTCATTTTCCTCTTTGCTCTCCATTTTCACTAACTTTCAAATCTTTTTCCAGTGGAGTATCAGATCTAGGCTTTCCGCATCTCCGATCCTACCTAGATACAACTTTTCCACTCCAAAACTCGTCAACCAAACGAAGACAACTTAAGAGAAAAACAACCGGAAACCAGGAGAAGCTGATTCGCTACTAAGAAGCTGTACTGAGATCATCAAGCAACTCTCCACCTGAAGGAAAACTTACGATCAAACATCCTGACTGGTGAAGATCCCGATACCTCCGGATCGCTGAAGAAATGCTTTCGGTCAAGATCCTATCCGTTGGAGTCCAGATGCCCTCCGGAGATCCCATAACATACCTTAACTTTTGTTTTTTGTGATTTTTCCATTTTTTTGGATGCTGAGTAAAGGAAACAGGGATGCAGATTAGGGTTTAGGGCTTGTAAAGGAAAGGGGTGGACACTACCATGAGGTAGAGAGAAACTCGCATAGACGAGAGAGCCTTATACTTTGCTTACTTGAATAGAACAAGAAGCTCTTTCTAGAATTTACGTCGAATCAAATTCTCACATATTTTAAAATAATGTGGGATTTCACTTCAAAAAGACGATGTATAATTAGATTTGGAAGGACTTGATTTTGCCCGCCATTCATTTTATGTACGTCTTTAATCTCTACGTTATAAGACGATCTCATATAACTTCCAACCTCTCTTAGCCTAAAAAATTCGTGAAAATCTGTGCATTAGCTATTAGAAAATAGATATATAAGGTCGATTAAAGATTATCAACAAGCTTGTCATGTTTTTTGACGAGTCTTTCTTGAATTTAAAATTTGGAAAAGGCTTGAGAGTCATGCCAAGTTATTGATGACTAATCTCGTGTCGATTTCTCCACACAACGCGAAAAATGAATGATTTTGAAATTCCTAAAAATGATTGCTTTTATCATTTGAAATACTTAGTCGATACAAAAGTTTTTATCATCAATAACAATTTATATTTAAATATTTTTATGGATAATGAAGATATTTTTTATCAATTCATTTTTATAAATGATGTTTTCCAAATCATTTATTTTTCATTAAATAAATGGAGTTTGAAAATATCGTTAATACGAAAGTCGAAGTCTATGACCGCTCGACATAAAAGAGTGAGTAACATTTGGTGTTGAAGAAATTGAACTCTATGCAAGTTTGTTTCTTAGTCAAGTAACCCTTTGAAGCGAAATTAGGAATTTACGCTTCGATTTCTCATAGTCATTCCTAAGAAAAACATTTTTTTTTCAACTTTCTTAGGCCCTCAAAAGGTGCTGCGCTTCATTAAAAACAAGTCATGAAGCGTGGGTAAGTTTCTATCCGTGTTTTTGACTCGTTGGTATGATTAATAATGTGCGATGTGAGATAAGAGAAGAGTATAGACTTATTTAATGATAACGTTCGCGATTTTCAAAAGTAAATTATAATTAAAGGGGGTCTCAATTTATACGAAGCAGACAACACGATCGTAAGGAATTTACATTATGGAATTAGAACGCATCAAGTTGGCATTAATTTAAAAACGGGTAATCTCTTCTCGGACCGTCCTTGTCAAAATGGATTAAAAAAGGCCTCCTATTTATAGAGAGAATGTGAGGAGTCCTAGATTTATGTGATTGCTCATGAATGGTCAAATTAAGATAGTTTATCAGCAATACAAATTTTGGCCAATATTCACTTTGATTTAAATAAATATTCAATCAAAAATGGATGTAATCTGGGTAAATGTTTATTTGATTTAGTTTATCCTATTGATCAATATGTTAATTGGAAATTGATCTTAGATGCTGATGAATCGATATATTAATTTAATTTAATAAATGGGGTATTGCCATGGGAAAAAAGTTTGATGGGCTTTAAAATGCTTGTGTTGCATTCTGTAATTGGCATGAAATATTTGCGCTATCTACAATGCTATAACATTTTTTTCCTAAGCAAGTTAAGAATAGGTAGAAAAAGTGAGTTTTTAGCATACAATCATGGAAGCTATATTCGAAATTAGTCAAATCACAAAGTAAAAAAAAAAAAAAAAATACAAATACAAATTCTATGCTTTAAATAAGTTACGATAAAAAAAAAGAATTAAAACTCACGAGCTTTGTCCTTATTTATAATTTTGAAAAACTAAATCAAACAAACAATTTTGTTCATTTAATTTATGTGATGCATTAAATTCAATTACTTGGATAATTAAGTGGTAATTTAAGGTAAGAAAAGTTATGGTTATTAGAAACATATTTTTTAACTCGTCCACTTTGTTTAGGTTTTATTGGGCGGTTTTCTATATTTTAATTATAATTCTAATTTGATTTAGCTTAATTTTTCTCAGCTAAAGAAATTTTGTTTGAATTGAAAAATTATATCGGTTAAATCTAAATAACAACATCAAGGAACATATTCAAGAAATTATATCCAAAATAAGTTCCATCAAGGTATATATGAAGATACTTTCTCTAATTTATCAATTGTAGTTTAAACTCAACGAGATATAAAACTTGGGTACACTCTCTCGAACTCAATAAAAAAATAAATAAAAACCAAGAGATGGAAAATGAATATGCCAAAAACTAACCGGTCAATTTAGACTTAATAAAACATAGAAGTTTATAGGTGGCAAGTGAATAAGTCAAAACCTTATTGGGGGTGATCACGGGTCACGGGGCAACACCATGCTAAATGGTCTTCCCGCGTGACAGATGACAATGGCAGAGGGGACATGAAATTCCACGTGGCGAATGCGAAAGGACAGCCTCTGGATTTCAGCATTAACCATAGACAGCAGATAAGATCGTCCGAAAACGATAAGAAAGAAAAACCGACAAAGGAGAACGGGGCCAGGCCCTCTCGAAGCGACTACGAAGATGTCAATGATGGAGGCAGGCGGGATCCATAATTCAACGAGGTGTAAAGTTGGGGAAAGAGAGAGAGAGAGACAGGGAGATAGCCACAAATTCTTGGTTGTGGGGGTCACGTACTCGCACCAGAAGAATGTCCTTTTTGAATTCTTTTTGGTCAATGAATTCGCATTGTTCTATTGCACGTTTTATTAAATAATGCTCTCCCCTCCTAATCGGTGCACCATACACGCCTGGAAAGGCCTAATCATGAGCCCTATTCCCCGGCTTTATCTTATCGGGAATATTCAATTGGAAAAAGCGCCGGCAAAGCTAACTTAATTTTCACCGTCGCGGCTTGATTTGTGCTCGTTGAATCATCATCGCGTATCGCCCGCTGCGCATCGATCTTTCAGTGATGGATTATGATCCCGGCCACCATACATCCGGCGTCATCTGGCCTTTTACAAATGGAGGGGAATTGGTAACTTCACTAAAAAGCGAAACTGAAAATACGATGAAAATGTTCTTTTTTTTGCTATTGTGATTAAGTTGTGCAATTAAGACTTTATTCGAGTAAGTTTCGAAGTTTTCACTCTAAAAAGTGTAGAATAAAAGTAATTTGAAAATAATTAAGTTATGCAAAATGCTTTATTTGTTTCATGAAAAAATGAATAATTTGAAAAGAATTTCTTAAAAATGATTGCTTTTATCATATGGAAAGCTAATTATTTTCATCATCGACATTAATTTATATTTAAATATTTTTATGAACAATAAAAATATTATTTGTTTGTTCACTTTTGTAAATGATATATGTGATTTTTTTGAGGAAAATATATTTTAAATCATTCATATTTTATGAAATAAACGGAGATTAAAAAGATTAAGTCTAAGTCAAGTACAACCCCAACAACAACCTCCTCCTTCCAAGAACTCCCCCTTTCATCTCTCTCTGTCCCTTTCTCAGTCCACCCGTTTCGTTTTCCAGAAAAAAAAGATTTTAAAATCATCTAACCAAAACTGAGTTTACTTTGAAATAAAAGCAAAGTAACTTCTTTTCGAAAGGAAAACTCAAAATAAAAACAGACCACCATCTCGCTTATTCAAATATTTAAAGAAAGCTCATTCATTTGAAATATTGATGTTTAATAGGGAAGAACTAATCACAGGCACGATTGCTCGCTACAACTAAGTTTAGTCTACCTACAACAATGTCAACAGCAACGCTTATTCAAATATTTAAAGAAAGCTCATTCATTTGAAATATCGATGGTTAATAGGGAAGAATGAATCACAGGCATGATTGCTAGTGACAACTAAGTTTAGTCTACTTACGACAATGTCAATGGCAACAACAATGATGGATCTGGTTCGATGGTAACGATAACAATTGCAAACAAAGTAATGGCACAAGTAATTTTCTTGTTGATGCACCTAAACTTTACGTATGAAGATTGTCGCATAGCAGGGCCAATATTTAACGTGAATCTAGTGATAAAAGTCGCGTTCTTCGGGTATTATCTTAGCATTCGCTTTCGACAATTTCAACGCTTCTCCTGTGCCGTCTTAAAATAACGTATGAAAGAAAAACAAAAAGGAATTAGGTCAAGTCCACGAAATGAAGCAGAAAAGCCTTTGCTGGTCAGCACGCTAAATGCCGACGACATAATCCTACACTTGGTCAAGATAATTTTGTGACATATCTTCTGGAACTTTGCTATCATGAAGTCGGGTATTTGTCTTAAGATAAATAAGCGGGTCAATCTTACTCGTTCATGACATACATACGTGTCATTGCAATTATCGGTTTACTTTATAATTGATGAGATGCCGTAAAATGGTAGTGATTGGATTGTTTGATTCTGAGAATGATGAAGTTTTTATTAGATTTTTCTTCTTTTATGCTAGCAAATAGAGCACGAGCAGATAGTTTTAAGTTTGTGTGGAGAGAGGTAAATACTTGGAAATTGAAAATTAATTAATTTAAGTGATCGTAAGATGAGAGGGATTCAAATTAAATTCAAGAGAATAAGATTTTTATGGATACATTGACAATTAGTTTGACTGTTTAAACTACGATTTTCTCCATTTTGGGCATTTCTGTTGCTATAAACTTCGGTTAAATATTGCAAATTAAGAAGTAAAATAAGACAGATAAATTGATGGGATAAAGTGTGTATATATAATATCGTTCCTGAGTTTTTAAATATTTTAATGTGGAAAAATGATACAAAATAATTAAAGAACTTTGGCTCACTATACAATATCGTTCCTGACTTTTTAAATTATTTGACATGATACCTAAAGTTTAATCCAATATGTAAGTTGTCATTGAATTTTAATTTGTTCAATATAATCCTTAGCTTTTTGTACTTGTTCAATTTAGTTCATAAAGTACATAATCCATAGATTAGATTAAATCCAATGATGTAATAATACATGAGCTATATTGAATAGGCTAAAAATTCAGGGACGACATTGCATATTAGATCAATGTTTAGTGATTTCTTTTGAGAAATTTATTTCCTTGCTCACTTAAAACAATGAGACCATATTGCATCCTTCTAGAAAATTAAGTCAATTTTTTTTATAAAAATATCCAACCTTTTATCTAACAGGTCTCGTTTGCCCTTATTTGAATAGAACATGCAGCTCTATCCAGAATTTACGGTTGATCGAATTTTCAAAGATTTTGAATAGCGAGGGATTCACCTGAAGAACGTATAGTGTATAATTAGGTTTGCAATGACATGATTTGCTCCGCCATTCGTTAATTTACATCTCTCTTCTTTACCTCATAAAATATACTCAAGATAACTTTCTCCTTTTATTAAACCTTAAAGGTTTCACGAAAATCCGTGCAATAGCTATGTCATTTTAAAATTATCAGCAACTTTGTCATTTTATTTGATGCGTTTTTCTTGAATTTAAAATTCTAATTGAGGTTGCTCGTTTCGTAACGATCGAAATCCATTTTCACGTGAAGGTGGTCTCGGAGACTATTCGACTGCTAAATTGAAAAAAGGAAATATTGGCGTTTAGATAGATTTATGTTTTGCTTTTTGCTTAATTTAAATTTTGCGGCAAACACACCCAAAACCGTTCACATGATACTAGTTTTGACACATTGATTCACATATGATTTCTATGATTAATTTAAATTTTTGATGAGAAAATAAAATTATTTTTGCTTTTTCGAAAAACTAAACAAACGGGGCTTGAGATTTGATATTTTTCTAGGGCAATCATGGACTAAAACAAATGAAAGGAAATGATTTAAAGAAAGAAATAGAATGTGCTATTTAAATTCCTTTAGAAAGAATTTAAGAAAAGAGCAAATAACAGTCATATTTTCTGAGACATGTGAGATTAGTGTTTTAAATATTAAGACTTTGTTTGTTTTGACAAAAATGAAAACATGCACCTCTTACAAAAATAAATAATAAAAAAATATTTTTGGTGTCTACAAATATATTTAAATATAAATTATTATCGATAATGAAAATGTTTCCATCGACTAATTATTTCAAATGATACAATTGATCATTTAAAAAAATTCTTCAAATAGAGTATTTTTATAAAATAAATGGAGCTTAAGAAAATGAATCAAAGAAGTTCTTTTGAACAATCAGAATAACAATAAAAACACGTGTATCCTTTACAAGAATTCTGCCAGTGAATGCTCCCGAGGCACCAATTAAATAATCCAACAAGAAAAAAGTAAAGTTTTAATAGTACTACTTCCCGGAATCATTCGCAATTAAAAAGCTTAACAATATCCTAAGACACTCGTCACGGGAGTAGCATTTTTCTTTTTATGGATTTTCATCCACAGCACTACTTTAATGGTCTTTCCAAACGACCCACTTTTCTCGCCCATTTTTATTTAGGGCGCAACTCGATTAACCTTTTCAAACACGCATGAAACACACTCGAACATCGAAGATAACTGGTGACCGGATCATTTGGGAATCGAACCGAAGTCAAAGTTTAGGGAAGAGGGTGCTGCGGAGGCCCTCTATTTTTATTAATTATGGCGGAGTTCGGTCGAGAGTTCCAACGGGACCGGGCTTCGTGCAGGCGAGATTAGGGGGTGGGTACGGGTACGGGGCCATCGCATCTGCTGTCGTGTAGGGACGGGACGACAGCATAGGAAACCATCATCATCGTCTCGTCTCGTCTCCCCTTCCGGAAAACGCCGAACCTGGGTGGGATTTGGGGCGAACCCAAATTGAGGGAAAAGCGTTTGGTCGCCTGCCATGTAATTTACTCTGGAAAATGGGGAGAAATGGATGATGGTGATGGTGCTGCATTGGCGAGGACCCGTGAAAAGCTGGCGGAGACTCGCTCTACGTCTCTCTGGGTGTGATGGGCTCGAGTTTGATTTCCACGAGGCACCCCGAATGTCGAAACTTTACCTTTTGCCTCTCTCGCTCTGAGCCTCTGACGCTCGCTTGAGGACTTGTCTTAGCTGGAGAGGGAAGGGGGCTTGTGGCGGATAAATCTGAGCTCGACCCGCGATTTCTCTCCTCTCTCTCTCTCTCGCTTGCTCGCTCGCTCGCTCGCTCCGTTTCAGAGTAGTCGCAATGGCGGAAGCGATTGTTTTTTCCGGCAAGGTGCGGTTCTTCTTTCTCGTTTGTTTTTGTTTGTTTTTTCCTCTCTGTTCGTTTGCTGCTGCTGCTGCTGCTGCTGCTGCTTCTTCTTCTTTACTGTAGAGAAGTATGTCTCTTCTGGTTCAATGAGCAAATGGGTCTTCCTTCTGTGGTTCTTCTTTGAAGTTCCGTGACGCTTGCGATTTTCAGGACAATGGGCTTGTTCCTTCCGAAGAATTAGCGCATCTGAGCAGGAAAAAAAGGACTCCTTTTGATGTTTTTGTTTGTATGATTTCTTTTTTACTTTTAGGGGAGGGGGTTGCTGAAGCAGCAACGAGGGTTCGGTTGGGATGACTGCTCGAATAATTAGCTTCGCATGTGCGGACATTGTGATTTTTGAACTGAGTATTCGATTGGACTTGCGAGTGTTTGGGGTTCTTTCTTGTTCTTCAATATGAAATGCAGGGTGTGCTCCTTTTCCCCTTGTGGTTATTATCTTCTTCATTGGTCTCTTCAGTGTTGGGCTCATATGGTATTGCTTTCTTTTTGGGTAAACCAAGCTTGAAGCAGATTTACAACCATATTTGTGACGTTCAGCGTCCTCTTTCTTTTTAATTTTTCATTTTCGGGTCATTGACATGAATTTACTCTTCCTTTCTCCATGTGAATGGCAGGATACATTTATCGTAAAGCCCCACAAGAAATCTTCTCCTTTATTGTATAGGACCATAGTATTGTTATTTGCGTGATGTGTGGACTATATATCTGCTCAATTTGCATCAGGCAGATAAGCAATCAGTCTAGTACTAGATTTCAGAACATCCAGATTATTGAGGAGCCCTGTTGCAATGGCAATATGGAAAAATTTGATAACCCCTCAATGCATTACCCAAGACCTCAAACTTTTAGCAGGTAAATGAGAATCATTAGCTGGTATTGGAAAATAAGCATTCGGAGTGTTGACCTGATTTTCTTCTCTTTAATATAAACAGGTTTGAGTGTTCACATAATCCAGTGCGATTCTTCACGATCATATCGATGCAGAGATCAGGGAGTGGATGGTTTGAGACTCTTTTGAATAGCCATGTCAATGTTAGTTCCAACGGGGAGATATTCTCTGTTTGGGATAGGAGGAAAAATATTTCTTCCATCTTACAAACGCTGGATAGAGTCTACAACTTAGACTGGTTTAGCAGTGCTTCCAAGAATGAGTGTTCTGCTGCAGTTGGCTTCAAATGGATGCTTAATCAGGTATATTATTTCTTCATGTTGAGAATGCTCCATATGTGTTTTCAGATCCTCTCAGTTTACCGAGTCCATTTTGTCTCTTAGTTTTACCCATGAGAAGTTGCCACATCATCTCCAGAAGAAATGATTGAATGAGATTGAAAAGCCATTCTATTCTTGTTGAAACATTTGCAAGCTTGCTATTTGTTTGAATTTGAAATTTGACTGGATTTAGTTTTTTTTTTTTGCTGACATGATGCCTTAGTAGAGGATCCATTGGATTGATCATTACATTTATGGTGACTTTGAGGGCATAAAACGAAGGTGTCTTGATATCCTCTAAAAGTGACGCCTCTTAATTCTCTGATATTCTTGCTCTTCACAATCCTACTTTTCAGGTAGGCCATTGTAAAATCTGCTCAACTAGAACGCAGAGCCTATTTTTCTATGCATATGGTAGTCAGTATTGGAATCAAAATCCCAGTTGAATTGAGTATTGTTGTGGTTTTACTACTGTAAAATGGATTTTGGCAAAGTTGTTTGAGATTGGTCACGGTGACTTAAATGAAAATATAAAATACATTGCTAATAATTGTTCTGATCTTGTATTTAACTACAAAATCATGTTTTGGAAGAGAGGTTAGGCTAAGTGTTTAAAAAAAAGCTAACAAAATGTCCTTTAAGCAAAACATAGGAAGAGTTATATAATTATGAGGTTGTGGTGGGGAAAATATGCATTGCATTGCAAAAAGGGTGGTTGTGTAACTTTTTTTTTATTTGCTGAGGTTAAATGGCCATTGCAGGAGAAATGCACATTCATACTTTAGTGCAATGACCAAAGGGTGAAAAAAATTGATACCTGTATCTCACTTTAATTTGTGCTCCATTCCTTGATAATAGGCATGAAATGGAATGAAGCCAAATATATGTTTTGACTTTGGTTTGAGTAGATATGGCTTCTGACAATTTCAAATTAGTGGCGTGCTCTCTGTTTATGTATTTTTCATATGGTTATAAAATTTATGTGTACATGTTAGCAATCCTTGAATGGGTTGTCAGCTTAACTAGTATCAATGCATTTTGTATAAATCTTTTTTGCCAATACTTTTACCCGTTTCACAGATGAGACTATTAGATTACTACAATAATTTATGTAACTTACTGATGACAATACTTACAAAGTCTAAACCTTTACCAAACTTCTTTCATTTTCATCTTTTGGCTGGGTCCTCTGGCAGGAGGTGGACTTGGTTTCTGGTCCTTTTTGTGTTTAGCAGTGAAGAAAGCATTAGATTCTTTCAAGAGAAACTTCTCCGTCAGCCGAATCCTCTATGGCATAATTGAAAGACAGTTACGATCAACAAATGAGAGAATATTCTTATTCTGGAATATTTCTGTATGTGGCCTGTGTATAAAGTTCATGTGCTATAATGGAATTGGTTCTCCTTTTTGTCCAGGTTTATCCTGTAAAAGGACTAGAATCTTCTCTTGTAGAGAGCTTGGAGTAGCTCTGCATCAATTAAACAATAGTTGGAAGTTTACAGGATGGATTCAATAAATTTGTTTATATTACCTTAGTAGTCCTGTAGAGTTTGGTCCCATGGAAGTCACTTTAGGGATGTGATGTTTGAACATCTGATGCCGTTATTAAATGGTTAGATTCTTCAAGGCCTTCTCTGATGAACTGGCCTTTCCTTACTTAGAATGACATGTGGCACAGCAGTTTGCAGTTGCACTGAGAAGCCGCTTATCCAAGTACTGCAATCAATTTTTCTGTAAAAACATCACCATTGAGCTGTGCTCTTTCCACTTATCTTCTTTGACCTTGTTTTATCGGGTCCTGTAATGTTGCCTACATTTATTGTCAGATGTTTTCAATGAAGAGAATTTCGGGAATCGCGTATTCTATTCAATGATGGATTAATAATAGAGTAGAATGTATTTGGTTCTTATTGTAACTTCTTATGTGGTAGGAATAGAAATGATATTTTGAGCAAAAGCTTCTGAACGCTGTCTTCATCATCATCATCATCATCATCATCATCATCATCAAGGTGTTTTAACTTTTTCTCAGTCTTTCTTCTGTAAACAGAGTATCTATCCAGGCCTATGAAGTATATTTGTTGTCCTCCCATGTTTGCTTCAATGAATGTACAGTGCAATAGGTCATCCACTTTTTTGTGATTGATGCAGGGATTAATGGAACACCACAACGAAATTCTAGAGTATTTGAATCGTAGGGGTGTGTCTGTAGTATTTCTCTTCAGAAGAAATCTTCTACGTCGCATGGTTTCGGTGCTTGCTAATTCCTATGATCGGCACGCCAAATTACTCAATGGGACTCACAAGTCTCATGTGCATTCACCGGAAGAGGTCTCTCTCTCTCTCTCTCTCTCTCTCTCTCTCTCTCTGCTTTTGTGTACCTATTGTAATTTGGTTACATTTTCCAGGCTGATACACTTTCAACCTACAAGCCGACAATTAATTCCACATCATTGATAGATGACCTGAAGGAAGTAGAGGCAACAGTTGCTAAAGCTTTAGCATTTTATAACACCACAAGACACATCGTTCTGTATTATGAGGATCTCATAAAAGACCGAACTGTAAGTAGTGAAGCTTATAGGTCTGTTTCAGTCAATTATTTTGCAGATTCTCCCAGTACACCTGATAGCAAAATTTGACTCGCACAGATAAGATGGTAGTTCTCACCTATAATTATTTTCCTCGCTTGTTTTATACTTCTTTTGCAGAAACTAAAAGATGTTCAAGAATTCCTTAATCTGCCAGTAATGGAACTCACGAGCCGTCAGGTTAAGATACACAAAGGGCCGGTATCTGACTTGATTAGTAACTGGGACAAAGTCAACCGAGCACTCAGCGGAACGGTTTTATGAGAGCTTCATCCATGACGACTACTCCCAGGAAACTTCTAACTTATAGGATAGTGTGCTCTGTGTAGATATGCAGTCAAGCTCTCAAATAGTTGTTACTGCAGAAGCTAACCAACACCGATAATGATGTCCCAAAATTTGAGTGGCTGCAATGGTACAGCGCAACGACCAAATTTTGGCTCATTTGATACTCTCGCCCAACCTTGCATGCAGGTCTGCTGAAATTTTGTGAAATTTTGGATGAGAATGGTATGACTCTCGTTTCCTTTTCTTTCCCTCTCTTTTCAAATCAACACCTTGTTGATCCTAGCAAAAGAATCAACACCTTGCTGATCCTTACGTTTAGCGTTGTAATAGAATCGGTGTACATTTACTGAAACGAAATTGTATTGAGGTTGTAATGAGGTTGAGAGTGAGAATGAAGTTCAGGATTAATCACCATTAATGGTTTGATTTTATGCCTTCTCTATTTCCTTGCCCTTTTAGTTTGCTGTGAAATTGCAAGAAGGATCCTTTGAATTATGACGTTTGTCTAATGTTTGTGTTTGAAATAATGTAGCCTTATCACATTGATTAAGTCAGGTTGATAAGGCCTCTATTAGATCTCGATCGTAGGTTATTGTTACAACTTGTAAGAAATATTGGTAGCCAAAACTCTTTCTTTAAAGAGCAAAATTCTTGGACAAGTTAAACTCTATCGTCTATTACAAGTTAATGTGCTCTCTTAATTGTCTGTTAGCGTTAGTTAACACATCATTCATCCTGAAAGGGGAAATGATATAAATGGGAAATGATATAAATGGTTTTTAAACTTTGATCTAATATGTAATATTGTCCCTCAACTTTTAATTTGTTTAATATGGTTTTGAACTTTAGCCTAATGTATAATGTTGTTTTTGAACTTTTAAGTTGTGCAAGGTAGTCCTTGAATTTATGTTCAATTTAGTCCCTAAATTATATAAAATTGTTTAATATGATTTTTGAACTTGAATTAATGGAAGAATAACATTGGATATTTTCATCTTATTCAAGGACTACATTAAGCATTTACTAAAAATTCATGGATCGCATCAAACAAATTAAAACTTTAGGATTACGGGATAATTATTATTTGCGTGTAATATGATTCACCCACTTATGAAACAAATGCGATTAAATTTAACTGTACCCGGTTAATTACCTGTTGAAAAAGACTCGTGTTAATAATTATTATTTGCGTGTAATATGATTCACCCACTTATGAAACAAATGTGATTAAATTTAATTGTACCCGGTTAATTACCTGTTGAAAAGAACTCGTGTTAAATATTGATAGCTCTAAAAATTTATATTTTCCAGGTTTACATTGGCGGCAATGCCTAAAAAGAAAGAAAAGGACAGCAATCATACTGCATGTATTGCAAGTTGCGAGCTAATCTGCATACTTACTGCCTGCCCTAAATGTATGCTGCAAACACACTGTTCATAATTGGCTTAGTAGTCCTCCACTGGATCTTCGTGCCCTTGTTTTGGTGAAAGAAATTTAAAAGTCAAAGAACTTGGAGGAACAATCTTTAGTTGCGCCATACCGAATTTTGGGACCGGCTTGATTTATGACCCAATTTTGAAAATGGTTATGACGATCCAATTGAGAATTTTCATCAGCGAAAGGAGAACTTCTTAGAAATGTTTTTCTCATTTGCAATTTAATTACAATTTCAATTATTATATATCAAATGGAGTGAGATTTGCATGGGGAATATTGACAATATCAACCTCTTAATGTGTTAAGCCTGACACCTTTATTCAGGGAGATTGGCAAGAGGGAGCCCAAGTCGGGTTTGTTGTATTAAGTTGGATCCACTTTCACTTAAAAGTTTAAGTCAATGAATTATATGCCAATTAAGATATTAATTGCTTAATACCACACCAATTCTCCAATATAAGGCTTTCTATCTCAACACAGATTGTATAACTTTTTCTATGCATCCCACATCTCACTATCAACATGGACAGTTAACTATGAGTTGCTAAAAATAAAGCCATACGTATGAATGGTAAATGTGGGAAGTGTAAAATAGGATTATATGGTCTGGATACATAACTTTTTCAAGAGTAATAGTTAAGGAAAGGCTATGCAATGCACGGCCTTACATTTCCTCAGGTGAAGATTTAACTTATCGTGTAAATGTTCTAATTTCCTCATATCGTACGAAAGAACTAATGTAAATTTATAGAAATAGAATCCTTAGTAATTTCCTAAGCGACAGTATAACTTTTTCTTAGAGATTGCAAGTTATCTGACCGATTAGTTAGAAAATTAGTCCTTGATTTAATTAGGAATGTAATGTTATTTGATAGTGATCTGTATTAATGGTGCCTTTTAGGGAATTAGCTTCTCAAAACTCATTTTTCTATTTTTCCTCAGAACTTTGAAAGGTAGAAAACAATATCATGAATGAGGCTCTCCATTATTGTTCGAGAATTAATGTTCATGAGAAGATAAATGACTATGGATTTATATAAGTTTTTGTAACTTTGATAACTTATTTGGGAAAATTGTCCAAAAGTTCTACACCCATTATACTACGGTTAGTTCAATCTAGCTTTTAATTTAGTGAATTTACTCATAAATTTTTGATAATTTTCAATATAATCATTAACCAATTTTTGTCAAAAATTACTGGCATGGTGGTCAAGTTAATGCCATTTGTCCTACGTGACATGATTGGCGTGGATGACTGAAGTAAATGTAGATCATTTTGTAATTTTTAAAATTTATTTGATTTTTTTTTTTTTTGGTCTTTTCCAATTTTGCTAAGGATTATGTCTCGACGATGACTGAAAGTCACTTCATCGGATTATTAGTATTTTTGAAATGGGTACATGCTTGGTTTCTGGAAATGGGGAAAAGAAAAGGAAAAAGGAAAGAAAAGAAAAGAAAAGAAAAAGAAAATTAAAAAGTTCATAAAATTATTAAAAATTGCAAAAAATTGTCCACATTAGGATTGGCTATGTCATGTAGATGACACTCACTGACTTGATTGCCACATTAACATTTTTTCGGCCAAAATTGGTTAGTGTGATTATTTTAGCAAATCGTCAAAATATTTAAGACTAAATTAATCAAATTGAAAAATTTAGGATTGAATTGACCACCATTCAATATGTTTATGACTTTTTGGACAATTATCTCCAAATTTATTGGTACCACTTTGCAATAATTTGATTGAATTAGATGGAAAAAAATATTACTAACGTGTGGCCCTATCCTTGCGTGTGCAACTATATCTTTAAGATGGTTAGTTTTGATAAATTTATAAAATTGATATAATATATACTATGGAAATAAAAATAAATAACACGATAATAGTTTTTGGAGAAAGGAGATATACTTAAAAGTAGACGTGAAGTTAGATGAATATTTATTTTTGGAAACAATAAGATGATAGTTCGAAACATTTTCACAAAAATCTCCATTGTAAAGTCAAGTTAGTTTGAGACTTTGTTTATTTCAAGGAAAGTGAATGATATGAAAAACATTTCTAAAAAAAAAATTGCTTGTGTTGCTTATAATAATTAGGCAATAAAAATGTTTCTATTATCCACAAAAATTTATGTTTAATTATTTTAGTGTACGATGAAAATATTTTTCGTTTACTCATTTTTATAAGTGATATAGTGATCATTTTTAGTTGTTTCAAATTATTCATTTTACGTGAAACAAATGCATCCTAGTTTATATATATGTATATAATCATTGACACAAGTGACTTGAGGTTGCGTGTACATATTCTCTATTAACTCTAGTGAATCTTCGATGACTCAACAAAATTGACTTGTAATGTTAGAAAATAATCGAAAAACCTATTGGACTTGTTAAGGGTTACGTAATTCTAAACCTTAACAAGTGTCCAGATACATTATTTAATATTTTCCATCCAAAGATGTAGTTCTCACTTGTTTCATTCTTCGCTATAATAATTTGCCACTTCTCAAGGTCTTGAGCTCTAATTATGAGAAATAGAACAATTTCGCGATCCTCTTAGCCCTATAAATAACCATGAAGATCTTGGAATTATGGCATCTGGCTCAGCCTCTCTCCCTCTCTCTCTATGGCTCCTAAGCTTTTCTTTTCGTGCCTTCTGGTGCTATTATTTTTTACCCAGGAAATTCAACCTATTGTCGGAAGGCAAATGAAAAAACCAAGCCAAAAGATATTGGCAAAGCTCAAGCTAGTACCAACCAGATGGTACTAGTTAGCATCAGAAAACCTTGGAGAACAACAGCATGAATCATGGCAGCCACCTAAACAACTCCGACATGGAAAGTGTCGCTTGCCGCTCGCCGCAGCCTCGGTTGGAGTTGGGGCCGAGTCACACAACTCACAGCCATCACCTCGGAGCAGTCTAGGTTCCACGTCTCCCCAGTCACAGCCGAGCATCGGACATGGGTTCATAACTAGGGTTTTGTTAAGTTCAGTGTAACTCTGAGTCATTGCTCACCAAATGATCCTCTTTTTGCTACATATCACACGCGCGTCTTATATTTTCTAGCTATTGCTGGAGTAAAGAGTGTCAGTAATAGTGTATGTACATGAAACATGGATTGTAATAAAGATGATGCAACTTCCGTATGTAGTTCTTTCGTAACAAATTGTTTCTGCATTAAAAACTTTTCCGGGTTACCTTTTTGCTTAATGACCCTAATTTGAACATTAGGCCATCAATCTGTTTTCCTAATTAACATGAAGTACAGAAAACATCTAGCTAGCTAATTATCGCCAAAGCGAAATCATTTCAAGGCAGGTCACGCATTTTGCGCTCCTTGAAAACTTCTAATAAGCAAGGTTACGCTGTAATACCTGTTGAAAAATATTAATTACTAGAATCTAGGATTTTCCTTGATTTTTATTAATAGAAAATGGTGGATACATTGCAGACAAGAGATCCTCTAGCGATGACCAGGACTTGTAATACAGCAAGCTGAGCTATCAGTGAGAGGACCATAGCTGACACGGAGAAACTATCTCATATAAATACAATGCTAATCTGATGTATAAAATTTGGTATGAAAAAATCTGATGAAAAAAAATCCAATATTGTTTTGTAAAGAAGGAATAATGGAATGTTATGAGAAGAATCAAATTTGCAAGTTTCAATGTCAATATATATAAATTAATTAAGTCGTGTTGTATTTGATACACTCAATGTATTTCGAAAACATGATGAATTACTATATGTTGGCATATCTTTCTCCAAGTTCAATATGAACTGAGAAAGCCCTTTTCAACCAAAAATTAAGCAAGCTTAATGGAACCAGAATTTAGGCCCCCAAAAAAAAAAATGGAACCAGAATGAAGTATATTCAAGTTATCTTCTTTGAATAATTGGGTTGTGCTCACTTTCACTGTTGCATTTGCACTGAATCGAGTTAAATGTATACATCATTTCATTTAGGTCAATGCATTTTCTTTTCTTCGGTCAGGTAGCCCGACATGATTTGGCTTTCGATCAGACCATTTTTGTTAAGTTCCCAGTTAGGCGAATAACGGCTTTGTGGTGTATTTTCTTTACCCCATGATCTCCATTCATACTCGCAAGGCATTTCAGCAATTAAATCAGTGATTGGGGCATAAAACAGGCAGCTATATTTAATATTTCATATTGCATGACATGATGGAACTCTTAATTAATTTCAACCTAGAGGAAAGAAAAAAAAGCTGAGAAAGCCATATCTCCTTAGAGATAATTGAGGCAGTCTATTATTTCAATTTGATTGCTCAAACTTTCCGAAGAACTCGAAACTGACAATAATGGTCATCAGGAAAAACGACCGAAAATCGAGGAATAATTACCACTCAATTTTGGGTTCGTGAAGTTGGTACCAGAAATTGTAAAACTGAACCAATTGAACTAAATTAAATGAAGATACAGTAAAGAAAACGAAAATAGCCACATTGAAAAATAGAGATGTCTGATATGCTGTCTGTGTGGGTCTTCTTTCCCGTTCTGCTATAACTTATACGTACTTACAGATAACTGCTTTACTCTCCATACATTGACGGCATTTATAACAATAATCACTGTTCCCACCTTCACAGTAATCATCATGTTTTGGCATTTACTTGCAATTGGCACACTGATTATGTTGCTTGCTATAAAATTTATCATTGGCAACACATATAAAATAACAATATGACAACAACATTATTAATATTTTGCTTTTGAAATATGTCTGACTTACATAGAAATTGCCCATCAACTAATATGTGTTTTTATGTGCCAACGATTCTATCATCTCCATGCTTGTTTTACTTCTTCAATTCTTCTTGAAAAGGACAATCATAGACGCTCATGGACATTTTGTCACCAAAGTATCAGCAAAATGCATAAAATTAATATTCGGTGGATGTTACCCCAATTCTTTATGATAAGTGAAGTCAATTACCATGCACAAAATCATTAAAGGCCCTTGGAAGACCTCATACTAAACAGATGAAGTTTATATGTTTCCTGTATCGTAATTGGATTATTTTTATTGCCAATCTTTCAGGGTTGGTGTAGTTGAATAGGTGTCAAGGGATTTTCAACACAGGATTTAGACAACATCAATTAAACTATGCCTTGCAAATTGTTCTGTAATTAGGATCATCAACATAATTTAAAGATCTGAACTTACCTAGTTCATGATATTTACAAAGTATTTCTTACATTTTAAGATAATTCGACCTTTGTGCTCATATTCGATAAGCAAAATCAGGCTATTCCGCTTCTTAGTTTCAACTGGTTGGGGTTGCTACACGTGGGACGATCGGTCAAAAACTCATAGATTCTCCGAGAAATTCTATCTTGAAAAGCCAAAGGTCACCATCAAACCAGTCCTGGACGGCTCTATTATAGTTTAATAAATTCCACCGAAATTCCACCGAAATTCCAAGCGCACTAAACTGACAAATCCAACAAAATGAAAATGTTTTTTGTCTCTAATTTGTGGATTATAAAATGCTAGTGGCAGGAGGTCGGGAGGGTTCCGCCGGTGTAGAGCCAACCACGCAATGTTCTTTAGTCAGATTCTTTAGCATTCAAATGAAAAAGAAAATCAATTTGCCAAATGGGGGCAATCGGGAGAGTTCCATTTTGATTGGAGGTTTGCTAGGGGCAGAGAATACCAATCTGGGGCTCATCATTTGGTCCATTTCACTAAGTTGTGAAGGACTAATCAAGATACAACTCTGATCTTGCTGTGACAAAGGAGTGGTGGGGTTTCCCTTTTGAAAGTCTAGTGGTTGTGGTGCATTTGACCCTTGACCTTTTCTTTTCCTGGAGATTTGCCGTACATATTAGATCTTGCAAAATGATTGCGGAAGGTGCTTCATGATACTATTTTGGCAACTTTTTCTCAAATTTTTTCTGAAGAAAGTTGCTCTATTGAAAAAACAAGAGTTCAATTTCCATATGCAAGCGGATTTTTTTTTTGTTCATTGGTTAATTACCAAGGATAAATAGTGAATGAGTACTTAACAAGGGTCGATAATTCTCAAGTAATCGATTGAACTAAGAAAAGAAAAAGGAAGTTTTGTAAACTCAAACTTATATTTGAGAAGGGCCAAAAAGTGAACTTATAATTTTGACACTAAAAGTTAGAATAAATTTGTTATAATATATAGAATTGTCTCAAACTAAATTGACTCTTAAATCTCTAAAACGTTCAATTAGTTCTTTTGATTTAATAAAATGTAAATAGACTCTTTCATTATCTCTATCAATTGGACTTTGATTGCATTCATTTAATGTGTAAATGTGAATTAAAATATGTTAACGGGAGTTGAACTTGAGTTCCCTCTTAATGATCTCCAAGTGAAACTATATCACTACCCACGGTACCAAACTCGTAATATTAGACGGTTGTTGGTAGCCCACTTTTGATGTGCATCAGCATTTGGAGAAATATATGAAAAAATGAATCTTCGATTAACTCCCTAATTGAAGTAAGGATGGTGTCCCCCTCTTCCAATTGATCTTGGCTAGGCCAAGATGATTGGAGATTTGAATGAGAGGGCTCTGAAGTGAGGGAGAGGTTTCTTAAGCGCACATGTGAGGATGTTTGGAAAAAAAGTTTCACATCAGAAATGTGCTGTAAAGGTGAAACAGTTAATACATTTTTGAAGAATATTTATTGGCTTGAACTTTTAAGTGATGATTATTTCCAATTGGATACGATGAAGGACTCAAACTTAAATTGTCTTTTGGTGATCTTTTCAAGTGAAGGTATTAGAGTTTTACTAGAAGAACCCACAATTTTTTACAATCATCATGGATCACGTTTCATATTATCATGAGACCAAACATAGGATCTAAACCTGAAACCGTTGGTTACGGGTCATTTGCAATTGTTGGAATCGTACATATACATGAGGAATAACTGAAGAGGAGAAGAAACGATAGATAAGCTTAATCTTAGTGACCGAACTAGAGATGCATTGGACTAGTCAAGCTTCATGCAATTTACCTCAAGAGCACTGTTAACTGACTACTCACTTTGGCCTAAGTGCTTGCCAAGTTCAAGAAGCTTAACATCGAATTTCAGAAAGGCTGGAATTTGTCCTTCGGCATATGCAATACATATTCCATGCCGGTTAGGAAGCTTTTCTAACATATATATTTTTTGCCCCCCTCTCACCAGAGGTCCATTCATTGCATAAAACGTTAATTCTATCAGTGGGGTGGAAAAAAATGCTGACCTGAAAAAAGCCGAATCCGATAAGTCAAACAAATGAAGTCATGGTACCAAGGTCCACAGAGATACATGATCTTGAAAAAGCAAAAACATGAAGAAGACACTCAATGGCTATCAATTGTTGGAGATTTTGTCAAATTCTGGCTGTCCACATAAGCGGTTCGTTGGGCGACCGTAGTTGGGTCGGGCAGTTATTTAATTGACTCTTGCACTGGCCCACTCAGTGTCCTTCTACTGTTGTCTATAATTACATTTATCAGAAATATCAGTAGCTAGGATATGTACTTATCAACTCAAAATGTAAAATGAAATACCAC